>NC_091824.1:31197500-31532500 GCF_038994185.2 Dermacentor albipictus
CAAAATTAGCAAGAGGCAATGGCTACAACACTGATAAGCAGTGTGGCCAAATTTTCATTCCTATGTGGATGGGTGTGACCAAGCTTGAGCAGGAGATAGCCAGCTCACGCTTTGACTGTTGTCAGCTATTGGCCAACTGTTGGTCTATGGGAATCCGATACATGACGAAATACGGCAGCCCCAAGAAGAGTGAGGAGAAGGCTTCTGTTGAAAAGAGAGTGTTTGAGAAAAAGGTGTCTTCTCACTCCGCTTATGAGCCCCACAGGGCTTCAAGTAGTACGAACCATTCGTCGAGGGTGCTTAGGGAATGAAGCCTATTCCGGAGCAGGACACAAGGCGAGGTAAAAGTCGGCACAGCATCAGGCTTGGGGGTACGCAGTCTTGGTGGAAGTTCATCAGACTGCTCTAAGCTCAGCGGGTTTTGTTTATACCAGGCACGCTTGAAATGAAACGAGCAAATCTGGCTGCTCTTTAACAGTGTCCATTCTAAGCTTCCAGCGGCACGCATGAACTCGGACCACTTCTGCCACTCATTGACGCCGACGGTAGCGAACGAGCGAGGTGAGGTGGCGATCGCTAGGAAACGGCATAGGCCTAGCTTGTTGGCCGTCGGATCCGAGGCCAACGGCACATGCAATCCGTCTGCAGCTCGTAATAAAGCACCTATATTTGTCAACACAACCAATGTCTGTACATTTATATGGCTTATAAGTGACAATACAATTAGCTTTCCCGATGCCGTTGGTAGCGATGAGAAAACACGTTAGCCAGGCGAGCCACTTCGCAGAGACGATTGCTGCGGCAGCTGTGCTGACCACTTGCGAGTCAAAATCACGCCAATGATTTACTATTTCATGGAACGTTTCATGATATGCACACTTTTGAGGTCACTTTACCCCGAGTTATTTCGTGCCGGAAACAAATTTTAGCTGATTTCCGTCAGTGGCGAAAAAAAAAATTTACATCGGGGCTATTGGAACAGCGAGAAACTTGCTCGCAGGACCCGCCCCGATGGCAGCGCGAACTCGTGACATAGTGTTTTCTCACTTGTTTACATTCCTTTCCTTATAGCGATGTCGCAAAGTGCTACGTTTTGCGGTCGGCTGCGCACACGCGCACTTTAATATTGATTTTAAATATGTTCCAAGCTATATTCACCGCTTATATTTTGCAGGCGATGTGTGTGTGCCCACATAAATCGATTGTGCACGTTAACTCGGCTTCAAATTTTTGTGTCCGTAATTCTTTAAGGCAGCTGAGTGTGTAATTAATCATAACTAGTGTATTATAACTGCAGCTCCGTATCAAGTTGGTAAAAACCCTTTGCAGTCCTGTGTTGAGCCTCACCTGACACACAAAAATATATGTTTTGGTAAGATGTCGAGTAGCCTCCAGAGCCCTCACACTCGCATTCGCCTGTTATCTGGGTTAGTAGCACCAACTTTCTTGATCTTTATGTAAGAAGTGCACTTTGCAATGTCTCCAAACAAAGGCAGCACTTCTTTCCTACCTTTATGGTTGAAGGAATTTTTTGACAACTTGCGGTGTGAAGCACCAACAGGATGATGACATTCTTGGAGTGCGCCTTATGACCGAAATTCATGCAAGTTACATCATTTTAGTGCTGCACACGTGCGCATTTTGCCTTTATATGGTTCACACGAGCGCATTTTGCCTTCACAAGAGAGCACTTTAGAAGATGGTGACTATGAGGACCCTACAAATCTGCAGTGCAAATCCTGGCCTCCATCAAGGAGCGTGTTTCGAGCACTAACACGCAGTGCTCAAATACTATTGAGAGTGTCAAGAAGAAGTAACTTTTCTGAAATAAATAAATAATCTAATATGTGTTCGTGTACCTAAGCGCTTTTTACGCATGTCATCTAAACGCATGAAATGGCTTCTGACTGGAACAACCACAAATTGCGTAAATGCGAGCAAAGCATTTTGCGAGCAAAGCAAAGCGTAAATGCGAGCAAAGCTCAGACAAACACTAGCTGAAAGAATTAATGGCAAGTGGTGATGACAGTAATGAGCACAATTGACAATTAATTGAATTTCACTTGCAGTTAATGGAATTGCGCTTCACAAGTCAGGTTGCTACTTGCATGCATCATCATACATTCCACAGCAGTTGGTAGTGCTCACACTGGTACAAGAATGTACTACTACATTCATAATGTGCTTACAATCAGAATGCGACAGGCACACCTTACTACTAATTAAAACCCGGTGTGGTTGCCTAGTGGCTATGGTGTTGGGCTGCTAAGCACAAGGTAGCAGGATCGAATCCCAGCCACGACGGCCGCATTTCGATGGGGGTGAAATACGAAAACACATGTGTACTTAGATTTAGGTGCACGTTAATGAACCCCAGGTGGTCCAAATTTCCAGAGTCCCCCACTACAGCATGCCTCATAATCAGATTGCAGTTCTGGTACGTAAAACGGTATAATTTAAATTTTACGAATTAAAGTGACACTAACATTCATGAGGTTTTCGATAACACCAAGTGCATTTTGCTCAAGAGCAAGACTTGAAAATGATAATCAGGTGAAAGCAGTGACCACCTTAAAGTGAAAACCCGCCATGGTTGCTCAGTGGCTATGGTGTTGGGCTGCTGAGCACGAGGTCGCGGGATCGAATCCCGGCCACGGCGGCCGCATTTCGATGGGGGCGAAATGCGAAAACACCCGTGTGCTTAGATTTAGGTGCACGTTAAAGAACCCCAGGTGGTCAAAATTTCCGGAGTCCTCCACTACGGCGTGCCTCATAATCAGAAAGTGGTTTTGGCACGTAAAACCCCAAATATTATTATTATTAAAGTGAAACAGAGCATGTACGAAATCACATGATACTAAAGCCAAGGACTCACTTCTAGACCTCTTGATAATTCCTGTTCACAGCAAGGAGTACAGGAAGCGTTGCAGATGATTTACATTACTTTTGTGCACACACAGCAGAGAAAAATATTCCAAGCAGAAACGCTCTAGTATGCACTCACATGCCAGCACTTGGCCGTCACCACAAGTATGGTGCGCTGGTTGTAGGCGCAGCACGCCAGGCACAGGGTGTTCAGGCACTTGAGGGTCTTGGACTCATCCTCGTACAGTGGGCTGGAAGACTGCAGTGACAAGGCAGAAATAACTTGCAATTATACATAAACACAGTAATATTTAATTAGAGTCAAACCTTGAAAGGATGAACACAGATATAATGATTAAATGGATATAACAAAGTAAACCTAAATTGTTTTTCATCAATATGAGCATGCAACAAATACATTCTCCTGACAAATATAGCATAAAACGATGATACTGTGTCAGATGCAACATCATTGTAACGAAGTTCGACTGTAAACAAAGTCACAACTGACATGTGAATATGTTTGTCATAGTACTTGATATTTTTTATAAGCATAAGTATTGCTATCTGCAATAAAGAAGGGCTCATCATTGGGTCCATGCAAAAGAAACACGAGCAAGATGTCTTTACAGTGTCCACAAAGGTTCTACTACTGTTAATTTTGATGGCCTGTTGGCAAGGCTGCCGTATGAATCCCTGACACATGAACACTGCAATATTATCAGCATGCACTTTGCACGACCATTAATATGCAACTATGTGAGTGTTCAGCGCACAGCACTGGCACATTTCCTTACCATCTGTGGGTCAGGAAACTCAAGCCACTGGTCAAAACATGCAAGCACATCCATAATGTGCCATTTAAAGTTGTTCTTGCAAAGAACAGTGAAACCTCGTTAATACATACCTGGTGGGAACACGGCACGACTACGTACTAAACGGTAGTACGTACTAACTGTCACATACAAATTTGTGTCTCTTTGCATGCAGCCCCGCTACCTACAAAAAAATAACTGCGATGCTGCAGTAAATCTTGACCAAAATACACACTACTAAGTTCTTTATTTCATTTTTTCAAAGCAGAAGGAAAAGAAAAACAAAACCATGTGACTTATCACTGTTGCGCGCGTAGCCATTCTCAGTGCTATGTAGGCCGTGTGGTCAGCGTTGACAGTAAAGAGTGGGTACTTTTTCACTGGCAGCTACGGCATAATTTCCCACCTGTCAGATTGAATTTCGAAGGGTCTTGGCAAGTTCCCACGCGCCCTCCCCCCCCCCCCACTCTCCCTCCTCCTCCATTTGCGGCTCATGCAAATGTATGCAGCCGGGCCGTCAGTGCACTTGTCACATAATACTTTCGCACCCACCGTGTAAATCCAAAGACAGTATGGTGATGGGTTGCTCGAAGCTACAAAAAGAGACCGATGGTGTCTACAAATGGTGTCGGGAATGAGTGGCCATCATACAGTGTGTCGCCAAGATGGTGGCTGTGAACAACTTTGTTGCTATCCCGTGCCCTCGACATTCATTTGCGAAATCGTTTGTCACCTTTCCGAGTGTTGCACAGATGCTGTTAATAAATTTGCATCGATTTGGCATCAAACCTTAACTCTCCTTACTGACGCCCGACGAAGCAGTTCCAATTTAGGTCTAATGACTTAGGCAGTGTAGCCATGATGACAATCTGCCGCTGACCAATGCGGTAATGGGCCCCAAGTCGTCACAATATTATTGCCACTAATAAGCTCGTATGAGTGGATCATCAGTGATTACTTCCGAGATCCCATGTACAGGTTGGACTGACGGCTGTTGAAGTGGCATTAAGTTCGTTGCCTTGCTCTGCGTGCCTTCTGGCAGCTTCATTGGTCCATTCTTCTCACACGCTTTCACACTTTATGAAATTACATGCTGCTTTCATTGCCATTCCCTCTGTCCGAGTCATGCTATCGTTTCGAGCAGTCCTCTCGAACAGCACGAACATTGCACCGACAGATGCGGTCCTATTCGACGCTGCATCATTCTGAAAAGTGCGGTGTTCAGGCACTGTGTTTTGCAATCCTCACATTGGGCCAACATCGGGGAGCGCTTGCAGTAGGGCAGAAGTGCGTGCAGAGACAGTCTGTGACTGCATCAGTAGGAGCAGCCCATCTGTAGGGGCAGCCCACCACATTTACAGCTATCCCCGCCAACCCTATTGTGATTAGGATCTTCACCTATCTGTTTCACAGATAGGCGAAGATGCCTATGTGGTGCTGTCGGCAGCGTAGTGCATATGTACAGTAAGCAATAATCCAAATGTGCTGCCATTCCCTGCTGCTGGCAGCGCGATGCGAGCGTTACATTTCGCTTTGGCAGCATATGGCATCACCCATCAGCTCGATTTCGCTTCGGTTTCTCATCGCCACCTTTAAACACTGCATAATAGGAAAACACGAAAACGTGCCTCCTGCCTCCGAAGCTCCACCACCTCAACACGCATCGGTATATCATGCGTAATCACCCCTAATGCACAACGATTCGCACAACAATTGGCATAACGATTCACATTGTGTAGATGTCAAATACAGTTGAGTCTGCCAAATTTCTTAGTTACTTCAGATTTTATGTTTTCTTGGTTATTCCATTTTCTTCTTGCATTTTCTTCCATAACGTATGAACGAGGTTTTACTGTATGCCAAATATTCGGGAAATTGAATAGTAGACATTCAATTTGTGAATCTAATTATTTGAACTTTGACTATTAGATTAAATTAAATGATATTCAAGTAATCACCCACCCCTAATCCTTACATTTAGTTCTAAAACTGTTGTACCAGGCATTTTGCACAAGGCTTGAGTCGCAGTGCTTTAGGATGTTTACTAGTAGAATGTTCAAAGGAAGCTGCATGCTGCAATTTTCCTCAAAGGGCCCCAAACCACCTCCAACAACTCGAACACATTTTATGTAAACATGTGAGTCAAGCTAGGTGTGCTCCTGCAGCAGAGCAGACTACCAAGAGGCTGGTACTGACCCATGGACAGCAACTCGGATCTCAAGGCCATAACAGTATGCGTGTGCATTTGCCGGGGGACGAGGATATGGATGGCGGTCATCTTCAAGTCGCCTGTCCCCTGCTCCACCGCAGCTGCCAGTGCCTTACCATAGCCACATCATGCCACATCATCATTGACACGATCGTGAGCTGAATGAATTCACTAGGGTGACCAGCCGTCCCGCGACTCGCGGGACTGTCCTGAGTTGAGAGCTATTGTCGCAATTCCCGCAAGAGATACGAAAATCTTCAAAAATGCCCCGCATTTCACACTTTATTATCATTGTTCGGCAGCACCTTGAGTTCAGCTGCATCTGGCCACCCTGTTTCAGAACGTGCTAGCTGCAAGCACTCCAAGATTCCGAAAAAGTCAGCTAGCCATGCGGTTCATGACGGCGCCGAATGTTTCCGATGCCAGCTGCGTGCACCGTCCCGCCGTTCCCCCAATGTGGGCCTCCAATCGAACAGGTGCATGCCGTCATGTCTTTAACGAAGCAACTTCAGTGCTTAGACTTGCAGCATACACCACCGTTCAGTGACCTTGAGAAATTTGTTGCGACGTTCCAGTTAACATTGGCCATCAACATGGACGAGCTGTATGATGAATTGCGCTGTCTGCAGCCAGCAATCAGGCAGCTAGTTGCAGTACAATCAAAAGAATGTTTAGCGAACAAGTGGAGCAGCTTTCTCAAAAGTTTTGCTTTTCCAAATATGACTGTAGTGTTGTCAGTTGTGCTGAGCATTACCGTGACTAATGCTTGTGCGGAGCGATTTTTTTCACTCATATAACAGGAGCTTGAAGCAGTGAACGAAGCCAATGCAGCATAGACCTTATTAAGGCTGAAATATTGGTAAAGCAAACTATGAGCAAATCTTCTACCACTTAGTGTGCTCAGACCAAGCCATTTTAGAGGCGGTTTGGTCTGACAAGAAATATGACTTCAAGAAAGCAAAACAAGCGGCGTCGAGTGCTTCCCAGGCTCTTAATCGGTAACGTGTGCAAACTAAGCCACAGCTGTTTTGCGAGTATTCTTTGAGTTGCAGAATTTTTATGTTGATATAAATAACTTTGTTCTGTGTTGGAGCATAGTACAGTGATGTATAAAATAGTTTTGTTTATTCAGATATGTATTTGAACTTCCCCTTTCATCAGTTGCTCTATTTCCCTGTTTCAGAGATAACTAAATATTGCAAGAGAAATTTCTCGCCAAAGGTTAAAAAATAAAAGATTGTTAATTTCACATCGTGCAATTGAAATTTCTCATCATGCACCCCCCTCCCCACCTCCCACCCCTGGTCAGGGTGTCCCACATTTCGCTAGTAGGAAGGTGGTACACTTTAGAACTCACACACCTCTTAGGACTTCTGTAGAGCTTCCTAGTTCAGTGTCAACATACTGCAATTTAAGTTTATCCTTACGTATGCATTCTTATTCCCCAAAAGTCGTTCTTTGTAGTACCATTCTTCACCTTACTTTTTTCTGTGAATAACAAGTCAGTGTTGTTCTTGCAACTGGCTTGGTCATTCTAGGCACTGAGATTACCACTCAGTAACCCAAACCAATAATTCACAAACCTGACACGACAGTTGTTTCAAGAGGGACAATAGCACCAATGTGACGAGCCATAGCTTTCGTTGCATTGCATGGAGTAGGTGAGAGTACGTGCTGAGAAGGACACACGAACAGTGGGGAGGGTAGTGAAGAAGAGAGGAAAACCACAATGGCCACGTAGTTAGTCATCGAACGCCTGTAACTTTGCTATCACATCATCATTTAAAGAAATCCTTGCAGCTGTATGTTCTTTGGGGAGTGGTATACAGCTGCAATTATGGAACAAATTTTTGAGCTCAGAACAGTTTAGCGACCCTTAACAGAAACATTACTTCAAAACTTATGAAGGACTCAATCTTTTGTTAGAGGAATTCTTCCGCCTTCCTTGCAGCAACTATTTCTAAAAAAAAAAATTATAACATGTCATACGACAAACCTTGTAATCCTCGGGCGAGAGAGTCCAGACCTTGGCCATGCCGCAAGCGGAGATGGCTACGACAACGTCATCTGCACAAACCATTTGAAAAAACAAAATTAGGGACAACTGCGCTACTTTCAACAGCTGCATTCCACAGGCAGCAGAAAGCCAGAACTGCTGCTTAATGAAGCAGTTTGTTTTTTTAAACTTTAGCAACACACTGAAATGAGTTCAATGCCTTCCAAGAAAAACAATCTTGAAAATATTTTTGGAAAGAACCAGGATTAACACGGATATAAAATGTGCAATGTATTTTGCCCATTCCTCCTCGAAACAAGGTTTCCTCTCAGATGGGACAGCTCCAATAGTGATGCCCAGCTTTCTTACTTTTATAGTTACACTGTTAACAGGAGTTTAACAGCCATTTTCCTGAAGCAGTGAATGCCGGCGTGTGGCGGCAGGTTCGGTATAAGCTTGCAACGCAACGTGCCTCAGACTTTCGAATTTTCTATTTAAGATGCAATTATCAGTTATTATAAAATAAAGGTTACCTTGCATATACCTCACTGTAACAGACAACTTCTTTGAGCAATTTCTTTAGCCATTAATCAGTAATTTTTGTTTTTCATGTTGTGTTTTACTGTCTGCATGTTGGAGGTCAGTTGCGAGGTTGAACAGCTGCAGCTATGGAAACTCACAGCATGGTCAGCAATGCAGCCTGTGTGGGAGAGCCCCCATAGAAACACGACCAGCATGTCGGTGATGCACTAAGAACATCCAGTAAACAGACGCCCGGTACTTATATACAGCACCCCTGCCTTTGATGCATCAAGTGCTCAGATTGCCATGCATATGTGAAAAGAAATGTCCTCTTTCTGTGGTGCACTTCCGGTAACCATTTAAGATCGGTGTGTGACAAAATGCTAGAGAGTGACATAGGAACGGTGGCAAACTGACCGGGACGCATTAACAACTACCACTTATCCGCTTCCAAGAGCTGGAAACGTGCACTCGTGCGTGAGCACTTGCCCGCAAGTACTAGATGGCCATAAACTATCGTTCAATGTTGCATTGAGCATCACACACACTGCAACATGATCGCACATGCCGCATAAGGCAAAAAAAGACACCAATGCTTCAAAAGCCGCAGGAGTGAGTAAGCGATCCATTAAGCAAGATTGCCCACAGACCAGGAAATCTTTTTTTACCGTATATGAAAAGTGTTACAGTGCCACTTCAACTGTCCATCAAGAAAAGAGAAATACATAGGTTTTAAAAATTAAACAAAGATTAACTTGAGAACTGCTGTAAACCACTCTTGTATAAGATGAACTAAAATACACAAGAACACCATGGAATAACTGACAGCCCACTACTGTCATTGGCTACATGCTTAAAGCACAAAATAAAGGTCTGTCCATAATTTTTTTACAAATATCCCACACTTTTTCTTCCGAAACAGAGGCAGACCTTGAAAGCGGTGACTGGCCTGTTTTCACTGTTTTCCTCCAGTGCCCACTTAACCTTTTCAAGAAGTCCCAATGATTACATTTGGAATCGCATGTTATAAGTGCCTACAGAAATTGACCAATTAAATTTTCCAGAACAAGACTGCTGTGATTATAAAGATTAGACTTTTAGAGTATCGAAACTGCTTATCGGGTGAACCTGTGCCCAGCAAAACCAGTAACGCTCAGCACAATGAAAGAGGCGAGCACACCCGTTGACTGTCGAAATCTGATATGTGGATCAGCCGCGTCGGATATTTATGCATGAGTCAATGAACCCTCCAGCGCAGTCCGCAGGTGCTTGCACAAGTTCCAGGATGTACACCAGTTTTCACGTCCAGCACACAATCTGATTACACAAGGCTCGGCAACAACACCAGCAACAGACAGAACCATCGATAACATTCAAGAAACTTCCGATACAGAAAGGGGCCCCTTGCGCTGAACATTTGTTAGCCGAAGGAAGATCACCAATGGAAAAGATACATGAGTACTTGTAGCAATATTACACATGCTGACAATGTTTCATAAACCAGTCAAGTGTTACCCTGTGCGTAATACCACAAAAATGTCACATTGAGGGGCTTCTGTACATGCCCATGCCACCTTGCTTTCTCACATTCCGGCTAGAACACTTTTCATTTTCTTTCTGCGAATATTTATCCTTAATGAGCCTGAAAATACAGCTTCATGTGAAGTATGCTATGAGTGTGCGAATAGTGATTTTTGAGACCGAATCGAATGCGAATCGAATAGTGCAAGAAGCGAATCGAACGGCGAATACTTTTCTAATAGTTTTCAAACAATGAATAGCTGTTGTCACGATTAATACAAAATGATGCACACAACATATTGTACATATGAAGTGTTGTTTATTATAAAGCACAAATAAAGAATTAGGAGCAAACAAGCAGTCTCTTCCCATGCAAAGAACTCTTCAGAGAGCACAAATGATCGCTGTATAGCCTGGGTAGTATGACTACCTGAGTGACACAGCCTGCTCCACTATGCAAGTTCTCATGTGTTATGTCTATACTATGCCCACGGGGGTGAAAATTTGCCATAATATTGCTCCAATTTTATGTTTACTAGGGCACAGTTGACATTTTGAAATATATTCGAAAAGAATTATAAAAATATTCACACTTGCGAATAAAGACTATTCGATTTGAAGACCGAATCGAATAGGACACTATTCGATTGGTTATTTGAAAGTTCTGAATGTTCACACACTCCTATGAAGTACATTAGAAACAATCATGCGTGGCCCTCTTAAAACATCAGCAGTTAACATGATTCCAATTAAAGTTGTAATAAAACTTTGCCTATACAACTGTGGAGTCTTTGGTATATTTCATATTTTTGACCGAGGACGACTACATGTTGAAAGAATTAACATTTTCCAGCCGTGAACTGGCGGTTCAGGAGCGAAGGGGCTGACTAAAAAGCACAGTTTATGTTCCAAAGGGGGAAGATTGTTCTTTGGGGCCAAAAATTGGAATTTGCCAAATGTCCTTTTGCGTTCCTTTGCTTCAGGTTGGGGTAGAGCATTTATTTTTGCTTGATTGCACCCCGATATCAACCTTGATTGATTTAGCCATTGCCATAATCACCATGCACATGTTGTGAGATGTGTTTTCTCCTTTTCTCAAAACAGCATTTCTGATGGTGTCACAGTGCTGGAGCGATACCTCTGGTTCTACTTATCCTATCTCAATATTTATTTTTGTTGTCAGAAAGGTAGACAGTGCAGCAGGACTAAATATGAACAATTATTACCGCATACATTTTACAGGGTGCTAATAGGAGATCCTTGTTTAAATAGATTCCTATGCTCTCACTTGATATACAATTGACTTAGAAAACTATTCTTGCTGCTTTGCACTCTTTGTTGGTTCCAGATAATTTTTGTATCTCACTCTTTGTTACGTAAAATATAGTTTGGTAAACAGTTCATCTCCAAGGAAGTTGTGCAGAAAACAGATTTCTCTTAATTTCTAGGAGGTTACTTACTCTGCAAGAAAACGGAATGTACTATCTTAATTTAGCACATTGAAATGCATAAACTCAGCAAGTTTTATCAAAATCTGCCAAGAAATTAAAACAATTTTGAGGTGCCAAATTACAATCACAGTAGAATTTCGAAGCAAACAAATGAAATCCCGCTGAATGACTCACCATTTCGTTTAGGCGTTCTAATAACATGCATGGCACTGATCCAATCCGAGGAAACACGTGACACCAACTCAAAGGCCACAGTCAATGTCATTGTGTCGAGGACGACGACGTCCGCATAGTAGCCGTTGCAGAACAGATGAGAGCTTTCACTCCCAGAAAGCGAGTGGGACTGGAAGAAGCACAAGAGAGCATGATCCAGAATCAGCGACCAGACTGCTCAACATGTTCTTGGGCTATTTGGTTGATTCTTGATGAAGCCATTGTAGCGCAAGAACAGGTACAAAGAACCCTAGACTGGTTGCCTTCCACACTAAAACAGACACCCCGGTCATGCAGCACCCTTGGTGCCCGTAGCGCTCGTGGTGTTTGGTCTTGCATTCTTTGTGTTCCTTTTATTTGAGCTACAATGGCTTCATCAACTACACCATTTCTTTTTTTGCAAAATATGACACCAAGGTTGTAATAATTTAGACAAGTCTAAGTGCAAAAACTGCCTTGAAGGAGTACTAATAATCGAACCAAACAACAAACAAGCCAAGAGACAAACAAAAAAGCCACAGCAAGGCAGCAATTGTTTGCATGAAATTTTACATAATCAACAATTTCTTTAACTCTTGCACCATGCAATAAGGGACCATACAGGCATACTACTCAACTTCAGTAAACATCTATCATAGACCACGTGGATGTTTGTTGTTGTGATACCCACTGACCCAAGTTGACATGAGAGAAGTTCGTCTGAGAGCAGCAGATAGCCACTGGCACATACCCAGAGGCCGAATTGGCGCATACATGTGGAGTCCACCATCTCTGGGATAGGCCTACAAAAACAGCCAGGTACAGGACGAAAACGACAAAAAACTGGGTTGAATCGGATACGAATGCCTCATATTAAAAACGGCTCAACAGTGAGAAACATCAGTCCACTGGTAGTAGTGTCTTGTATTTTTTTTCCTTTTTTGCCTTTTATTAAACCAGACCAAACAAGCTTTTGACAAACTCTGAACTTTGTTGGCATTACTTTGTGCAGTTATATTGCCCACGACGCGTGTTGCCGTTTTCATGGCTCCTGCAAGCTTATGTTTGCGCTCCTCTAGTTTGTCCTAGATCAGCAAGCTTCTTGGGGCAGGGCACTTTTGCTGGAAGTTTTGGTGTTTCCTCTTGGCGAGAATCATTGAGGCATGAGACGCCAAGGCGGCTCGAGCTGGTGGGGCCTGAGCGACCGGAGAGGCACTTTGTTGCTTTACTGTTGTGCTTAAGACGGCGACAGGAAGCCAAAACGAAATTGAGATGGTGAGCGTTGCCTGAATACGATACCACTAGAGCGAAACATGAAGCTCACGTCGCGCCACCTGCAACAGGGAATGGCGGTGCGTTTGAGTTATTGCCTACCAAAGGCGTGCAGTATGCTTCCAACGGCACTACGCCGCACATACTGTGAAAAATATAGGTGAGGATGCTTATTGCAATAGGGCTCTTGTAGTAGCAGTTTGGCGACGTACTGAAGATTGGTTTCCGGGAACACATTAACAGGTAAGAGGGAAGTCTAACCGCTTTACGGTCATTTGTTGTGCTCTCGATCGCAAATGTTGGTGGCGAGAAATGGTACAAAAGAAGGGATCGTATCAAGGAGGTTCTACTGTATTACACATTACTCAACAAAACATGATTCTGATGCCGAGTAGTATTGACGCTATTTAAAGATACATATGGTTCTCCTACAGCTCTCGTAAGATTTGTCAGCACAAGATGCAGCCAACACATCACCAAGGAATCCTGAGTGACACAGTGGTAATAACATGTAACCTGTGCCGTAAGACTGAGAAAACCGAGCAGCAACACCAATAAAAGAAGAATGCAAGATCAAGCAACAAAACAACCACAACTCGACATGTGATGATTTCAGCAGGCCAAACCTTGTCTCGTTTGTGCTGGAATTTGCATGCAACAGGTTTATGTCTGGTGAATGGGGAAAGTAAAAGGTTTTGCAAGTACAACCTCCTGAATGATTTATAACGTTGCACAAGTGAGAACCGCATGACGTGCCAATACCTCATATCAGTGAAAAGTGGCAAAATCGGCAACAGCACGCGCGTGCATGCAAAGCACACTCCAGTGCGAGCATTCTTTGCTACGCTTCAGGAGGACACACCCTGCCATGGTTCTTCGCGCAGTCCAGTATACAGAAACCTGGCATAAAGCAGGACATGTGCATGACTATGATGTGCCACGCACAATGTGGTTTCTATTATTCCTATGTATTACTGGGCCTGCGCATGTGCCATCAAAATAAAATGAACAAAATAAGTTAATAAAGGGAATGTATCAGCACATACAAGGTAGGTCTGTGAATGGTGGGGCTTCATGGGTAGCAAAGGCACAGTGAGTGTACAGCTGAAATAACAGTATTGCAGATGACACTCGTACTGGAGAGATGCTTTGTGCTCTTGCTCATACCATTATTTTACCAATCTTGCCGTTTCACAAGGCACCGACACGCGGAATGGTTGACACCCCTGTGATACCATTATTAAATATCTGGGAGGCTGTACAGTTGACAAAAGTGGCTTTGATTATTCCGACATGCATCACTCAAGCAACAACCTAACGAAATCCCTTTGAAATACAAGGAAGCCTGGTCGTCTGTGTTATGATCGCACAAGCTCACATCACCGTAAACCCCAGGAGGCATCGCTTACAGCACACCTGAATGAAAAGAATGCATGTCCTACCTGCATGTGCGTATGAACATAGGGAAGCTTGGTGTTCTCCAGGCACCTGCCGTCTGTCAGGTCCCACAAGGACATCTCACTGCACACAGAGAAGTTGCACATCAACTAGGTTGACACAGGCCTATCCAACGAGCTAAACTTGAAGCAATTGACTAACATGAGAACATCGAATAGTTGGCTGCTTATTTTTAAAATGGGACAGCGCCCAGGACATAGACATAGGAAAGGTGCGTAACTAAGCAATGAGACATGTGTCTTGTCCTTTCTGCACGCCTTTTCTACATCAGCATCCTTAGTGCTATCCTGCTTTAAAATTCAAGCATTCACGTGCGTATTTCTTGGAAACTGAGCTAAGAAAAGGCATGAGGACAAAAGGACACAACAAAATTGTCAACTTGACAAGTGATGGTTTATATTGTGCAGACCAACACATGGTGCAAGAGAGAGAAAAATCTGCAACAACAAAGGAAAGACTACAATTTGCTAACACTTTGCAAACACACTACAAAGCAGCTAAATATGACAATGCTGCAGTGTTCCACATGGTATGTTTGCTTTCTTTCTTTTTCGATGTTCTGTGCCCCATTCTACATTCTGCAAAGCACAAGATAAATCATCACATGTTAGTCCGCGCAGTTGCTATTCAGACAAGTTTTGCAGGAATCTGAGATACGGAGGCAGTTGCGGTTCACCTGACAGTGGAGGGGACTACAATGGAACAAATTTCAGAGACCTTGAAAAAGTAAAGTTCACAGTTAAGGACAAACTTGCCTGGGTGCAGGAATTCAGCCCTAGTCCGCTGCCTATTTGGGGCAGTGTATCATCCGAGCTAACAAGATGAAGCCCAATTAAGAATCTGGGGTGCTGGAAGCCCAGACAGAGCTAGCAGATGACTTATCACTACTGTCAGCCACCTGGGTCGGTATAACATAAAACTATTCTAATTTGTGTTTATTCCAAATCGGCAATTAGCCCTCCGTGATAGGTCAAGGTGACTCGGGCTCTGCCCATATGGGCTGGACTCTAACCATTCTGATGTATCACAGAGGGCTTATGGTGGATTTGGAATAAAAACAGATTGGAATAGTTTTACGTTGTACTGGCCCTGGTCAGCTCAGATGTCCTGAGGGATATATATATATAATTTTTTTGGTGCCAAACATACCAAACATCTGTGGCAAACAGCACAACTATCTCATATCAGCAGGATTACTTGAAGAGGTGAACATTACTTGCATGATCAAATACCGTGTGGGATTAGCTACAGAACTAAATTTTTACAATTAACTTTGTTTTTGTCAATTTAGAGCACATTTCCCAATTACAGAATTGCAGAAATGAAGTGTTCATTTAGCCAAAATCATGTGCATTATTTTGTACCATTAGCTTCAAGAAATGCACCATGTAACTCAGTGGCGAAATTCATGAAAGTTTCAGTGAACACTTGACTAGCACTGCATTTTAATTGCATCTTAGTCAACAGCAGATATACTAATAACAAGTATATGCATAGCTTCTGCAGGAACATTAATGCATGAACCTAATAAGCACAAGGAGTTAGATGCAAACCTGAAAGGTCAAGTGTTATTGGTGGTGCAGTGCTCTCCCAAACAGTATGTAGCAACTTCCAGTACTTCAGAAGAAAAAAGTTTCGAGGGTAGATTTTTATAGCAAGATCTATGAACTACTGTGGAAAACAATATCTGTCTGTCATCAACATCACCTACCTAGTCATATGTTTGGTAAACTGAGTTCAACCAAATAAACAGCAAGGGGAAATATGTATTTTCGTTTGCGAGTCAGGTGGTCCTACCAAAGCAACACAGCAGTTCTGTTGAAGTGATGGATTAAGCAGCTCATTCTGTGATGGATCGTAAAAGAAAATAATTGTACGGCAGCAGAATTGGAAGCTATCAGTGCTGAATGATACGGTCAGGATGCGGAAGCACAGTTTAAACGTTGAATGTCAGCGACCTTTGAACAACATCAGGCTCCATTAAACAGTGCAGGCAAAGCTCATGAAGCTCAATGCTTATTGTATAGTGAAGCTGCCTTATTCTGCGATCTACATTTCAGGCTCTCCCAGAGCACATTTGAATTTGTAATTTTTCTTATACAACTAGGCTTGCATTTTGGTATGCCGCTAAATTTTGTGCCTTCACAACTCCTGCCATTACATCTTATTTGCACCTTATGCCCTTACGCAGAAACAGATCCAAGGTGTCATCAAGAGGAGGTGGCTCTCATTAAAAATTTTGTCAGTGCACAAGAAGTGCCGACATGTCTCAGCAGGACGGGCCCAACTGCCCAGGCCATTGTTCTGCCGTCACCTCCTGCAAACAATGTATCTTTGATGCTGCCCGAGCATCTTCTAAGAGAGCAGTGCACTGCTAAGGTATTTTGGGGGCCCAACTATTCCATACTGCTTGCGCCTGGCAACACAGCGTCTCCCCACAACAGCGGCTGCCTGTTCTTTAGACATGATCACATCTTGGCACTGTCACATGATCCTGATCCCCTCTGCCTGCTTCCTCCTCTCCTCCCTCTCCCAGCTGTTTTTGATGATAACCCACAATGCCAAGCACCACTGAATGACTTGCATAATGCAACGGCAATAAATCGACACTAAAGATAAATACTAAGTCAGTTTAGACTGATGAAGTATTCTTTCATAACTCTATTTTCAATAATATCATAGTACTTAGGTGATCACTAGAAGAAAAAATTAGGCTTGAAATGTCTTTTTTTTTTTCACATCATAAGCCCAGTGACAATACCTCAGTTGGACATTATGGGTTTCAAAGTACCATTATTTTTGTACCTGGGCTGTTGTAGTTGGGCAAAAGTTATTGATAACTGACACGTTCACTCACTGGCTTTTTTTAGAATACAATGCAGTCTATCTATACTGATAAAAATTAACACTAGGCCTCGACAGACACCATCAAAATGCATGATGTCATGGCGAACTGGTGCAGGAACTTCAAGGCGTCAGTGCAACCAATCTTCTTCCGTTCTTGTATTGTTTTGTGCCAAACCTTTTCCCATGGTAAGTAAACCTTTTTGGTAATGTAGAATGGTAATTTGCTAGGACTATATATTTTTTACCTGGACAGGCTACATAAGCACAGCTAATGTAGGACTTCTTCATTATTTTAAGTCGATGCAGGAAAAGTGCAGCTTCACCCACCTACACGAAGCCATTCTTTATAGCAGAAATGTAGCATAAAAACTACACCTTCTACACCACAGTTTTTACGATCATCATCCATTTATTGTTCCTTAAGGACCCCTTTCAGGAGTCCTTAATAGACAGGTAGCAGATGACAAACAGGTGGGCATTGCGAACACATCACACCATTTCGTGTGTGAATGTTGGTGTTATCTGCAGAGTTTCCCACTAAAATACTAGAACTCTGGTGCCGTGATCATTCAGCCACCATGGAAATTAGGGGTAGTACATGGATTTGTCTAATCTACGTGCTTGTGGCTTCATTATGTCTTATCTGCCTTCGGTGGCCTAAATTTCCAAGCAAAGTGTACTTTCTTTAACTGCAGAAGTCAATAAGACTCTGCAAACATACACAATCACTGCTAATTGCAGTGTTTCCACTTGTTCATGCATCCCTGGCATAACGGTTTCAATAATGGGCTTCTGTGTTTACAGGTACTGTGTCAAAATCCTGCCATCGGACAATTTAACAATGTTTATCTAATGATTTATAATGTAGTACTTTTTTCATCATCATTGCAATGCAATGATGATGACCAACTGCAATGCATGCTCACTGACCTGGAGAGGCAAAGCAGAAGGGTGGGTCTAAAAATTAATCTGCAGTAAAATAAAGTAATGTTTAACAGTCTCGGAAGAGAACAGCAGTTTACGATAGGTAGCGAGGCACTGCAAGTGGTAAGAGAATACATCTACTTAGGGCGGATAGTGATGGCAGATCCAGATTATGAGACTCAAATAATCAGATGAATAAGAATAGGCTGGGGTGCGTTTGGCAGGCATTCTGAGATGATGAACAGCAGGTTGCCATTATCCCTCAAGAGAAAAGTATATAACAGCTGTGTCTTACCAGTACTCACGTATGGAGCAGAAACCTGGAGGCTTACGAAAGGGTTCTACTTAAATTGAGGACGACACAACGAGCTATGGAAAGAATGATAGGTGTAACGTTAAGGGATAAGAAAAGAGCAGATTGGGTGAGGGAACAAATGTGAGTTAATGATATCTTAGTTGAAATCAAGAAAAAGAAATGGGCATGGGCAGGACATGTAATGAAGTGGGAAGATAAGCGATGGTCATTAAGGGTTACGGACTGGATTCCAAGGGAAGGGAAGCGTAGCAGGCGGCGGCAGAAAGTTAGGTGGGCAGATGAGATTAAGAAGTTTGCAGGGACAACATGGCCACAATTAGCACATGACTGGGGTAGTTGGAGAAGTGTGGGAGAGGCCTTTGCCCTGCACTGGGCGTAACCAGGCCAATGATGATGATGATGATGATGAATTGTTTCAACATAATCAGTTTGCAAAGTCATGAAGCTGTTTAAAGCCAAAAGGACAAAGTTTACACAAGTCCATGTACTAACTATCATTCTCGTGCTGGCTGAACTGCCCTGCCTGCAGCTCCCTTAGACATTAGTGCCACAGTTCCCTCTAGTAATTGTGCCAAAATCTATGGTGTTATCGCTATACATACGTTGAGATGACAATGAAGTTTCACTGTTGGGGCAGAAACGAGGTGCTGGCATGAGCATGCGTTATGGAGGAAGATGACTTTATCATTCAGGAAGATAAAATTATAGTCACCATGGATTGTTTCAGTGTCAGCACTGAATTTGCACCAATCACAGACACCAGGAGCTTCAAGGCTGCCATCTATGAGAATGTTTGTTAAAATATTTTGCTAATCTCGCTAGTTGTTTGTAAGCTTTCTTTTTCTGTTTACCTGCACAATGTATTTTACCATGTCTTCGGGGCTTGTAAGTATGTCAAATAAATAAATGAATGAATAACTATATAACTGAATAAATAAACAGATAAATAAATAAGCAAATATGCACAGCAAGGTTGTCTTCACACACTTCGCATTTTTTATGTATTTAGCTGCGTAGTCTGTCTAGATTTGGTGCTGAAAGTAAAATAGTATATCGGCTTTTAGTGTTTAGAATGTTTAGATAAGGCAGCTGGTGAATGCGGAGTAGGGCGCTTTTTGTATGCCCTGACAGGCTACAATCCAGTCAGCCAAGGACACCAGAAGACATCACAGCCTCACCCTTGCGCTACAATCGTCTGCATGAAATCACGTGAAGTGCAGGTAAATAAATAACGCTAGTAATGCATCTCAAATAATTTATCTCTTTAGTGCCCCCTTCAAAAATCCAGGCTCACTGTGCAGAACTTGTCCACATACCCAGCCTCGGAGGAGCTGACCAGCAAGGAGCCATCCCCAGATGGAGAGGCACTGGCCAGGCAGAGTACTGGACCAGTGTGACCAAACAGCATGCTGCGGGGCACAATCTGCAAGGACTGAAAGAAAACAAGGCTTGGGCACATCCCAACTGAAGGTGTACATGGTTATTGTGATTCTTCATCACTAGTGACTCAATCTTAGTATCTCCTATAGTTATTAAATTATAGTTATTGAATCGACGTCTGAATGACATTTCATTTGAAATCTATGACGCTATTCTGCATGAAAGTTGGACAGCATCGCAGTGAGCCCATCCTTAGTGATCACTAAAACTTGGTGGTATCAGTTAGCAGTGGTAACACAAAATTGCTCACCTTGCTACGCCTTGATTGATACCACTGACGGCACTCACGAGTGAAAGCTGCCTCAGTGACAGTAAAATAGGTGAATAATATTCACTAGTGACTTGAGCATACGAGTTTATATTAGGCATAGTGAGTCACACGTTTTATCGCATTTCATTTTATAAATATGATGTTATTTTGTGCAAAACACCGAGAACCCTGAACTGTGCATTGTATTTCATTTGTGCTCACTAGTGACTCCACAATATCAGTCAGGTGTATTATGCAATTAAATATTATTCATGAGTGTTTTAGTGGTATCGATGACAAGGTGTTTGATTGGAAGCTGCAGATATCGCAGTAGAATAGTGAATCGTATTTGCTAGCGAACGAAGCCTCCCAGCAAGGGCCTAGTGATTATGATTGAATCACTGTTTATTGTTCCGTTTGATAGCCATGACCAAATTGCATGTGTATCGTTAACTCAACGTACTCATGCTGATGTTTCCTCTCACTTAATTTCACGAATTGTCATCTGCTGTGTCGCTCTCATAATGAAGTAGAAAATAAAAACCTCCAAAAGTAGATGTTAGTCACGTAACAGGAAAGCTACTGGTCTCTCACCTCACTATTTCATTTTCAAGGTATTAGCTCCTAATATGTTCGCAAATTTTCAGAAGTCTTGAAATTCAAAGATTCTTGAATTCCACTATGCCTGGATTAAATTCACTGGTGTTTGGATTATTTCGGCTGGCGTTTGGATTAAATTGAGTGGTGCTTGGATTAAATTGAGTGGCGCTTGGATTAAAATCACTGGCACGTGGATTAAATTGACTCGCATTTGGATTAAATCGACCGCCGCTCGGATTAAATTGACTGGTGCATGGACTGAATTGAGCGGGAAAACCTGCAGTAATGGTAATTTCTTTACTTCCGATAACATATACCCTGCCGGTTCTCCCGTGAACGTTGTCTTGTTCATATTACTAAAGTGACGTGTTTTGAAGACATGGTCTTCTTAGCTAACTTCACATAAGTCTAGCACATCTGGGATCTGGCTATCTGGTAAGCACATGCAGGAAAATATGTTTGGTTAGGCGACTTGTAGGTGTCATATGAACACAAAAATGGTATCAAATAATACGCCTCCAGGTCGAAAACATGCTGCAAAAATCAGCAACTAAGGATATTATTAAAAAGGAGTATAATTAGCCACAAACACTCAGGGCTAATAGAGCAGGCAATATTTTACAACTAGTGCCGTTTGCCAAGTATGCGCTAACTTCAACATGCATGTGGGGTATCCCGAATGTTCTGGCACGCCCCATACTCTCGCCATGCGTGTTGAGTTTACGTGCTTTTGAATATAAGCTTGATTTTTTTGCTGACTTCACACAGGTTTCGCATGTCTGGGATTTGGCTATCTTGTAACATTTTCCAGAAAAAAAAAAGGAAAGAGTCAACTAAGTGTCAACACTAAAGAAGACAAGGTCAACATAACTGCATGTGAAATACAATACGAATAAGGTACAATATAAGTGAATAATTAACTTGAAAAAGAGACAGAAAGAGACAGAATAGAGAGATATAATTAACATTTAATCATCAAATCACTTAAACCACCATGTGAGTTGTCCTTGTCTATGGCCTCAACGCTTTGTTGACCTTTTTCTTTTCACGATGGGGACATCATTATTCTCACTGAAATGTGGCTATTGGGTAAAATAAAAGACTGCAAAATCTTTGACTGCAAGAAATGTCTACAATATTTATATAGGTATGACCGTGACATTCACTCCGGAGAAGGTGCATTAGTTGCTAATAGTGACTCGCTTGTTTCTTCACCTGTTGCTATTACCTATATCCCCTCTAGAATTAGTTTCTGTATGTGTTCAAGCTGGCTATCAAGTATTTCTGTTCTGTGCATGCTATCAGCCTTCCAGTACACCACTGTAATTTTGCAATGAAGTGAATTATGCACTTAACAGCTTGACATCCAGGTTCCCCAACCTGCTATTGTTCCTCCTAGGTGATTTCAATTACCCTATAATTATGTGAAGCGATCAGGCTATTATTCTTAAACATAATTCTTCTGAGTGTGTTCGTGTCACGAGCCTCTATAATGTCTTTAACCTAACCCAATTTGTTCTTCAACTAACCCAAACCACTGCATCTGTCTCCAACATCCTTGGTCTTGTGTTGACCACCATGCCTGACATAGTCAGCCTTCCTACATACCTCCCTGGCATAAGTGATCATTCTTTGATTCACTTTACCAACAAAGCACAGACCTTATCACACGAAAAGCATAAAATAGTTTGTGACAATGGTCGGGCAGATGTAACGTTGACAACAGCCAAAATACAATCGTTCCTCCTTGATTTCATGTGTGATTTTATGCGTGAGAGCAAAAAATCATTTCTTACCCACGGTCGCCCTGGTTTACTGCTGCTCTAAAACAATATTTGAGAAAAAAAAAAACAGATTTTTTTTCATCTCGCAAAGCGAACCAATAACCTTAATCATTGGGCTGCCCATTTCCAAGTAAACATGCAGTACAATAATAAAATTGAGCGTGCCAAGGAATTATTCTTTAACATTATTTTGCTAGAGATGTTGCAAACTAAACCATGCAAGTTCTGGAATATTATCGGTGACTCAGACAAATGCCTTGTCCAACTAGAACACGATGATAAAACTTTCATCTCTCCTCCCCAGTGCTGCCCAATGCATAACAATGCGTTTGTTTCTTTTTTAAGTAAAACCTCACCTGCTCCTTTCCATGTTTTCGTGACTGAAACTTTCTTTATTGGCCCCATAATCATTGATTCTGTAGGCATTGGTAAACTCATTAGTAATCTTACAATTTCCATCATCATTTGGCGATGACTCAATTAGGTCAAAAATACTGAAAATGACAGAAGTGAACTCCTGTTATCCTGTCCAATAATTTTGCTCAATGTTTAGAGTGCTGCACAATTCCCAGTGACAGGAAGGTGGGGAAGGTGGTTCCTGTCCACAAGTCAGGTAATGTACATCTTGCTGATAATTACAGCCCCATACTATCCCTTACAAGCATCCCATGTAAGGTTCTTGAACAAGTTATTTACTCTCATTTAATCCAATTTCTTGAAGGCAACTCTTTCTTCACTAACTGCCACCATGGTTTCAGAAAATATTTTGCTGTGAAAATGCAGCTATTATCTTTTACTATAATGATCTCTTTGTAGATAACAACATCAGCTTTGACATTGATTGCATATTTTTGAATTTCGCTAAAGCTTTCGATGGGGTGGCACATGACTTAGCAAACTTAGCATAAACACCAAGGTATTACACTGGATTAAAGACTTTCCTGCTGATCGCACCCAGTAGGTGACTGCTAACAACTGTTCGTCAACACTCTCTCCTGCCTCATCTAGTGTCCCACAAGGATCTGTGTTGGAGCTTTTGCTCTTTCTCACTTACATTAATTACCTGCCTGACTATATCACATTTTCATCAATAAAGCTTTTTGCCGACGATTGCGTCTTCTATTAAAAAAACTAGCCCTACCTTCTGATCAGCAGAAACATTAAGCAGTTCTCAACCACTTGTCCGCATGATGCAATAACTGGATGATGTGGCTAAGCATCAAGGAGTGTAAAAACATGCAAATAACTCGATGGGGCCACACTATTAGCAGCTTCTATTTTCTTGATGGTATCATACTAGATCCTGTGACTGTAGTATATCAGTTTCAGTTTCTGTTTGCCCTTACACACCGCCAGTGGCGCCAGTGTTGTCACCTGTATATATTCATGCCTCTGAATAAAGAGGGGGGGTTCCGTTGCGGCCATGACTACCTTCATGGTTTTTCTGCGGCTTCTACCCAAATACAACAGTGACCTCTTACAAGTGCCATATTTTCTAGTGCATAAGCCGCGTTCTTTTTTTTTTTGAAATTTTCGTTGGTGCATCTTATCCACCGGTGCTATGAAATAAAGCCAGTTCGTGGCGGCCATGCATGGTCCGCACTCGAAAAGGTGCCTCTGTGCTGCGCTATGTCTGTGCACATTAAGAGACAGCTCTATGGTCTAAATGAATCTGAAGCCCACTGCTACAGCGTCGCTCATAGCCCATATGTCGCTTTGGGACGTTAAACCAAAAAATTTGTCGCTTTTCCTAGTAAAACACATGATGATGATGATGTGCCACAATCGTGCGCCACCTTCTGCCACGCACAGTAACTACATTTTAGAAGAAATTCAAAGTAACACCAAATTGGCTTGCAAGAACTAAATGCTATGACACCTTCGTTGCAGTAATCACTACGGAGTGCTTCACATGTGTAGCATCGGTCGTGTCATATTTCTCGCTAACTATGGCACTGCCTGCAAGGCGAAAAAGTTGCAACGCAAAATTAAAGCTGCATGCAGTTGCATTTGCACAAGAACATGGAAACCGGGCTGCAGGAAGGCAGTTTGAGGTTGTGAGAAAATTATACGCGACTGGCGCAAAGCCACCAGCGTGCTCCAGACAATGAAATAGACTAAGAAGGCCAACCGCGGCAAGAAAGCATGCTGGCTGGAGCACGAGGATTGTCTGCGCGCATGGGTACTCAAGCAACGAGCCAAAGGCAGGGGGCTGTCTACAGTGCAGCTACATTTCAAGGCAAAGACCCTTGAAACAAAGATGAATACTGTTGGATTTATGGGCAATCAGTCATGGTGCTTTCGCTTTATGCAGCATAATAAGTTGGTGATGCGAGTGCAGGTGATGATGTGCCAGAAGCTCCCTGATGAGTTTCAGGAAACAAAAACAGTTGTAGCTCGGTTATCACTTATCACTTGGTTATCAGGTGTAGCTCAGAACCGGTTATCGGTTCGCAAAGGGCGGACTGATCTCGTTTGCGAGTGGTGACGATGTTGGCGAAGAAGAAGAGTCTGAGGACGACAGTGATGCGCCGGTGGAACTCCAACTTGAAGTTGTTGAATTGTTTGTTAGCAACTCGGAGGAAGACGGCTTCAATGGTTTTGCCTAAATGTCGTCTGTAAGTACATGCCATCTGTGTGTATCAAAAAACCATTTTTGAAAAATTAGTTCTGTCTATACACCAGTGCATCTTATACATCGGTGCAACTTATATGTGTTTTCTTTTTTTCTTTTTTCAGGAAAACTGCTGTTCTGAGGGGGGTGCGACTTATACAAAGGTGCGCTTATAGACCGGAAAGTACGGTACTTCAGCATCCACATCAGTTGCCATCTTTCTTGGCACATACATGTTAACTATGTTACTAGCAATGCTAACTGCATGCCAAGTAACTTTCGACGTAATTTTTCCACATCATCTTTGTTGGTAAATCTATGTCTATAGAAAATGCATGTTCGCGCTAAATTAAAATATGCATGGTCTATCTGGGGCCCCAAAAACACTACACTTTCAGCAGTCATTGAACCCACCCAGAATCAAGCAGCTCGTTTCATTCTATGAAATAACTCTTGGCATGCCAGCATACTACGGTGCCAGCATTCAGGTCAGGCAACTCTTGCGTTAACTGAACTGCTTTTGCACCGTAAATGCTTTTGCCTTTCCTTGTTCCACAATATCTATCATTAAATTCCTATTCTAAAGGACATTCTTTTTTTTTTCCTCCCATTTATGTATCCTCACGTTCAGACCACAACTACAAAGTTTTGTGCCATGTTGCCGGACTAATACCTACAGCGAATCTTTTGTTCCTAAGACTAGAAAAGACTGGAACAACCTTCCCACTTCCATCGCCGACATCACCGACAGCTTCAATACTGCCATTTATAAACCATTTATAAACATGTTTTTTTTTTACTTGCTTTAATTGTATTTATTTATTTTTTATTGTGAAAACGTGTGTTTACCAATCAGTCCTGTAGTGACCTTGGGCCTTGGCAGTATGCTAAACTAATTAATTAAATAATTAATTAATAAGCATTGTAATTGCATGTGAAATACTATAAGAATAAGATACAAAATAGGTTAATAATGAACTTGAAAAGGACACACAAATAGATAGATGAGGGACATAACGAACAGTTAATCATCAAATTACTTGAAACTCCATGTATGCTGACCCTGTCATCTTTAGCTGCAGCACTTGGTTCACCCTATCTTCCTTTTCTTTTTTACATGAAGAAATAGTCAACATCCCCTCCATTAGCCAGTTTTTCTTTAATACTGCTATTTCAATCAGGAAATTTTGCTATTCAGGCACCCCTATACTTTAGATTGTTTCTTTAGTAACAAGGATTGTGATAATCAGTACTACATGCCAACTTTGTCATGTCAGTCCTTTAATGTAGCAGTAAAAAATTTGTCTTAGTTAATGTCAAGTTGAAGATAGCACTAAAAACATGGACAAGAAAAAAACACAAGTACAAAAGCTTGCCTGTCTGTCGTGCGAACCTTAACTTATGAATTCACGCTAACACACATACATTGTTTAGCTTTTTCCATTTACCATCTTTCACCAGCCAACCACTGTTACAATGTTATCTCTCAGCACAAGATCCGTCTACATGTATAGGAAGTTATTTAAATGGTGCTGTCTAACAAGAAAACTTAGCGAAAGAATGCCCCCTGCACTATCTGATCAGATAGTGCATGGTGTACATTCTGGAATGTATGTGAGCACTAGGGATTATGCTGGAATGTTTAATTAATCATGTTTAAATAGCCAATGCGTTTGACCCATTTTGATGACCGATGATTGTGCTCATTGCTGTCTTTGTGCTTTGTTGCTTAATCTTTCTTTGCACAGATTTTCCCAACAAAGAATTACATTCGTGACTCGAAGTTTTGGAAGTGCCTTGTTTTTTACTGTCATCACAATGTGACGATGCCAAGTCAACCAAATGTCATTAGTGCAATATAATTCCCTGCATTAACAGCAAGGACAGAAGGAGACCTACTTTCGCCCCGTCCACGATGTCCCAGACACATATTTGACCGTCCTTGCAGCCTGTGACGATCATCTTCTGGTCCTTTGTGATGAAGACAGACGACATGCAGTGAGTGGGGGCAATCTTGCCCCATAGTGTCATGGGAACCACCAGCTGGCTGGAGATGGTCATGGTGGTGTCGTGCTGGTCACAAGGCCGACAAGATACTGCGAAGCCAGAAACACTGCTGATCACTTTTGGCAACTCACAAATGATCATTGTTCTTTATTAGAAAGTTTTAGTATTGGGGACCCAAGCGGCTTGAAGACCCAAGAAAATTGCAGGCTGCAAATGCGCATGCGCAGAATCCAAGCCAGTCTTGGGTTCTTGCGTTTATATTGACCCAAGACCCAAAAATCGAAAACAGGCGTGGGTCCCCAAGCCATCTTGGGTCTTAAAACAGCATACTTGGCTCATAGTACTAACGCAGTAATTACGTTCATTACATCTTATTGTTTGCCCCATTTTGCTCAAAAATGCATTCTGTTTGTTTTCACTTGTAAGAAAAGCTTTCTTTCTTTTTTTGCTTTTAAGCACCTTTTTATTTTCCTCATTGCAACATCCTGGGCGCTCGACCCAATTCTCAAGCTCTGCTGCTCCTCTAAACCCAAGAGCAGCCTACGCAACGCAGCTTGGGGAACGGGTTTTGAGTCCCTAATTCTGAAACTCTCTATTATTATTATTATTATTATTATTATTATTATTATTATTATTTCGATACACCCTGCAGCACCAAAGCATTAGAACAGGGCTGTGAGTACAATGGAATAAACACGCTTCAAAGATTGCATAAAACATAACAAGCGGTGTACCTATACAGTACAATTAAAAGCACAAGTAAGCAAACAAAGTAAACAGCAGTTAGTACATAACGGCAGAGTACAGGAGGAGCCCAAATGCCCGATTACTTTGGAAAATACAGCATATATCACTTGTCACATGTGCAGGTAAGACATCCTGTAATGAAACTCCTATACAAATTCCAATACTGTCACTATGAATTTTGCTTTTTCAAATATGGGTGTGCAGGGACACTTGTTACAATGTTCTGCTAAATGACTCCCATAGCCATTCTTTAGCTTACTGCTTTAGCAGTAACCTAAAATTCATAGGGAAAGGAAAAGGTGAGAGGGAAAGGGAAATAATAGAGGCTTATTACATTAGAGAGGAAGGAGATAAATGTGTGAGCGCTCCCTCACTTGCCTTGTCGGAAAAAGAAATAGCTTTTTCGCATGAACGATTATGATGTAGCTGATCTTGCAGATGTGTTTGCGACTGGTGTACGTATGCCTATGCTGGAAAAGGTATACAATGGCTGGAGAATTTCAAGTAAACTTCCAGTTGGCAGTCAGCGCTTGTCTCTGCTGGAACACGTACCTGCTTTTTTTTTTTTCTCGTTCCTTTAAATCTCACGACACGTGCTAACGCCCGTCAGTAAATAGATACCAACATGAGTGTGATAGGCAGCGCATGCCTACAGCAGAGATGGTAACTGCGTTGTATTCTCGCAGGTGAGCCTCTACAGATATTTTCGAATAAATAAGCATGTGTGTACAAGAAACGTACCCATCATTCCAGAGAATAGAGCTTGTAGAATAATTACTCAATATTAAAATTAGCTTGAACACGGGTAGTGTTTCTGTAGGGTTCGCTAGCGGGAAAACGACACGAACTTTCAAGAAGCGCTCGTTGAAGATTGCGAGAAGTAAGATGATTAAAAGAGGGGGCGGGGCACGTCAATACAAAACTAACTCAACTGCGTGAACTGCGTCAACGCAGTATGACTACGTGTTGCCAATGGCGTCTACTTTGCCCAGCTAGCTATCAACGCAGTGTCCTAGACTACCAGTCGCTCATATTTACAAATCTACGCGCTCTATTTTGGCAGAAAGGTGCGAAAACAGAGACGGCACGGTGGACAGTAACCGCCAACTGAAAGTACAGTCGCACTACATAAGCCGCACGGCTGCAATCAACGTGCTACTGACAGTGTCCGTGTGGACTTTATCGATAAGGAACGCTGCGAAACAAGTGAAACCGGCGACAAGAGGAAAGAGGACAAGATTAACAAAACCGACATCATGACAGCAATTGTAGTCAGATGGGACATCGAACACAAACGCGAGGCTATGGCCACAGGACATATATCGCAGCAAGCTAACGGCTGTCACATGTCTGAATTTCATTATTATATTGCACTGTGAGTTCAAGTACAGGATGAAACCTCACCAGATTTCTAACAAGTAGCAGACATTCTCTGCAGGAAGCGCTTGTCCACAAGTGGAGAGGCGTAGTCCAGTGTTGCCAGCGGCCATCAGCTCGTTTCATTTCACGAGCCGTATTCATCGCTTGTTAATGTATTTCTATTTCAGTGCGTGTCTTTCAACAAACCCACTTTCATCGCATTTGAAAAGATATTGCTTGTCTGTAGTATAAAATAGTTTGAACGAGTGAATCATTAAATTAGTAGCAACATTAGCAAAATAAACTTTGTTGGGCGCTACAGCATTCTGTCAATGTACTTGTTTTGGAAAGGGCGGCAATGTTTAAACCATGCTTAAGCCCTGGGAATCGGACGGACGGAAAAAACTTTAATGGAAAAAGGACCTGCGAGGTTGCCAGCCCGGGCTCAGGCCACCCGGGCATTGTGTGCGGTGAGGCATAGCCTTTCCACCACTGCCCGGGCCCGCTGGATAGCCCATAATTGGTCGTGTAGTTCTGAGCTAGTCAGAGCGCTTAGCCATCGCTCCTCGAGAAGGTCCGGTTCTATCTTGTCCTCTACGTATACTGAACCGATCTGTGTGCACTTCCACAAGATGTGTGCCATGTCTGCGTGTTCGTGTTTGCAGAGCTTGCAGCTTGCGTCTGGATATTGTGTTGAATTTATTCTGTTTAAGTGTACTGGGTTTCGGAACGTTCTGGTTTGCAATCTTCTCCAATCTGTTTCTTGAGACCTGTCGAGTTGTTTGTGGGGTTGTGGGTATGCTTCTCTTTGTTTCGTGTAGTGTGTCAGTATGTCGTGGTACGTGACCAGTCTGTCCCTGTCGTCTTTTATCGCTTCTTCGTCGTCCTCGCCTCCTCCGTCTTCTCCATCGCCTCCGCCGCAGTCCTTTCCTCTTCCCCAAGGGTTGCGGGGTGTTGGGCCGTCACTGTCCGTGCCGCGGTGGGTTAGTGTTCGCGCGACTCGGTGGGCCTTCTCGTTGAGGTTGGGAGGGGCATTCATGGTAACTTCTCCCATATGTGCCGGGATCCATTTGAGGTATTTGGGTGTAATTGTGCCGTTCTTAAAGTCTTCTGCTCTGTGGTTCAGGATTTTGGCCGCCTCGGTGGAGACCCAGCCCTTTGTGAAATTCCTAATAGCCGTCTTCGAGTCGCTGATTATTGTTCTGTATTGTTGCCGACCGCTGATTATAGCCAATGCGATTGCCGTTTCTTCCGCTGCCTCCGACGATCTAGTCCTTACGGAGCCCGCAGTCACGGTCTTTCCTTTCGTGCATACGACCGCCATTGCGAAGAGGGAGTTACCTTTGTCAGCGCCGACACCACCATTGTCGTCCCTGTTTCGGGGGTACCGCGCGGCGTCTACGAAGAGCACCCCCTCCCGCGCGCCGTGATTTTTGAGAATCGTTTTCGTGCGGCATTTTCTTCTCTCGACATTGTGCACGGGGTGCATGTTCTTCGGGATATTTTCCGTGTTAATTGCGGCTCGGACGTCTGGGTGAATCTGCATCTTGGGGCCGTTCATTCCGTGGTAGTTTATGCCGATCTTTTCCATGATTTCTCTGCCCGCCTTGGTTCCGGAGAGTCTTTCAAGTTGCGCTATTCTCTGTGCTTCTGCGATCTCCTCCAGCGTGTTATGCACCCCGAGTTGTAGTAACCTTTCGTTTCTTGTGTATTGGGGGAGACCCAGTGCTGTTCTGTACGCTTTTCTAATGAGCGCGTCGATCCTGTCTTTCTCGGCCTTGTTCCAGTGGACGAATGCCGCCACGTACGCGACGTGGCTGATCGCGAAGGCCTGAACGAGCCGTACGACGTTTCTTTCCTTAATGCCCCTCCTGTTGTTGGAGACTCTCTGTATTAGCCGAATGGCCGCCATGACTTTCTTTTCCAGGCGTGTTATAGTTTCCGTGTTTGTTCCCCTGGCTTCGATCCAGAGACCCAGGACTCTAATCTTTTGGACCATGGGTATCTCCGTGCCTTTCCTCGTGGTTAATCTGATTCCCCTTTTGTGTAGTTCCGCTACGTCTCTGGACGGTTTGCCGGACCTCCTGGGGCGGTAGAGCAGCAGTTCCGATTTTTCCGGTGAGCATTCAAGTCCGGTGCCCTCTAGATGATTTTCGATTGCCTCCACCGCCCCTTGAAGTCTGTTCTCCATATCACCCTCGCTTGCGTCTTTCGTGGTCCAAATCGTAATGTCGTCTGCATAAACGGTGTGATTAATGCCCTCTATTTGGTCCAGTTTTTCCGATAGTCCGATCATGACGAGGTTGAAGAGCATCGGTGACACGACGGACCCTTGCGGCGTGCCAGCGCTGCCCATGTCCACCTGGATACTCTCCTCCTCGTCCAGTCTGATTCTGGCTGTTCTTCCCGTAAGGAAATCTCGGATAAAATTATACGTTCGTTCGCCCAGGCCGAGTTGCACGATTCTGTCGAGTATGGCCGTGTGCTTGACCCTGTCGAAGGCCTTCTTTAGATCAAGCCCAAGTATTGCTCTCAAGCCCCGCCCCGTGGTATCTATGACTTGCTCCTTTAGTTGTATCATTGCGTCTTGTGTAGAGAGCCCTCTTCTGAAGCCAATCGTGTTGCTGTGGTACAGGTCGTTTGACTCCAGGTAGCCGTTAACTCTACTCAGGCAAGCATGCTCCATCACTTTACCAACGCAGGAAGTGAGAGAGATCGGCCGCATGTTCTGTATTTCTAAGGGTTTACCCGGCTTCGGGATGAGGATCACGTCGGACCTCTTCCATTCGTCGGGTATCCCGCCGTTCCGCCAGCACTCGTTGATGTAGTCTGTCAAGCGGCTCGTTGCCTGGTCGTCCAGGTTCCGGAGCATCTTGTTGGTCACTTTGTCGGGGCCCGGAGCCGACTTGGTCTTGATGGTCTGCAGGACCTGGGAATCGGAACAACGGAAGATCATTTCCAACAATTTTCAGTCACGAAAAGGCGAAAGGCTTCAATTGTCAGCACGTTAAATTTGGCACCGCATTCTTTCATCGAAGCAAGATGGAGATGATTATCCTATATTTAGCATCAAAACTGTTCCCGACATTTTGGGTAATCTAACTGAACCACGATATACTCGTGGTCATGCAAGCAGCCCTTCGGATAATTTTCGAGGAATTACACTACAACCAACAAAACTCACGGCTTTTCAGCAGGCCCACACGTGTGGTAAAGCGCTGTAGTCTTCACGAACCCCAGCGAGTCATATTTAGGCATATTTTGGCGTTCTGCCTAAGCATGTAAATGAAATGGACATCGCTGGGAAATGTCTTCGTCCTGCAGTGGACATATATAGGCTGATGATGATGTAGTGGGCAACTCTTCTGTGCGCTTTGCGTCCACACTCGCACTCGGTAGATGCCTAACGGCCCGTCAAATATCCTGCATGAAAAACTCAATCTATCAGGCTGTTGCAGCTTCCGTAGAAAAGGCGTTGGAAAAAGCAATGCAGCGCATTTTGTCAACTCTCACCGACTCCCTTGTTCAGGTGATGTCATCACAACTAGCTTCCATGGTTACAACTTACTAATAAAGCCAACATTGAGGATCATGTGCCGAGTCTACGGCGGAACCCACCTAGTGAAGTGTCGACACCGCAGCCATTGATTAGTAACGATTTATCAAAGCCACTAACTTCTGAGAAAGTTGACCCCACCAGTATCTCCAGCACATCTGAGATGGAAAATCAAGATATACAAATGGACCCCCGATCTTTTAGACGAACAAGGTCACCGACAAAGAACACGTCTAGCTCTTCCACCAACTCCAAGGCAAAAAAGTACGTGAAAGAGATTCCTGCTAAGAAGGACTTCTTGAAGGACAGCGTTTTAGACCAAGCAGTCTCTACTGCTCATATTTATTCACCGTAGGAAGTTTAACAGTAATTCAGTGGAACTGTCGTTCCATACTTTCCTCTGCCACACATTTATTATATCTTGCTTCTAAATATTCTCCAGATATTATTAGTTTACATGAAACTTGGCTTGCTGCTGCTCAGACTTGCCGTCTAAAAAAATTTCCGATGTTTTCGATTGGATAGCCTTTCCCAAGGCGATAGTTTAGTTTTTTTGTTTTTGTATCAGCAAAGATGTGCTATAAAGCTACTATAGTATACCATGCAGATGTCACCAGAATGTGACATGTTAGCATCGGATATAACACTTCCTGGTTGCACGCCTTTTTCTATATTTAGCCCGTACTTCCCCGCTGGAGTACAAGATACCCATTAACTCGATGCCTCTATTGCTTGCAGTCAGAAGAACGTCATACTGGTGAGATTTTTAATTCTCGTCATGTATCGTGGGATTCCCGAACGGGCTTGAGGAAAACGCTTGTGAGATTGGGTTGTACCAAATCATTTCTCTTGTTTAAATTCGAGAGTACATTACTTTCGTTCTGGGTCAGTTGCGATATGCCCTAGATCTTACGTTTGCTACCTCGAGGATTTCTGTCACCTCCTGGAACACTTTTGACTCCGGTACAAACAGCGACCACCTCGCTGTTATTTTTAGCTGATTACTTCATTAACTAGTTTAGATAGTCATGTGCGCAATTTGTTAAATATGTACAATTTGAAAATGCGTTAAAATCAGATTTATACGCTCAGGAGGACATTACGAGTGACACTTAAAAAATGAGTCTTTGTTCAATTCTAAAAGAATCAGAAAAGAAAGCACAATTTGTTGTACCATATACTAAGGGCGGATCATATTGTCCCTGGCGGAATTCTGACTGCGAGCGAGATTTTAGACGCCGGAAAGCTGTGTGGAAAAAAAACTTTTATATAGCCAATTCCTTGTTAGCTGGGCTGGTTATCCATATATAGCTACTACATTAAAGCGAACAACAGTCTCAAAAGCTAAGAACCATAATGATTCAAAGCAGTACACATATCCTTCGAAGTCTAGCAATAAAAAATCCCTGTTTAAGTTTCTTCGATCCCGTAAGATTATACCGGCGCCCGTGAATATTGACTCTATCGCTCTATCAAGAAAAGAATTATCAGAGTCACTTGAGAAAATTGCTCAAGGACTTGCGCGACGTTTCACGCATAAACTGCCGATATGATATTGAAACCTCCCTCGGGAGGCGACTTTGTAGAACAACAGCGTAGAGAACCTGCGGGCACTAACAGATCATTACCGGCGTCAGCCCCAGGTCCAGATGACATTACAACAGGAATTCTGGAAGTGTTCTTTGATTATGCGCCTCAGGACCTACTACATATAGTAAATGTTTCTCTAAAAAATTACGGGGTTGCAAGAGAGTGGAAAATAGCTAAAACTAGTCCACTGCTGAAGAAAAGAGCGGCTGGACTTTACTTAGACAACATAAGACCGATTTCTCTTACTTCCGAATGTCGTCAAATAATTAGAAAGGGTTGTTGACTGCCATATAACAAATGTTATGCAGGATGATACACTTCTGAGTCCTTGTTCAATTGGATCTCGTCCCGGCCACTCCGTATGGTGCGCCCATGTAGATTTAGATAGCCGCAAAACATTTGCTCGCCGCAAACGAGAGTACGCAGCTTTGGTGACGCTATAGATGTAGCAAAAGCATACGACTCTGTAGATATATCTTACTCTATTCGATAAACTTCAGTCCACGAATTTCCCGAAGTATACAACCGCTTGGATCTACGAATTTATGAGAGATTATAGAGCTTTATTGTTATCAACATGGTATTTTGACGTCTAAACACAAGCAGACAATGGGTGTACAGTCGGAATCAGACTCGTCCAGAGCAATCGAGCAGACGTCTGATGGCTGCTGGGTTCGAGATATGTTGGATACGAGCGCCAAAGACCTGCATGCGGTATGGCTGCTCGCGGCTGTTATCAGCCTGTAGATTTTGTCACGAGTGATGGTGAACGGAGTCTGCGCTTTTTCTTGGCCTGCTTCGGCGCGTGCAGCGACCGCCGCTGCTGATAAGAGAGCGCTAATACATTCGTATCTGATTGAAGCCGAAAGATTGGCAGTGTTTTAAGTTATACTTTTTTTTTTGCTTTGGACCATACCAAAAGAGCATAGCAACTTGATCAGACATTTCGAGGTGCGATAGCCGATGAAACTCCAGAAACAGTAAAAGGAAGCTCACCCTTAGGGAACGCACAGGAAGATACTGAAAGTGTTTATCTGGCCTTTACCATACCGAATGTGACATGGTTTAGTGAATTAAAATGAAACGAAAATCCATAACTGAAGGAAGCGAGGTTATCAATAAGAAAAATGCAGTTTTTTAAAAGAAATTGTAGCATCTGTGAACATTTATAAAGCGATTGATAGTGCATCATATGGAGCTCCATATTACACCACTAATTTGGGAACATAATTTTGGGACACTAAGCTTTGTAAGCACTTCAGATAGGTTATTTGTTGTATAGATCAAATTTATCTTCTTCCTATGCTCTAAAATGCGGCATTCTCCAAAACAAAGAGATGTGTTATGGTGAAGTGAGAATCTAAGCATTACACATAGTTTTGTATTCTTCGGCACTTTCCAAAATTAATTCAATTATTTGGAAAATCTTATTGGAGTAAATTGTTGCCTGATTGCGTGACCTGCTCGTAATATCTGTAGTGTTCTTTTGAACGTGTTTCTGTCGACATCTTCATATGTTTATCGAGATGTCTGCCTGTTCTTACTTACCGTGTTGCATACCTAGAAAAATGTTACTGCCACTTTCTGCACACATTACGTTCAACACTTGTCGATTGTCATCTTTGATGAGTTTTCGTATTTTTTCGCGTTTTCCTATTTCTTAACTTGTGGATGTGCAAAGTGTTGTAGTCCTTACGTTTTTCTACGTTGGCTGTTTCTCTCCTAACTCGTTTCAGTGCTTACTGCAATGGTATTGTATTTCTGCTAATTTGCATGCTCGCCTACCCTCATGTGAAACCCTTCCAGCAGGGCATATTTGAGGTATCGTAAATATAAATAAATAAATAAATAAATAAATAAAAAGGTGGAACGTGCTGTAGCTATGCTCCGCCGGCTCAGCCACCGTCGCTCTTGGCTACGCAGGGATACACTAATATACACCCACTACACCAGTCGTTGCAGAATTACTTAGGAACGCAACACGGGAACGTAGGAAAGCTCACACAGCACCTGGCGCGCTATCGCGGCAGCAACTGTTCCGTAGAGGTGCGCTCGTGACGTGGCGTTACAGCCAATTCAGGGGCTGCTTCCCAGCTTCAGACGCCGGCTTTCTCGCTCAATGGGCCATTTGATGATCTCGCATAAAAAAATGGTCCAGCAGTAAACACTTCGGCTGATAATGTGCAAGCCTGAAGTTCGGATCTAGGCTGCGAGACTTTTTTTTTCGCTTTATTTTTTAAGAAACTCTAGGAAAACAGTTCGGCAGTCGTCTGAAAGACTATCGGGTAGTGATAGAATAAATTACATTACTGTAAAAAACAAAATGTCATGTGCAATTCGGCAAAACACACATTGTACGAATGGGTGTCGCTCCAAAAAATCACCCCTTTCAATGGGTGTATTAGTTTGCTTAAACACCTTTTTAAAGGGTGTCAAGGTATGAATTATGGAGACGTGACAACACCATAAGGATGCCATTATCCTTAGTATGTAATATCCACTATCCACTATCTTCGGTATTTATGTTTTAATAGATCTTGTCCTGGGAGTGTTAGCCAGCGCCACAAAGCGCCATGGTGGGAGGATGGGGAACATCCTTTTCTTTTTTTTTTGCCACATGGCATCACGTAGTACGTGAGCTTACTAGAGCAGACAAGCGGCTAATAAAGCCCCACATGCTACCTAGTGACATCTAAGGCTGTAGACTTGAGACCCTCGCTATGAATGAACGTAAAGAGAAGGGAAACCGAGGGGCTCGTATTTTGTTGATCTTTGGCCTACGACTTCGTGGGAACAAAGCAGAGCACTTGTTTCTCTCTCCCATTTCTTTCGCTCCTTTTGTTGCCGTAGGCATCGAGGGAAAATACGCAGAGTGTTTCGCGGTTATCTCTCTGATGCTGCGCTAGCCCTGCAAAGCTTGTCCAACATGGCTTTGAGTCATTGAATTTATTTGTGATGAAGACATCAAAAGAATGTGCATATACGCGGACACCGTGATAGAAAGCTTAGAGGGCTCTCGACGTTGTCCATTGGCACGCACGGTTCACAAGACTCGGATTATTAGGCCTAATTCACAAGATTTAGCTTATAAAGGTGGCCAAAAAATACATCTTCAACGATATTGCCGTGTACAGACCATGACAGGCTCATCACTACATACGCCCCCCCCCCCTTTTTTTTTTTCATACGGACCCGAGCACTTAAGTATTCATAATTTTTCCGGGGACTGCATTTCACCCGCTAACAACTTAATGTTATCGCTCAGCGCACGCGCCCGCATAATTTGAAATTTACTCGAATGTTATCGTTTATTCTATCTTTGTAGATGTTCTCGCAGAACTTTGTTAATCAGTTTGTGTGTGCGACGCGAATTGTATAGTACTTTCTGGAAGGCATGTGGACGCCAGCGATTACGTTGGAACCTTCGACAGGTCATGTACAAAAACCGACGCGCTTGACCCGCAAATAAGATTTTCTACGATTGCTGACAGTGCTCGCCGCTACCATTGTGCTCCGAGTGTCACTTCTGTAGGCACAGATTCGTCCAATAAAAAAGTCAATTTCGCTTTTCCCAGTTCTGCTGCTGCGTTCTTCATCTGCGCGTGTCTGGGGTTGAAATTCATCCCCACTGTACTGGCGCCAACAGGAATAAAAAAGTTTTCCAAACATAGCCTGCAACTAAGCTGCAACCAACTGTTGAGCTCGCTGGTATTGTGTAACCGCTGAGGGGAATTAGCTCAACAAAAGGCGCACACGCAACATGAAGGGAGACGCTTGTCCTTGTCTCCCCTTCTGTTGTGGGCGTCTTTTGTTGCACTAATTTTCCTCATCAACAAACTTGAAGCAGCCCAAAAAAGGCATCATATGATAGCAACCTTTGCGTTGAATCGTTTCACCATGATTCCAATCGACGAGGAGTAAGCCAGCACCAATAGTGTAACTAAGTTTTTTACTGCCCCAGTGTAATTTTCTAAAATCGTCAGGAAGTACTGTAGCTTAGAGCGACATCAAAGGCAAACGCTAGGTCTGTTGAGGTTCACAAAGTGTTCTTTCAAAACTGTATAATCGTTAACCGAATTCGCTGTAATATGTAGATTAGTAAAGAAAACAAAGAGCAAAATTTCACTTTTTTTTTTCAATTTTGCGCCGAAACCCCAGCGACATTACGTCAGTGCGACGTCATTGATTTCAAAGTATTCGTTCGTGTTTGGGCCACTGTATCTCAGTCAAACACCTCGAAACTTGCTCATTTGAGTACTCGGCTCTTTCACAATACAATGTAATCCACATTTACCGATAAAAACTTAACTATAGGCGTGAGCAGACGTCGTCAAAACCCCGTGACGTCATGACGAGCAGGTGCGACAACTTCAAGCCGGCGTCGCCCGTTGTCTTTCGTTTTTGCGTCTTTTCTGGCTTATCAAGCCTCTCCTTACGGTGGATGTTTTTTGGCATGATGAAAGGTGATTTACCAACGAAGCTCGAATAATTTTTTCACTTTAGTGTGTTTTAAAAGCAATTGTCAGCCTGGCGTTTGCTGCTGTTCATTCGTATCTCTACAGATATTATTCCTCGATCATGGATCTGGACGACCTTATACTGTTTGGTTATACGCCTGTCACAGTTAACAAATTGACGAAACTTCCTTGGTATGATCCGACATGTGATCCGCTTCGCACTGACCATGCAATGTTTGAGATCAAGAGGGAGGACAAGTCGCTTTCGATAGCCCATAGCACTTTCTGAAAGTCAACCACGTGCAGCTACCACATTCGGTATTTGCAGGTGAGTTAATATATGAACAGAAGGCCGCACACGATTCATCAATGGCAGTGAGCTCTTTAATTTTAGCAACTGAAGGAAGAAGGCAACAAAGTTGGCTTGCTCGTAGTAAGCACAGATTGGTATTCTTTGCTATGATTTTCTGCCAGAAAAAGGGTCCATACGTCAAAGAAAGCTACAAAAGTGGATAAGCGAAGTAAGGAAGTCGTCATCTGTTTGTGCATGCAGCCACTGCTACGCGTACTTTGTTACCCGCCGTGGTTGCTCAGTGGCTATGGTGTTAGGCTGCTCAGCACAAGGTCGTGGGATCAAATCGCGGCCACGGCGGCCGCATTTCCATGGGGGCGAAAACACCTGTGTACTTAGATTTAGGTGCACATTAAAGAACCCCAGGTGGTCAAAATTTCCGGAGTCCTCCACTACGGCGTGCCTCATAATCAGAAAGTGGTTTTGGCACGTAAAAGCTTCTCATAATATTTTTATTTATGCGTACTTTGTGATAAAATATGCGAAGCCACCCCCACAGCGCAGACATGCTAGGCGTGCTTCAAGACATGAATGAATTATAGTGCACATTAAGGGGACTGGACCTTTGACTTTTGAAAGGACTAAAGTATATTTACTTTGACTGACATTCACATTACTCAATTTTCACAAGCACGTAAAAGGACGTCCTGAAGATGGAATAAAGAGAGTGCACATAAACAGTTGACAACCTGGACAAAAGTTTTAATCACGAGCTGATGAACGGACTGCGCGCTGTTAACACTGTCACGCTTGAGGAAAAAATTCGAAGTGCATCCATAAGAATACGCTCTGGAGCCTGTGAATCAGTCTGAGCAAGATAAGATTGCGGGCACGGTCTCACAAGCGATCAATTCCGTCCACGCTTCCTCAGAGGTAGAAGAGTTCGACTGTCGCTCCCGGTTGGCGCGGCCCTTTCCGCATGACTTCGTCCTGACCAGCGCTGTGGGCGTACTCGGTTGTCATGACGTCACGGTGCCTTTTTTTTCCAGATCGGCAGCTTCGACCGCTACCCGCGCATCACAACGACGACACGCTGCGCGTCCGCCATGGAACCTCGGCTGGGCGTCAACGCTCGAATATATTCGAGGCTAGGAAGAGGCTATAGCCTCTTCCTAGCCTGTATACCTGTATACCTTCCTGTATACCCTGTATACCTTCCTGTATACCCTGTATTCCCGTATACCCTGTATACCTTCCTGTATACCCTGTATTCCTGTATACCCTGTATTCCTGTATACCCTGTATACCTTCCTGTATACCCTGTATTCCTTGCCCTGTTCACGTATACCCTGTGTCCAGTCGTATTAGATAGTAGAGGCAGCCTGAGGGCTTCGGGCACGCTCAGCACTGTGAACAATGGCACGGCGGAAGAGGCTGCTATCGCCCTATGTTGCGGGATAGGCGGACGCGTCGGTTTGGGCCCCACTCGTCGGCTCTTCCTTCGATAATTCGGCAGTAATAGAAAAGTCCACCTCGTTGGTGAAAACCGCAGTGGGAAAGTCGCAAGTCTTCGGCCCCGACTTCTGTGCTGCGAGGCGTCGTGGCGGGTAGGTCGCCGATTATGGAGAATATCGAAGGGCACAGGGCGACCATGGCAACGAAAGCGAGGCAGACCGTTTTCGCCGTCGTGACACACGTCAACGAAGTCCGCAGGCGGCTAGGAGCCGACGGTCGAGGCTTGCCCAAGTAATGTTCGATCGGCTCGACTCGGGACCGCATGACTTGAGTGGTGCGTAAGGAGCGCGTCTGTGGATGAGGCCAACTTGTATCGGCCCACGCGTCCACATCTTCAAGCAGGGACTGACGATGCTGGACGTGTTGATGCTGCTTGTGGTGTTCGCCGGATGATGTTGCAGCAGCCTCTGAAACAGCAGGAAGGAGGTGGTGTGGCGAGTCAGCGGAGCTTGTCGACGGTGGCACCTGCAGCAGCACACTCGATGCATGGGGCACTTGGTCCTGCATCCACTGCAAGTTGGGCTGCCTCGACTTGCGGCCATCGCTCTGCGTGCCGAATTCCATGCCTGGCAGGCTGCCGCAGACGATGTCCTCGCGGAATGGGCCCATTTGACGAAATCATTCAAGAATGGCCTCAGTGGCTTCAAGAATGGCTCGTGGCCTTCGGCGCTTTGCCTTGCGTGCCTGGTGGCCGCCTCTGCGCCCTGTTCATACAAGCTCAGGGAAAGATGCGCAAACCAGCCTGAGGTGATGATGATGATGATGATGTCCTGGATGAGTTTGGCGCTTACCCACTCGCGGGGATTGGCCAAGAGTCGGGCAGACTTTATGTGTTCAGAAAAGGAGGTAAAAATCTAAAATTTTGTTACATGGATTTAGGCGAGGGAAAATCGAAACGGTTCAGTAGATTGTCATGCTACGTAGAGGAGAAAAAAAATAATTATCTTTAATATATCAATGAGGCAATAGAGGAGGAATGAATAGAAAAAAATGGCTGTGGCTTAGGTAAGGTTAAGCCCAGGATGCGAAGCATACTAGCCTTTATTTTAGTTGTTGAACCACTGTTTAGCCTGGTGAACTGCTGTTGCTTGGCTATATTTGGTTCGGCTAGACGAAGAAACAACTCATGCATTACTTCTTCGCCTTCAAGAGTGGAACGCGACAGCGTTCCCGTCGACCCGCCAAGGGGTGTAAGACAATGGGCTACAGGGCAGCGACTACGCGCCCCGCATTGGACGCGGTGAGCGTCGAGCAAAGCAGCGTTCGGCGCGGCAACGAAATGTGCGCCTGAGCAAGAGACGCACGCCTTAGAAACAGCGCGTTTCTAAGGCAACACCGCATTCACTAGAGGCGCTTTTGTACCGCTTTGAAGCGTTGTACTCGTGGCTCAGTGGTAGCGTCTCCGTCCCACACTCCGGAGACCCTGGTTCGATTCCCACCCAGCCCGTCTTGCAAGAGTTGAGCCAAAGCCACTTCTCCTATGTCGTGACGTCACGGTGTCACGTGATTTCATGGTCACCGCCGCGCCTGAGGAGCTGGGTTGAGCCCTCGTAATATGCTTCGCATAATAATATGGTCATCAATGAAATCGGTTTGATTCAATAAGAAATTTTTCTAAGGCGAAGCACACATTCCTGTGTGAGTGCCCAAGCACAGACGCTCCGAAAGACAGCAGTACCGGAGTGTTCAATGGCAGACCAAGCTGTCGCACTGTAATTTCTAATGTCATTTTCCTCATGGAGGAGAAACGCCGGCATTCCAGTAGGTAGTGCTCAATCGTCTCTAATGCATTGGTTCAAGCCGAGCTGTCCGTCCAATTTTTCTTCATAACCTGCTAAGGGTTTGGTACATACCCACTACTGAGGATGATGATAATGGTGATGATTACAAACGTTAGTGCACGACCACAATAGACAGTTTTAGTTTAACGTACGCTATACCATTCTGCACGCTATACTATAGCGGGTCGTTACTGTGCATGCGCAGGACGCTAAACGACGCATAGCGTATGTAGCGTACGCGCGCTATTTCTCAGATCTAGCGTTAGCGTCCTTGCGTCGTTTGCGTAGCTTGCGTGAAAGATGGCGGCGGTCCCGGCTGCCCGCTTAGAATTGAATTTGGCGTTGCTTTTCTAAAATTCACTTCGTTCGTAGCAAATGAGTGTGTAAACGGCTTTCGCTTAGTCTCAGGCCGCTTCAACGACGATGTATTACGGATAACCTAGTGGAGTTTTCGAGATCGCTTCTCGTTTCGAACGAGTCGAAGCCTAACGAAAGAAACGTTCGATATGACGGCACCACTTACCGCTGGAGTTGGGAGATAGCCGCAGCAACAGCATATGGTCTCTGAGATTTGAATATCTCGCAGGTCAACTAAAGCTGTAAGAAACGTGCTCTGCTTAGTGGACGCTATACCACAGCGTATGGCGTACGCTATAGTTGCGTACGCTATTCTATAACTGTTTAATGATGGATAGCTCGAAAGTGGGCAACATAGGGCGAGAACAAAGCTGGGGGAAATGGTGATAACGAAAATATTAAAGCTATAATTTAAAAATTACATGATAATATTTATTTAATAATAAAGGATCAACCTGAGAGATATGTAAAACTTATAAAATAAATGCAGTGCAGGGAAGACTATTCAGAGATAAAAATTCAGTGCCATTCCACTTTGTGAAGGTGGATGACCAGCAAAGCTCTGTATGTGGGCCCTTTAATGGCGAACTGTCCATTGCCGTGCGTCAAACGCCGCATGTACATAAACGGAAGATGAGGCGCGGCTAGTCGCTCCTACACGATGTTGAGCCTCAGAACACCGCGCACTTCCTGCGCTTAGCATTCGAAACAAAATTCACGTGGCCCCAGTTCCCCGGAATATGCACCCCGACCGTGATAAAGGCCGAAGAAAGGCAAGAGCACAAGCCCTGGTTTGACTCTTTGGCGATGACACATCGGAAACACCGGCCCTATACACCGACGTAGTCCAGTACCCAAAGAGACGTATACCCTGTGTCTAGTCGTACTAGATAGTAAAGAAATCCTGAGGGCGTCGGCCACGCTCAATACTGTGGACAATGGCACGGCGGAAGAGGCTGCTATCGCCCTAGCCATCGTACACGCTTCAACGATACCGGCACGGGATGGACCCATCACAGTGGTGACTAATTCACAGACCACCTGCAGGACGTTGGCACAAGGGATGGTGACAACCAACACTCATTGCATCCTTACATTACATCATTACACAGGGTACGTATCTTCTGGACACCTGGCAATGAAAGCGCGAATGCGGTAGCCCGATCGCTAACCGAGCGCCATTGGAAGAGCTGTCCAACCCGGACGATGCACCGACAGAACCACTGAACTATACTGAAAATCTACACAACAGAGGTAGCAGGAAACACTTCCCCCCACCATACAATCCCATTAACCGAGAAGATGACGACGCGTGGCGACAGCTTCAAACTAAATAATTTCCCTGTCTTATTTATCTTCACCCCTTCAATCCCCCAAAACATCCCTCAAAATTTCCGTACTGTGAAGCAAAGCCCGCAGTATATCATTCCACCTGGGAGTGCCCGAAACATCCGGATTGCTCCCCTATTCTTTCACCTTCACCCTCCTCCTTGGAAACTGCGCTGACCAGCTTAGGCCCGCAAAAGCAGCGACGGCTGATCCGACGGGCACGCTGAGTGGTGCGAGCCGATGGAGCCCTCAATTAAGCGATTCACCCTACAAGGAAGTAGCTCCACCTCATTAGAAATAAATGTTTTCTCTCTCTCTCTCTCGGAAGATGATGAGGCACCGAGGGGTATACGTACCCATGTTGTGTTGCAAAACGCGGCAAGACACCTTTTACTAACGAATCCCGGCACGTAGAACAGACACGCGCCTCACAGCACTCCGAGGGCACACTGCTTCACCGTAGCCAAGGCGATCGCGCGTTGGTCGACGTCCCGAAGTGCAGTAATGGTTATGAGGCCACTAGAAAACCACAAGGGGTCACACACAACAGAGGCCGCAGAAAGTTAGTCCCCCACAAATTCCCTCCGAAAGCTGGCCGTTGCTCCGGTGAAACGTTCCAAGTTTGCAGGGTCGGGGCCACATGGACGGTTCGCATTTTTTACCGCCTCGCGGTCGTGGCGGGCAGCACGCTTACGGGACCGCCACCACGGGAGAACGGAAGGAAATGAAATACGCAAGCACTTGGAACGCCGACAAAGAGAGGGCGGTGCGAACGCAGACATGGCCGTTGCGGGTCAACGTGTAGTATCAGTTCTTATGAGCTTAATATCTGAACGGGTTGTATTTGAGTCTAAGATATTAAACTTACTTTTGCAAGTTGGTGGAGTGCTTAAAGACTGCTGCGCCTCCACCACGGGCCGGCCCGGTATTGCACTATCTTCGGGATCGGCCCACGTACATGTGGAAAAAAAATCTCCATCTACACGGCTCTTGCTCACGATAGAACCTAACCACATACAGCTTCGCTGCGATAAGTTGAAAATACTGTGCGCCTGATAGAATGAAATATTGTAGGACGGTAACGAAAAAATTTGGTTCGCAACATTGGTGAATGCGAAGTAAGAAATTCCGGACAAAACTTGGACAATAAAGCACTACAGCATACGTTCTGGGTTGGCAACTGTGTTGTCGTTGAAGTTCAAGGAAACTATTCAAGATTTCAATCCATCTCATAATATATGTATTAAGCGTATTTTTTACGTTCGTAATTTAGATCTGGAGCAGGTGAGTTATATACAGATATGGTATACTGGAATGGGGCAGTGTGTCGTCCGCACTGCGAAGCATCGGTAGAGCCGTGATCACTTTTTCGATGACGCCATCAGAACCGCTGCGCTTAATATGTAAAATGTACGCACGTAATGCCCAACTTTCTGCATTTGTAATCTAAAACGTTGTCAAATTGATGATTGGGTATCCTTCTGTCTTGCTGGGCGAAGTCTCTCCACGGGATTTCTGGACCTATACGCTTCGAACGTAGGGGCACTGTAGTCGAGCAAACGTGAAATTTCTGCAAGAAAAATTACCCACTTGTAAGACTCCGGCCGGGATAACGTAAAACTGTTTTAATCTGGCGCCCGCACACGTTGGGCTGGGTCCGAGCCATTTTTTACCTATCGCAGTGCGTTAATGGCGGATTTGTAATAAAAAAACTGATTGGAATATTTTTAGGTTATTCTGGCCCTGGTGATGAGCACTGGTACGAGTTTGGCGAATTATACGACCAAGTGAGCTCTCTCAAACAAACGTACCGCCGAGTTGCTGCGTTTGTTTGAGAGCCGAGCGAGAGCCCGATTTAGTTCCGATTGCGCACTTGCGTGGCTCGGCCACGGAGCCATCTGTGCACGTGACAAGCACGTGACTGAGTAACGGATTGCCTCCCTCTACACGACGCTCAAGCAAGGCACGTGGGTAGTATACGGTTGCAAAGATGCAGGCGATAATAGTGTAATGTGCTTTGTTTGTGCATGTGGTTTTGACAAGCGATCCCATCTGACGTAACTGAAAGGTATTTCCCATCAAAAAAAGAAAGTAAAATCAGGATGTTTGAATGGTAGGTGCATTGCGCATGTTTGAAGAATCAACCCTATCTGCCGCTTACCTCTGTGCTCTACACTTTGGTCGTGACTTTTGCGTGTACGGGAGCAACGGGAAAAAAGTTCGCAAAAGTCTCCGGGGGCGGCGAAATTGCGATACGTCGCGGTGTTGCGCAGGCGAGGGTGGTATCCTTCTATATGTTCATGGCTCTCACAAGCCATATCGAAACATTAAAAAGGCCAGTGGCCATGTATACAGGGACGCTAGTAGACGAGGGGCTGGGCTCTTTCCGCCTTTGTAGTTCCGGGGGAATCAGACGACAGTTCTGTACAGCAATTATGAACCTCCATACGCCACGATCTTTCCATTTCGTATGCCGGACAGTCGTCGTCCTTCAAAAAAGTACAGTGACTGCTTGTGCACCGAACTCCACTCTGGTGCGGCCGATGTGAACGGCCCCGTGTTCTTGCTATCAGCCATAGGGCGTGTACTATTAGTATGTCGTCAGCTGTAGCGCGGCTTATCGCTATTCCGCCGCTCCGATCACCGGTAACATGGGCAAATCTTTCTTTTTTTTTCGTTTCCACTGCACATCAAATCGTACCAACTTGCCCAATAAGCTTTCTTTTTTGCGTAATTAAAGACACGTTAGGGCGGGGGCACGGGAAAGCGGTGCGTGCTTTATGTCTACTTCATTTTAATCTAATCACGAGGCCTCATCAAGGTAACTTTCGTCGAACCCTCGACCACATCCGACAGTCTCAACGTATAACGCAATGTGCGTCAGATATGCAAATATACGTGCACGTTTATTAATTTCTACAGGCCGAGTAGCTTCTCTCGTATCTGGTCGCGGCTTAGCCGGTGGCTGTCGTCTGCGGGCCCCATGAGATGGACCTGCGTTACGCCGTCGTCCATGGCCAATGCCTGCAAAGACACATTGAAATGAAGGTTGAAATCTAGTTTAAGAAAAGGCACAATTAAACTAAACAGCGCGTACACACTATAACACATAAAAAAAAAACGCGCCACATCGTTTGAGTCCTTCGAAACAGAAGGTTTGTTTCTCCTTCTCATCTTTAGCTCTCTATCTCTCTCTCTTTCACAGGAGTCGCTAGGACCCATTAGTCACATGCTGCCCCGCTACCGAACACTGCAAGTTGAGCGCCGGTATCGGAACTGCAGGCGATTTTTTTTTTCTATTCTCAGTTTGACGGTCAAATGAATCAGTCAACTTTAACGATGCCTACCGTTGCTGTCCAAGCATTTGCGAGAAGCCGGCTTCTCCGCGCACGGTGTCCTACCGCGGTGAAGCCTGCTTTGGCGACCGACTTTGACGAAGTCGTGGCCGAGAACAATGACCAGCCTTGCCCGCCATAATAAATTGATCGATCGAGTAGTCGAATACTGATTGAGGTCGATGGAAGCGTAGGTGGAAACACGGTCTCTCGCGTGTCGCTCAACGGAAAGAGGGCTGAAAGGGTAGAGGAGAGAAGGAGGGCACGACGGCGGTGGAAACGAAGGCGCGATGACGCAAGGTATCTCGACAATGGCTGAAGTATACGATTCTTATACCAATATACGAATGTGTCGGTCTCTGCCGCCGACCACACACTGACGAGGCGTGCGTGTCACGGGTAGGGCACGCGAGCAGCGATTGTTGAGACGCCTTAACCACCCAGTATATATTTTGCAGTGGATAGAACGAGAGGAAACACTTAAAATCATTAATCTAAACGTTCGGGTGCTCATTTGTGATTGCACATGCCGCGGGTCGCTTTCTCGGATTATGGCACTTCATGTGTGGCTTATGTGCACACAAAGCGAATGTTATAAGCTCCCTTGTTAAGGACGCTGCCGTACAAAAAGGAAAAAGAAGAAAGCAGAAAAACGGTATACAAGGGCCCCAATGATCATCCAAGCAAACGGTGAATCTGACGACAATCCCACGACTTTGAAACGCCGCGATGACCGCCATCGATCTTCTCAGCTTGGCAACAACACTGGCTAGCCGTTACCATATCATTCGCGGGCGTGTCGAGGTTGGACGCCTTCGATCAGTTCATGAGCACAGCCTTCTGACGCGCCTCGAGATGTTTTCTTTGTCGGAATTTCGCGGTTGTTCTTGCAGGGACTTTTGATCTTTTCTAGCCGTTGCGGCTGCCTTCTGGCACCGCGCTCTGACGATCGCGGATCATGACAACAGGCCTTCTACTTTTTCCGAACAAGTGCACGAACCGCAGTGCCAACAACGTCGTTGCGCTCGTCTTTGTCGTGGAACCACGGTGTGCCCTCGTAGTGGAGTTGTCATTCCGCGGTTCTAGCATAAAAGCGAACGCAACGTTGTCTTTTTTTTTTTGCATACACATTGGTGTATGCAAAACAGTAAAGAAAATCACTTTTTTTCCCGATTTCATATTCAGCAACGGCTCAGTAGACGCCAGCCATGTACCTGCACAATAGACCCCGATAGGAAGTGAAATAATATATAGGCCAATAAATGTTATCGTTGTCAGTGTCGCAAAAGTATTTTTCTATTCTTCCTTTCTGTCTTCCTTTCTTTTGTGAATTCTTGCCCAGTGGCAGAAGGACTCACCGTAGCAATTATAACTAAAGTTCAAATTGCGCATTGCATGTTCAACCTGCTTATTTAGTTACGGTCGCTACGGTGAATATTCCGTGAACTTTATATTATTAATATTTAACACAATGTTCAACTGTATGTACGGTCAGTTATTCTCGTGCTGATCTGTGAAATTCTCAAGTGTTATAGTTTAAACGACTGTTGTCTGCTGCCAACGTGATAATTTTCCCGGACACAGTCAAGCTGCCTCAAGCAGCTGTTAGCCCGAAGACCATCCGGACTTTTGCTGGAGAGATAAAGTGCGAACTTTGATTACACGCACTCGCCTAAATACCAGTGCAAATAGCGCGGGGCCCGCGTCTAACATGCGATAGGCGTCGTTAAGTACAGCGCGAGAAACACGTAATGATAACCTGTAGCCTCACCAAGCAACGCTCCAACGTCCTCGACGTCAATGCGCTGTCCGCATCCATCGCCAACACCCTGAAAAATAAAACGAATTGGCTTACATCAACGAGCGGTGCAGTCCGCCCAGCCCACCCAGCGTTGCTTGTTTGTTTTCTTTTTCGGCTTTGAGGGGCGAACGGCCGGCGAGCCCCTTATTCCCATTCCACGATCGTTGTAGAGCTGAGGAACAGAGGGGAAGTGCAAAGCCAACAAATGTTTACAATGAGAACAGCTCGTAGCATAGAAAATGGAGACATTCACACAATTGCCACGTCGTGTAGAGACAGTGAAGAAACAAACACTCTAAACAAACGTGAGTTGTAAGTTTAATTGTTTATGTTACGAACTTACACCCAGAACGACAAGTGTTGCGTTAATGAGCTCGGGGTCGCCGGTTCCACAACAGGCCACGGTGGCCGCATTCCGAAGGGGCAGAAGGAAAAAAATAAATAAAATAATAGTAATAATAAAGAAGAGAAAAAGGGCGTCTACTACAGCACCCGCGACTCGCGTGGCCAACGCCGTAGCAGACGCCGCGGTTGTCTCCACTTTGTACGGAGCGGCGGGCGCGGAGGACGTCGAGGCAACCTAGCCACCACCACCTAGACGTTCTCTAGAGGGTGCCCTTGCAGCCGCCGGAGTAAAGCCCCTTAAACTTCGTAAAGTAGTGCCATGCTTTGAAGAATGCCGCCTCCTCCTCGCGCGCTCTGGCCGAGGCCGACGCCGCGTCGCTTTTGGCCTGATAGCATCACGTGGGACCTCGCGCCGTGCATCAGCGCCATTTTTGCTCGAGAAGCGTCTACGGAGTGGCGAGGAGCGCATGTTGGCGCCGTTGCTACGCTCGAGCGCTGTAGGCGGCGCCATGGTCGAGGAGGGAGCGTGAAAGAGAGGAGAAACGAGGAAGAGGGAAGGCGGAGGAGGAGAGTGTCACTACTTTGCGAAGTTTAAGGGGTTTTACGCCGGAGAAGAACGCCCCTCCTCCTTCGCCTCACCCCTTCTGCCGCGCGCGCCACAGGAGAGGGCACGCATCCGGGCCGCGTTCCTCGCTCGCGCACGCGAGATTGAACGGCGTTCGCCCGCTCACCGTCACACGCTTTCATTCGCACATGCAGGAACGGCGTAAGGCGACGGTTTTATCGCCCTTGGACTCTATACAGAACATCACGGCGACGGCGATGCCGGCGGTAGAACTGCGCCTGGAGTGTCCATATCATTGCTATCGCAATAAAAAAAAAACTGCCATGCAGTGGGCTATTGGTGCAACTTAAAGAACCCCGGGCGGTCAAAGTTAAACCGGAACGTTCCGGAAAACCACGCTTCTTAGAACCCATCGAGAAGTTTCGAGACAATAAACCCCACAATTTAATTTATCCGGCGAATATGTTCAAGAAGTTTCGGACACATGCAGGCGCGTCTCACACCGAGCGATAACACGATAACAGCGCTGATCCGATGAAACACGGTCACAGGCAAAACGATGTACAGGGGACACATCTTTATCAGATTTCTGCGCAACGGATTGCTTCGATGTCGTATCTTGTAGGGGTGAACTCTAACAGCAGATTACGGTTAACACTACTCTCAAGAAGTTGGCACGCGCCATATATATATATATATATATATATATATATATATATATATATATATATATATATATACATAGAAGTCGACAGCACTGACGCCGTTCAGTTCTATAAAGAGTTTTGAAAGACAGAGAATTGAACTAACGGAACTAAATGGGTAACAAATCGGACGGAAGCTTAGGACCGATGTCACCGTATCGCTATGTCAGAAATCTCGAGCATCAAAGGACTGGCACATTCGTCACGGCGTTTTCATATTATCATAAGCTCGAAATGTACGACCGAAGACGCTGCTACTGGTTCTCTTCGATCCACGTCCTTTGCAGCAAACCTGCTAATCAGTAGGGCAAGCTGGTCGACGCCCGTTTCAAGAACAGCACAGTTTCACGACACAATACGTGGAACAACTACGCGGGACGGGAGTGTGGTTGTTAACGGACTGCGAGTCGGCGCATAAACTCCCGTGGTTCGTCCTGCCCTAGCTATACGTCCTCACACTGCGCTACGACTCTCGAGATGCACCTGTCAACTTGAGGTTTTGCAACTGGTGTTTCGGCAGAATGAACACACCTGGAAGACGGAAACCTGGCGACTCCTGTGGGGCCGTCGTGCTTCATCGACAGGTCCCAGGTGGTCACCTCTCCGGCCGCCGTGGTGACGTAGAACTGCGTTGGAGCACAGGGGCTCCAAATGAGCGCTCCAAGCTCCGTCCTCTCCAGCGGGTCCCACTCCCACACGGCTTGCTCTGCCGTCAAGGGGTAGCAGCAAAAAAATAAAATAAATAAATAAATAAATAATAATAATAATAAAGAAGAAAATAAAAAAGTATCAATAGCTAGATCGATAGCAGAGCAGTGAGTACGTATTGGCGCAGATTTAAATATACACCATGAAACATGGATCGATGGACGGATGGACTTCAGCTTGCGCGTGAGCGGAGCACAGTAATCCTATACGTTACAAAGAAACCAGCTGGACAGAACGGGAATTTCGTTATAAACGACATTTCAGTAAAAGCATATATGCCCTAAATGAGCTGTAGTATAGTGCGGGAAATGTACCTCAACAATCTCTAGGAGCTCGTAAAACGTTGAAATGACATCGAACTCTATACAATGGCGACGTGACAGGCGAGAACTTCTGCTCGTTGCCGCGAGCAGCTCTTTCGTGTATTGGTTATCATCACGTGACGCAGCCATAGGAGCTGCCGCCACCTGGTGGAGTGACCTCGAGCTTGAACACTCTGCTAATTAAAATTGACACGAGAAAGACAAGCAAATGAGTCCCTGTACGTGTGCTGCATAACAGCGGTCGTGTTCCGATTTCCCGCTTCGCACTCAGAACTATACATTAATCTAAGCGATGTCCGGTGCCACTCCACTTGAATAATTCGTTGTAAAAGGCATTCATTGCAATTGGAGCAGCGAAAAAGTTGTAATAAAGTCATTTGGTTATAACGAGGTTGTAACCCTTCTGCCAGTAACGAAAATGCGACGCATTCGCAAGTCATGCGTCCGCCGTCCTGGACTTCCACGTTACGTTGCTCGGCGACGACGACATAAGCTTACTAAAACATGTACTTTAGGTTGCGGACTCACCGTACTCGAGAGAATGCAGTCTGAGAGCGCCATCCCTGCTCGCCACCTGCGGTAGAATGTGTGGCATCTTCAAAAAGCGCAGTAGCCGAGTTTCCAGAACACATCTTGCAGCATTTCCAGCATCATTGCCCGCAGATAATGACGCTAAGCAATATATAGGGGTAATTAGCTGTGGCTGAAATTGGAAAGTGGAAAATGATGAGGAAACGGGCAAATGAAAGCGGACGAAAAGATAACAAGTCCACAGTGGGGACCAAGCTAACAACTTTAGTATTACGCATGCGATGCCCTACCAATTGTGCTACACCGACGGCCACATATAGTAAATTATGGGGTTTTATGTGCCAAAACCACTTTCTCATTATGAGGCACGCCGTAGTGGAGGACTCCGGAAATTTCGACCACCTGCGGTTCTTTAACGTGCACCTAAATCTATGTACACGGGTGCTTTCGCATTTCGCCCCCATCGAAATGCGGCCGCCATGGCCGGGATTTGATCCCGCGACCTTGTGCTAAGCAGCCTAACACCATAGCCACTAAGCAACTACGGCGGGTGGCTATATATATATATTTCAGGCGTTACGACGCCTGACGCCAGGTAAGGCTGCAAACAACATGCATTAGTGACGGTGAAAGGCATCGGATGCCTTCGGCGGCAGAGGAAAGCGAAATGGTACCACATGGGGGTTAGGAGAGCGCAAGGAATCGGCTGGATGTGCTGTGCTTAAGGAGAAAAGCAGGAAATTTGAAGAAGATATAAGTGTTTGAAAAATTCGAAGAGATAAAAAGGGTTGGCTTACGAGAAAGAATGATGGGTGATGAGGAGACAATGAGATACAGCACTCCTGAGCAGCCCAAGCTGAAAATGGAAGCAGGAAGAGAGATTACAGCGTTGAACGGTCAAACACGGTGAATAACACCACTCCTGCATGGGTCAACATTCGTTATGCAAGGGAATGTGATTATTGACAAAGTCAAAATATAACGACGCTAGTATTAGTGCTAGAACCGACTAAGCTTTCAACTTATATCTGTGTATACATACTCGCAAACGCGTGATATCGTAAAAGAATGTGATATTAGTACGTCAACATTTGTCGACGCCGATAACACGTTCATGTAACTCCTATGTGTGCCCTCTGTGCTGTCGATCTTACTCGCAGGTGCTTATTTTTCGCTGCCTTCTTTACTGCTAAAATACTTGCCAAATTTAAATTTAGTGAGTGTCTACTAAATCTAATTGATATGCTTTCTATTTGTCCCGATTTGGCCTTCCTATGAAACTTCTTGTTCTTATTTGCAGCAATGAAAGTTCCACGTATTTAGACCCCCTGCTAACCACCCACTGCTATGAGTCTAAATATATCCACACAGAAGTTCACTAACCTCACCGACACCTACGTTCCAAGTATCCCAAGTAATAATAAGAACACGTCCAAACCATGTATTACCAGTTTTCTTGTTCGCCCTACTAACAAGTGGCACCAGGCGTTTTCTAAACATAGCGAAAATAAGACTCTAGATTACCGTCGTAAACTACACGAATTAAGAGGAAGCTTCAGCTCGGGCCCAACTCCAATGCGGCCTATTCAAATACATGTAAAACACAAAAACGCTTTTCTGAGATAACTCCAGGACTGATTTTAATGAAGCTTGTTGTAACTGAGAGAACAACATAAATTCTATTGACTGTTGGAAGCAAAATTTCTATTTAGGGCATGAATTTCGTTAAGAGAATTTTGAAGAATTCGCAAGTCCGAAAAAATAATATAGACGCACGAAGCTAATAAATTAATAGCTCTGCATCAAGAACAGATATCGCGGTTCTTCGATATCGCGGACAAATTCGATATGTCACTTTATATTTTGCGTGAATTTGTTACGTTGTTTGCAAGGGTTCCCCAAAAGCTGTATTTCCATATTACTGAATCTTTTTTAGATCTATGAGTAACAATCAATTTTTTCCGCTTTAGATGTACTATCATATGTAATTCACAGAATTGTGATATCATTTTTCCTTGCTTAGTTACATAGCTATAAACTTGATAGTGTCGTTTTCTGAAAATTTTCGATTTTTGCCAGTTTGTAATAAAAAATTGACAACCTAAATCGAAAATTCGAAACCAACCGTCAGTAGGTTTTAAGCTTTCCTTTTAAATGCAACAAAACTCGTCAAAATTGGCGTAGTGGTTGCCGAGAAAAATGAATTCTCCTGTTACATGTATTTACACAGGAGCATACGAGCTAAAGCTTCCTCTTAACATTGTTGTATAAGCGAGTGTCCTGTCAAAACAAACAGAAAAAAATGTTGTTCTAGCTCTGACAAAGCCAAATGAGCGCAGCGTGTTGTTGCGACCGCTTTGTTTTGTCCGACATGCCCAAACGTACATTATTTTTTATTACCCCTGCTTGTCTAATTACACCTTCAATTAACCTGTACTTGGCTGCCAACTTTCTTGACCTCTTTCTCCATTCCGTATCAACACTTTTGAGGTTCAGACACTTGTGCACTTTATCCACCCATTCATTTCGATCCCATGTTCCTTAGTCTTTCTTAAAAACTAATCTTGCTCTGCGCTCATGTGACTTTCATAAGACTCATATGACTTTCATATGACTCATATGAAAAGAAGCCCAACCTATGCCACCTTGCACTGACGCATTTGTGGTTTTACCTTGCGCCCACAAAGCCAGTGTCCCACTGCCTTCGACAAGATTTCTGAGTCACAGCACAGAATGGTATTTGCGGACATTAGAGCTGGCACCGTTACACTGTTCCGGATTCCTCACACCACCTCATATTTATTGTAGCCCCAAAGTGCTCTATGCTTCATTGCAGCTGCGTTCCGCTTCCCTTTCACTTTTAGGTTATCTTGGTGGATGCCTGAGTAGGTCTGTCGCCTTGGAGGAAGAAAACAACGTCTGGCGGCGGTTCCTGTTGGAATGCTGGCACACCCAGAAGACGTCGGCTAAAATCATTCGTTCGCCAGGAACACTTACCGCCGTTTACTTTCAAGGACTACAGTCCGCGCGCCAGTCAAAGCACTCAAAAAACGCATTGCTATGCCTCACACAATCTCACCCCTGAAGAAGGAGACGGTCGAGTTCCGAAAAGTCGGTCTTTTAAAATAAATCTCGGTTGGAGTTTTCTTCTCTTTTAAGTCAGTCGTCCCAAACCGGGCAGATATATCCGCCGAATGTTTACCTTTGAGTAGGTCTGCGTTTATGTGTACAGCCAGATGCTCATATTGCTTGTCTATGACTTGTCGTTGAATTGATACGACGTCATCACTTGTCTCTTCAATAAAGATCACAATTCCTTATTTCCATGTGCTAAACTTAAGGCCTCGATTTGCCACTCCGTTGTCACTTATATTCGCCAGGCTCTGTAAATTCCTCGCATTGACCGCTAGTAGCACAATGTCGTCCGCATACATCAGCCCCTCGACGACCTTCTGTTGCACCTTTTACCAATTACGAATGTAAGACAGATCAACACCCAATTCACTGCTTTACAGTCGTCTTTATATGCCCTCAACATAGGGGGTGAACAAAAATGGAGAGAGAGGATGTCTCTGCTTTAGTCCGTGGTGAAATTCCACCGCTTCTTCATTGCATTTGCGGCCTTCCCATACAATTTGTATACTCGGTTGTCCCTCTATATCGAGCTCACTCAACAGCTCCACGAAATCTTCGTCGATGCCCATCTGCTTGAAAATATTAGATAGCAATTCCCTGTCTACGTTGTCATAAGCTCCCTTCATATCTACAAATACTACTAAAAAAGTATTCTAAGCTATTAAACTCCCTATGCGCCGCGTTAGTACAAATATACTATCCTCTTCTCAAGCGTCTGCCTGGTTTGAACACATTCTGTAGTTCCCCCCCTCCCCCCACACATACACAGTATATAGCTTTTCTCCACCCACTACGACAGCTTTTATGTTATGGCTTGCCATGATATTTTACACACGGCGTTTTTTTTAGCTGCACCAAATTTGTAATAATTGCATGTGGCATATGTCACAATTCTAACTCTTGATCTAAATTACTCGATGAGGCGGCCATTGCTTTTAGGAGAAATCAAGATGATAAGTTAAATAACTTAATTACGCTAAATAACTTTCTAGTTAATTATTTAGGACAAATATTTGAAGCTTCGAATTGTAGCTAGCGAGTAGGCAAAGTATATCGACTTAAAACGAATTCTCAGGACTACGCCAGTTTCCATATATGAATTTTCTAAATGTCCCCAAAAATGGATTGGAATTCCAGTTACTTTTGTACTCCAATGCATAAAACGGCGTTTTCTTTAAAAATAAGTGGAACAGCGTATTTTTACCGCAAGTTTGACGACGCATATCTTGAAACCGGTATACCGTCCTCAGAATTAGTTCTAAGTCGATGTTTTGCATGCTCACGAGCTACCATTAGTAGTTCAAAATATGTGCGTGAGGTAATTCATTACTAAGGTAATTAGCGTAATTTGATAATAATTCAATAAAGTATTTTGATTTTCTTTTGCAGAAGTAATGGCCGCCTCATCCAGTAATTTCAATCAAGTGTGAGAACTGTGCTATGTGCCACGGCCATTTTAAAAATTTTGGTGCAGCTAAAATAACTCCCTGCATATTACCGAAGTTACTGTAACTGGCCTGCACGAACTCGTCTTATCCTTATCACCTTTCCCCTTGTAGATAAGGTTCATCCTGCTTTCACGCCACCCAAACGGAATTTTCTTCATTTTAATAACTTGCTCCGTGGCATCAGTTAGTAGTTCCTTGCTCTTCGGACCCAGTTGTTTAATTAGCTGTGTTGATATTTCATCGGATCTTGCGTACGTCTTATTAGGGGCATTTTCTTTTCTGCTTTTTTTTAGTAAACGCTTTCTGCGCTAAATTTTGATCTCTCGTGCTTTTCCGGTGCTGTATCTGGTGTATCTGCTGTAGTGTGGACCCTCTTTCTTGCCGCAGTTATCCCTAATAACGTCTCTGATGTACCGAGGCGCGTTGTCTCCTTCAAAGACGTCTTCATCCCTCACAACAATTTGCGAATGCTTAGTTCTTTGAGTGGCGCCCCCTGGCGCGAGGCCTGGCTGCCGCACCGCGTTCGCTATACGTGGAGGCAGCCCCTCTTGACGCTGCCGGCCTATACCTGCCCTGCTCGAATTTTTTTGAAATGTGATTCCACAGGTTGGTAGAACAGTGTGTGCGGAATGTTCTGGAGCACTATTCCCTGCGAAATGGAGCGGTGTTGCCGTCTGGTCCACGCTTAGTGTGGATCGCTTCTGGTGTAGGCCTGAATGCGCCCTCTCACCCCCGCTCCGCGGAGCAAGCTTGAAGATTGTTAAACAGGATAAGGAGTGGTGCAACTAATATTTGGGATAAACCACCTTTCAATTAAAGTATTGGACGTCGTTTTCAGCAAGAGCTTTAAGTATGCAACATCAAGTGGTTATAAAATTATGAGCTAAATGTGAAATTTACGTTTCGCTACAATGGCACCCATGACGCCAATTTTCGCGAATAAGCCCCGAGATCGTCGACATATTGAACAAACAGGGCAGACAGGTACGACTTAGGTTAGGTGACAACATGGGTGATGATATTGTTACGCTGCGCACCGGGGCCGAACTTAAGGAGATGGAAGAACGGCGCGCGGTGTAGAAATAGGCCCGACTGCCTGCAATCTCGTCTGTGCGCCCCCTAGATCACTTTGTAAATATATCCATCTCATCCGCAACAATATTACCTGGTGGCTTTATTCGAAGGAAGTGAAATATACACAGGAGGAAAGAGCAGAAACAAACACAGATAACAACAACAAAGTGAAAGAGACAAGAGAAGCAGGCAACTTAAGCGTCTCCCCTTACTTCTATCTTTCTGCGCTTTTTATTCAATATGTCGATGTTCAACCATCTAGCCCAAATGAGCAATCTCGTACCTGAGATTCTGCTTCGTTTCCAAAGCTGTATATATATAGTCTCCCGCTTATATTATCGCGGCGTGATGTTTTATGACTGAGTCACGAGGGCCTGTTCCTGACTGAAACGGCTGTGGCTACGTGAGATATACATTAAGCGTATAACATTTGATGTCCTTCTAAGCGCTAGACCCTGATACGAGGTACACCGATGCTGCCAGGTACATTAAACGAACCGCGTTTGCCCTAAGCGTCACGGATCACCAAGTCGAAGAACTCGCAGCTGTCACCATCCAGGGCAAGAGTCGCCGAGACGGCAGAGGAAACGGCAATCGATGTGGCGATAACAACTTGCCATGAAGTCGCAGCAATCTTCATCGACTCCCATGCAACAGCTCGCAACTATCGAAGAAGGACGCACGTCAGAAACCGCGCCCGAGATAATCACCTCACCCGCGCACACGCTCCCCAACACTCACACCACTTGGATTCAAGACCATCGGGGCACGACGGCAAACGAGGCGGAAACACGCCGCTTCCCGCGAGCATACCAGCCGGGCTTTCCTGCCTCCCCGGCCAGTCGCCAACGTTGATGGCATCGCCCTAAACTGCTCGGAGCTTCCGCGACACCACTGACTTAGCAGAAGAACGCACCCTTCACCACAAAAGAACCTCAGCAAACAGGAAGGAGTCATCTTCTGCCGCCTATACTGACAAACACCTACGTACACGGAATAATCATGCACAGACTCTATGTACGCATTACTCGTGAGCATGCACCCGCTGCGACGCGCCGCACAGCCTGCAACACACATTCCAGGATTGCCCACGGCACGACACATCCACAGACCCCACCTCACAAGCTCCACAAGACGGCTCCAAACAAGGACGCCTCATGGAGGCTGAAGAGCAGCACACCGTGTTAAAGCACATCCATATCGTCGCTGAAACGTGGGAGGCCAAACATCCCTCTTGTGACCTGGACGACCAACGCAGTCTCGTCGCCCGAGCCAACGAGGCAGCCCCAGCCAGAGGGTTCTTGGAATAAGGAATCTTCCCACCTAGGGTGAACCGGGTCCCGACTATAGGATTACCGCTTCAGAAAATAAAAGTACGTATATTTCTCTCTTTCTGCCCTTCCAATGCTGCCGCTTATAGAATTACCCCTAGAAAAGGAAAATAAATAAATTGTGTTTTCCCGTTCAGGAAATGCCAGAATACAGGCACGTACCTAAGAGGGGGCCCGAGACCCCCCCCCCCCCCAAATAAGTGGCCTACCTCCTCCACCGTCCACGCCCCAACTCCTCCCACAAATTCCCAAAGCGCCGCCAAATCAAGCTTGAGACTTGACAGCTATTCGGCGGTCAACAGTTTGCTGCCTCTTTGACTCCTTTTGGATGGCGGTAGTTAACGGTATCTCCTGGCGTTTGAAGGCCAGTTTTCTCATCCATCGGTGCCCGCGCGATTAAGTCGAGATGCGTTCAGTTGGCACCATCCATTGCAAGGGTCACGCGCCTCGCTCTTCCTTCGTTAGATCGACGTTCTTTATTTAGGCTCATCTAGGGACCAGGAAAGGGATTCAGTTCGTTGTAAGCTCTGTATGCTCTTGGAACGAGTTGCAGCGGGAGAAAACGCCAGCTGCGTTTAACTTTCCCTTTTGCCTCATTACTTCTTCGCGTGACGGCTCGCCACGACGCTGGCAGATCCTCGGAACCGTATACCTACGATGTGGGTTAGAAAGGTGGAAAATAAGATCATGCCAAACCGCGTCCGTAGTCCAACCCTACAATAACCGTTAAACCCAAAAGCAATATTAATGCCACCCGTTACCTCGTCTGGTTTTTCGCTAATTGTACAGTACTTTCCGCGCAAATTGACAACTGGAAACACGAGTCGCAAGGAGTTCAGAAATTACGCGATCTACTAAGGGAGAGAGTCGAGGCAACAGCCAAACAGGAAGGAAAAGCAAAATTAACAAATGTAACCGTTGTTTGTGAAAATATTTAGGATCAACATCATTTTATTTAAAAAGGAAGTAGAGGAAACGCCGCCGGAAGTGGAGAATGATTCAGCGTGTTTTGAATGACGCTTCTACGATTATCAGTCGAGCCGCCTGACGTAGCTACTTCTCTGGTGTGCTTATGTGGGTGTTTTTCTAATCTCCCGCGGTGGACGCTGTACGTCTAGAAGCGCAGTGTCCTGCGCTCCACGCGGTTGTACGGGACCGGCGGCCACGCATCGTTACGCAACTTCCCCAAATAACAATACGAGTCGGTCTTGCCACTTGGTAGAGCAGTAAACGAGGGATTCAAGAGAAGTGTCATTGTGCCGAAAATATATATTTCTCTATATTGCTTCCCGACCTAATACAAAAAGCTCTACTACAAATCTTTATTTGAGACTCGCTTGTTTACTTGTTCTTGGCAGTGTTCTTCCTGCGCTTCTTTTCTGCGTGAGTCTATTTGTTGTGGTTCCTTGTTTGTCATGCAAATGAGAGGTACGTGTCACAAACGTATATCTGTGAGATAGACCTTATTTCATTTCTTTCTTGCGGGTTTACGCGTCTTTATGGCAGACGGTAGGCATCATTCCCATTTGTACTAGTAAAGGTGCCCCCCTCATTTTCCTAGAAAAGTTACCTAGGGTTGCCTTCCCCCCCTCCCCCCCCCCGCCCCCCGAAAAAGATCCTGGGTACGTGCCTGCCAGGAGATAAGAATCGACATGAAAAGTAATTATGTACCCCGGATGTGCTCGGGTCTCAAAACGATAATAGAGTACTAAAGTGTTTTGTCTTTTTAAAATATTTCTAAGCCGATAATTTCACCTCACTGTCTTGAAGCTCATTTAACGGCGCTGCGAGACCGTGAAGATGTCGGGATAGAAATGGTTGGGCTTCTCTTGAACGTGACATGACGTGAAACAGCGTTATGAATGAGAAGATAGGGCTTTCTTAGAAGTAAAACGTCATAAATAGTATTGGACCACCTTGCTACCTATTGTGGTATTTATTGTTTAGTCACACAGTAAAACTAAGAGAAGACAAACTATACCAGCACTCAGCATCGCTAACTCTAAGTATGCTGTCGCATACTTAGAGTTACAACAGGCATGTTGTACATCTAGTTAGAGTTTCCAGAACTAACTCTGGTGGAGAGAGAAAGAATGCATATCCCAGGCGATACGGGAATTGATGCTCTGCTTCATCAAGGTTATGCGGAGCATTTTTGCAGGCAACTGGCGCCAGCTCCCTGCAAAATGTTTCTCACAAAATTGATTCCCACGGTGCGGGTGATCTGCGCGTCTATATTTTTTCCGTGGAATTCTACTTCCTCACTGAATCACAATTGTACTGTACTTTGCAAGTCGGAACACTGACCACCCTGCTTAATATACGTACGCTTTTTCTTTGGACTGAACACTTTAGGTGATGTTCTCGCCTTGTAAAGATCCAAGTGAACGACCACTCCCTGCGCAGATTAAAAAAAAGTGAAATAAAGCAGAAACAATATAAATGACTATATAAATGTAATGTGATATTTTTTTTTAAAACACGTGCCCCTCCCTCCCGGACACCGATTCCTGGCTACGCAACTGGTTACGATGCTGCTATATTGCATACGAGTATCGGTCAATAGAGTTGTTGTGTTCGTTATAGGGCAAATAATTCGCTTTTTAATCGGGTTCTTTATAATCGAGTTATATACTCGTCGCAATGTATACGCACGGGCCTGATGGCGCCCATGTATGCCCCCGTTCAGACGGGCTGCTGTTACTTCAACCATCCTGCCTCCCTTCTTTTTGTCTCGCTATGCCTGCGCGCATCTCTTCGTGCGTCCAGCATGTTGCCCTTCGGCGAAAGCCTTCTTACGCAGCGAGTTTATGCGGTCGAGTCGGACTCACGATGTCCGTGGTGACCAGAAGGCGCGTGTCGCCGAGCCTGGCCACCCCGAAGGTCCTCAGCCCTTCGCGTGCTTCCTCGTACGACCTGCGTGCACAAGCGCGCCGACATTTGCTGCAGAGAGAGAGAGAGAGAGTTCTGGCAAGATGGAAAGTAGGCAGACCGGCACGGTAAAACCCCTTAAATTTTGTAAAGCAGCGACACTCTCCTCCTCCTCGTTTCTCCTCTCTTTCACGCTCCCTCCTCGACCGTGGCGCCGCCTACACTATTGGAGCGTAGCAAAGGCGCCAACATGCGCTCGTCACCACTCCGTAGACGCTTCTTGAGCAAAAATGGCGCTGATACGCGGCGCAAGGGCGCACGTGATGCTATTAGGCCAATAGCGACGCGGTCTCGGCCAGAACGCGCGAGGAGGCGGCGACATTCTTCATATCGTGGCACTACTTTACGAAGTTTAAGGGGTTTTAAGGCACGCAACGTCCTCGCACCCACCACCACCAGCAATCGAGGTGGCTACACACAGATAACGTCGGCAAGCGGGGGTGCGTATGGGGGGGGGGGGGGGGTCTCTCTATACGCAGGATTTGCGAATTATCCGACCGCACAGTTCCAGACGGCCTCGCGAGTCGTGGCGAGCACAAATCGTGGCGAGCTGCGCCTTTTATGTCCTAAAAGGCGCAGCTCGTGCGTGCTCAAAGTGCGTGCACGTCCAATCGCGTAATTTGCCTCACTGCGGCCGGTCCTGCAGGCGGATCGCAGCGTGACTTCCTTCGAATCAACAAAAAGGGGGCCACGCGGTGTACACCGCGCGCGCCCTGCCCAGAAAGTATTCCGCAGTTCGTGTTCCTTCTTTTTCAATTTGGTTGATGTGGATACAAACTTTTGTGAATACGTTACGACATAGGGAAACGGGACTCGAAGTCGAGTACCGTGTAGCCACCTCGTGCGAATCAAGGCAAAAAACATTAATGTGCAAGAAAGCAACGGGAAGCAGGTAGAAAAAAAATTAGATGGGTAATTTAAACACTAATATAGACGGTTTAACACTTTTTTTTTGATATCGACAACATTATTTTACAAACCGCCCGAGAGAGACGGCACAATTTCACTGAGCGAATTCGATTACCGGAGTAAAAGGGACATACCTATAACTGAATGAAAAGTCACATCACTAAACTAACAATCTAAATTCAATTAATTACCTCTTTATCTAACGTCTAAATGAAAAATTGAAGCCGATGAGGTCGGAAGGCAGGTTCTACTTGGAACTAATTTCTTAATCGGCATCAGTTTTGACAGAACCGCTCTGCACGGTTGGTTCACTCATTTATTTTTAACATGACGCCTACTTAGGCAGTGTATGAACGATAACACCAACGCGTTGATTTCCCTATTCTGAGAACTGATCTTTTGAATACGGTCGCAGCCTTAGCATTAATTTTATATGCATATGCCTTACGAACTCATCAGTTACAATTCATAAATTGCAACACGTGGTCTAAAGGGATGTTTAAGGGGAAGCTTTAGCTCGGGTGCTCCTATCTAAATATATTTAAAAGGAGAATTTGTTTTTCTCGGCTACCACTGTACCAAACTTCACGAGGTTTGTTGCATTTAAAAGAAAAACTTAAAATCTAGTGACTGTTGCTTTTCAATTTTTGAGTTAAGTCGTCACGTTTTTATTAAAAATTGGAAAATCGAAGATTTTCAAAGACGAAGCTATCAAGTTTACAACTCTCTAACTTAACAACAAAAAATTATACTACGATTCAGTGGATTGCATCTAATAGTGCATCTAAAGCGGACAAAATTGATATGTTAATTACACATGAATATAAGAAAAATTGTAATATGGAAATACAGCTTTTGCAGAACCTTTGTAACCGACGTAACAATTTCAAGTAAGATGTAAAATGACGTATTGAATTTGTCCGCTTTGAATTATCTAATGGATGCCGGTTACAGAACCGCGATATCTGTTGTTGATGCAGAGCTATGAATTCGTAAACTTCGTCCTTCTATTTTTTTCAGACGGCCGTATATTTGAAAACCCTTTTAACAAAATCCAGCCCCTAAATCGAAATTCCGCTTCCAACAGTCACTAGAATTTAACTTTTTCTTTCAAGTGCAACAAATTTGATTAACATCGGTCCACTGGTTATTTCAGAAAAGCGTTTTTGCGTTGTACATGTGTTTGAATAGGCCGCCTCGGTGTTGGGCCCGGGCTAAAGCTTCCTCTTAAGGACATTTGGCGAACTTTGGTTAACCTGGCCACTTTGATTTCTCGCGCAAGTGGTGCGCAATGCAGCTCGAGAAGGAGAATTGCGCTACGTACCACAGGCATACGATTGCTTTTTAAATTATGCTCAGGTAAAAAAGAAACACAAACAAAGCACGCCCGGTATGTACGCGCACTTGCAGAGCGTGGCGTATGTTTCTTTGCTCCCATGCACGTGTTATCAAGCAGCTAAAATTTACAAACATGGATCAATTAGGTCGAGAAAAAAGAGCTCGCTCCGGCTCGCTCGATTGTCTGTTATGCTGCTACACGGGGACGCGCAATGAGCGGCAGCACAGCAAACAGGCGAGCGAGCCGGATCGAGTGCTCTGGTCCCACGTGACCACCTTCTGCATTCTGACGTCACGACAGGTACACCCACTGGGAAACAGCGACTGGTTCGCAGAAGAAGCTATCAGAGTAAATCATTTAGGGCGCTCTGAGACCCGCAACCTCGCGCTCAGCGGTAGAACGGCACGGCAGCTCATTCACCGCAGCGGATATAACGATCCAAACTGCTCAACATCCTCGCCCACCGCTCCGTACAGGGTGAAGACAACCGCCGCCATTCTCCCGCCCGCTCTTCACACCTGGACACGCCACCTGGGCATGGCAACGTCGGTTCTGGCAGCGAGAGCCTCGTCAAAGAATGTCTCCACCCTGTACGGAGCAGCGGGTGAGGAGGACATTGAGGCACCGTAAACTGTCAAACATTCGGACGCCCTCTCTCGGAGCCTATCGCACCGATAGAATGACGCGAATCAATATCGCGCGCTGTGTTTCAAGCATCAGAACCTGCAGCACCACTCGCGATTGTTGTATAAAGAGTAGGTTAAATGCGAATATTCCTTATGTCCTATTCTGTTCCTTTCTCGCCATCTCACGAGCGGCCGGTGCCGGCGATGACGTAAGCGGAGCGCCGCCTCGACCGCTGATGAAGCACGAATAAAGAAAATAATTGCAATAGAGACGTTGGCGTCATGGCACCGACGATGTCCACCCGTTGACGAGTGAAGCGCCGCACCGTCACGGCGCTGAGGTGCACACTCACGGCGGCAGGAAGTGCGGCACCCGGAACACCGCGGCACGCACGAGTCTCAGCGCGGCCCCAGGTGCGAGCCCGAGGTCCGAGAGGGATCCCTCCGGCTCGCTCTTCACGGCGGCCACCGCCCACGAGACCAGCGTGCCTTCTTCGTCCAGGCTCCAGACGTTGTAGCCGCCTTCGGACGTACCTGCGTCCGAAGGGCAGCCTTCTTGCTTTTTTTTTCTCCGACCTTTCGGTGGAAAACAGTGCCACGCAGATTTGTTATTCGATTGTAGGGAAGCTTCAAGGAAAATTTTCGAAGGCACCGTAGCCGTGATGTTCAGTCCAAGTAATATTCTACCGCGGTCCGCGCCTCGTATGCTGGGTGCAAGGGTGAGCGGATGGTAGCTTGATGCGCGCATGCGCCCTCCGCCTGACGCGCAGCGGTGTCCGCTTGCCTGAGCTAGCGAGGGTGGTCGATGCGCGAGCCCCTTTTCGCGCACCTCGCTCTTGTCCAACATGGCTGCCTCCAGTGACATGTACTTCAACCACGCCTTTATGTTTGTCTGCGCAGCGCAAGCCACAAAAGCGATTTCGCGTAGACCAAGATTTGTGTTTGCTACAACAAGTTGCAAGTGCTGACCCATTTTAAAACCCCGCAGCGTGGGAGGATGTGGTGCGCGCTATGGAGCGCGTTGGCTAGCGTTGGCGTCAGAAAGGAAGTGGATTCGATGCAGAAATCAAGCTCGCTGGCTATCACGTGGAGCTCCCAGAGACGGCGCTTTATTTTTCATAGATTAAGATGGACCGGTAACGCATTACAAGCGCACGTCTAGATACTTCATCGACAATTAAGCTATATATATTCGTTTTACTTTATAAAAGTGATCAGCGGATGTTTTTATTTTGTTTCATTACTCTGAATTTGGCCAGAGCGTGCTGTGACTACGAAAGGTCCGCTCCGCTACGCTAAACGTATCACTAAATCATGAAAATCGCCCGCCGCTCCCCTGTGGCTTTGCGGGGCAACTCGGTGCGGAACGGACCGTAAGGACGCTGAACTAAAACACTCCGATATTTGAGGTCACGTGCTTAAGGGCGCGGCAGACGGGGAGGAGGGAATGGGAGAAGTGAACGCCCGTCTCCTTCGCTAGGCCGCGAGGCTGAGCGCATACGCGACCCGCGCGCCCTTATATCTCGGAGGCAATCTGCGGCGGGGTTGGCCACGAACGTTTCGCTTCAAAATTCGGCCCTTACACGAGTGTATACAGGGTGTATGACCTCACCACGGAGTACACTGTGGACCACACGATCTCGTGACGTGCTTATTCATCACAGCACCGGCGGTTTCGCGTGCGAGGAAACGAACGCGCGTAATCCCGCCGTCTCGAAATAGAGTACTGGAGATTAGTTTGAACCGTTGCTGCTGACAAGCGTGCAGACACACGTACGTAAACAGTGCTGATCACAAACGCTCACGCACATATTCGAGGTTAATAAAAAAAAGAGACGGAAATGTAGGTAACTTACTTTGCGAAGCCCGTTGCTGTTTGACAACGTCGGAACTGCCGCACCTGAATGCACACGCGGGCAAGAAAGAAGAAAGCCGACAGGAAACATATTTGTATTGCGCACTCACCTTTTACAATACAAGCGTTACTGCAACTGCACAAAGAACTATAGTGGCTACCCATAGCGATCGAAAAAAAAAATATTTCGCGGATACCACATGCATTACTCGTTTAACGCGAGGTTGTGAAGCCGCGGCCAATGAAAAAAGCCGACCACGGCTTTCTCGTTCAAGTGTACTTATTGAACACACTGAAAGCACGTCCTGCTGCGTCCGGACCCACTTTAGAAGTGTTGTCACCGGGGTTGTCGTTGTAATCATTGGTTCTGTTATGACCATTGTGAGCACCATCTTCATGTCAGAGAAGGAGAGTAGCCAGTGACCATGCATGGGCCTCAATCTCGCCTTAACTATAGTTAATGAAAATGATATTCTCTATTAAAAAATTGAACACAAACGAACAAATGTCTCCTAACATTCAAATTCAATTTTATTTTCATCTCAATGATGACGGCATGTTGGCTCGGGAGAAAAGGTGCGTTTGTCGCCTGAGGTGAACCCGAGCCTCCTTATACATGGAAAGCAACGAGGGCATAAAGGCGAGGTCAGTGAACGTAAAAAAGCGTGACAAGGTTTTACACAGTAGAAGTCATATTATACATGGACACCAATGCTACATACACAAACTACAATATACATAGACAGTTTTCTTAACGGCTCAAATGACATATCTTTTCACAATAAAAGTGCTTTTCCAATCGAACATTTCAACAGTCAAATGGCCAACTCCCCCAGTGGGTCTCGAAAAATAATAATTAATAATAATATATGGGGTTTTACGTGCCAAAACCACTTTCTGATTATGAGGCACGCCGTAGTGGGGGACTCCGGAAATTTTGACCACCTGGGGTTCTTTAACGTGCACCTAAATCTAAGTACACGGGTGTTTTCGCATTTCGCCCCCATCGAAATGCGGCCGCCGTGGCCGGGATTCGATCCCGCGACCTCGTGCTCAGCAGCCTAACACCATAGCCACTCAGCAACCACGGCGGGTCATCGAAAAATAAGCTTAGGCTTTAAGAGAAATGGGAAGTCACGAAAGCAAAAAAGCGCGCACAGGAAAACGTTATAATGTACACTGTAAACTCTTTTACAGCCTTAAGGGTGCATAAGGTACGGGTGTGAGAGCGTGAGTTACAGACCTATTTGCGCCCTTGCGCACACCCTCAAGGGTGCATTTTAGTTGACAGTGTACGGGTCGGGGACTCAAGATACTACAGTAGGCGTAATGTGGCGATAAATGCAATGAAACAGGCGTTTTACCGAAGGGTCGTCTTTTTATCAGCAACGCGCGACTCGATTCATCACGCATCCCAGATAACGTGAGACACGCCCGAAAACCATCACTTGGTCCCCCGTGCAAGGTGCGAAAGGGAACGAGCAGCGCTGTTAATACGAACGTTTGGTGGCAGCAGACGTCCACGATTTTGGCGAAGTGGCAGTCCTTGTCGAAGAGGGAGGCTGGAAACAAGAACAGTGAAGGGTGCAGTTCTCGTGACTTGCATCTATGCAAGGTGAAGCTACTTGCGACCGTGATAGCCGTTAGTATAGTAGCTGGAACAAGTTTGAGTTGAGGAGGAGCAAGCTACACACGACACGCCTTCGGAACAGTTTTAGCGAACGTTTGAGTTTGGGCGTTCGAACTACTCAGAGCTGTGCTATTGTACTGCCCGCCGTGATTGCTTAGTGGCTATGGTGTTGGGGTGCTAAAGACGAGGCCGCGGGATTGAATCCCGGCCACGGCGGCCGCATTTCCATAGGAGCGAGAATACCCGTGTACTTAGATTTAGGCTCACGTTAAATAACCCCAGATGGTCCAAATTTCCGGAGTCCACCACTACGGCCTGCCTCATAGTCAGAATGTGGTTTTGGCACGTAAAACCACATAAGTTTTTGTTGCTATTGTAGTTGGACACACACACACACAAAAAAAACGGCTGCTTAGGCGTTAGAGTGATCGCGTCGCTGATAGCGCAGCAACATCATTCAATAAATGCTGCAGCACGTAGGCTATGCAAGCGACTTTCCGTGGACGCCCGTATAATTTGGCGAGGTTTCACGCACATGTGTAATCTTGCGCGAGTCGGTAATGACGGTACGTTTCGACGGTGCCTACATTACAAAAATTGCAGTGACTACGTCATGTAGCTTTGGCCCCAGAACCATTGTGCGTTGGAAAAGCACGCATTACCTCTAACACAGAGTAAGAGCACGCGGCAAAGTACGTGTACATATCACATTTCGCTGCTTACCTATTCAAGTTCTTCTACGGAGTTTTTATGTCAGCGTTGTCATTTATGGCCCTTTGTTCGTTTTTGTTTCTCTTAGTAAGGGATCTCATTTTCATAGCTAAGCTTTCGCAATAGTATATTATTTATTATGAAATGTAGAGTACACTACTTCGGCTTCTTACGGTTTCTCAGCTATAGCGAACAAAAACAACAACGACTTTAAAAAGAAAATTTTCTTTTTCTCCATCTCGAACAGCACAATGAAGTACAAGCAGGCGGTAGACCCATGGCAAACGCGTGTGTAGCTATATTTGCTTTTCGAGCTACCGCCACGATGTTGGCCTTATACCATTCACGTCAGCCAGTGCCAAACGCGACACGATATAAGCCGACGATAAGCTGCGCGTGCCCCTCCAGTCTATCGTAAGACGCCACTGGTTGACGCGGCACTTATTTGAATCGCAAGGAAGCCGGAACTTTCTTTGCGAATTCAGCAGTTACAACTGGCTCTGTATGAGAAACTGGCTCTTCCTGTCAGAAGGCGACAATAATTCGCTGCACAAGCAAGCGCACACGTGCTATAGCACGTCGCACGCGTATAGCACGTGTACAGCAAGTCTATTTTGGCACGTCGCACGTGTATAGCACGTCGCAGTTGGGACTATATAGTAGTCCGAACTGCGATGAAGAAACGGGAACAAGGCCTCGAGCACGCTCACCAAGAACAACTAGGCTATTCCACTCTTTTCTGCAGGCGCACTTCCGTGTTTGCGTAACGCGGGCAGTAAATGCCTGCCTTTTTCCGGCTAAGCATCATACAAAAGCGCATTGTTCAAAGCACGCAAAAAAGCAGTGCACTTGGTTTGCTTTCTTTCAAATGGTTCATCTTTCTTTTTTTGTAGTTGTTGGTAGATCTGTACAAACAAAAGTACTGGTTGTTTGCTTTGTTTAATGACAGTTAACGAACGCGAAACGCGGACAGGTGCTCATTGAACATTTCGAAAGCCGGCCTGTTCCAATAATAATTTGAAGCGCATTTCGCGCATATTTGCCCCCACTTCTTTACACTACAAAATTAAAGTGTATACCCCACGAAATTGACGACTGAACATTATAATTCCATCCTGCGAAATTAGATGTACGCTGCTGCCGACGTTACGCACACCATCACCGCAAGCGACGTACGTCACGCCTGCACGCTCGTGTCCGGAAGTGCATCCTTTCAGGCCCTTCACAAAGCACAAGTGCATTACCGAACTAAATCAATGCTTAAAAGTAAAATGCGTCAGAAAAATCTGTAAAGCATGATTTACACGTAAGACGTGATAGCTACGGATCGTTATTCGAATAGGTGGCGGAGCCCTTAGCACGACATGCATCCTCGTTCTTGTAGGCCCTCCGCCTATATCTTCTATCCTCTATATCTTAATCTTCAATAACGCACTTGCGCTATAGTGCAAGTCCGTTATTGAAGATTCTGGGCTAGAATATGCATTTACATGTACGTGCATGCATATGAATGTACGTACGGCACGCCACTTCAGAGTCCATGATGATGATCTCAGCTTTTGTCTGAGTGGTGGCTAACCCGATCGCTGCCGCTTCCGCTTGGACGGCAGTCGACCGTATTAGAGTGAGGCTCGTTATGAGGGTATTGGGGGTGGCGACGACTGCGGGTTTTGGTGCTTGAGCGGGTGTAGTCCGTATACAAAGTAGTGCTAGTGTCTCCGTATTGCTTTTCGAGTGCTTGGGCTCTGGCCTGTCTTCCCCCTTCGATATGTGTGGAAGGTTCCGCGGAAGCGGGGTGCTTTTGCAGTCTCGATCGAATGTCCAGTGGGATGTCCGCCGTTTTGTGTCAGTGGCTTGTGGGGGTGCGTAGCCTTGGCGTTGGAGTACGTGGCGTCCAGTGGCAGCGGCGGATAGGCGCACTTTCCGCGCGGTGAAGTGGGCTTCACTCGATTCTTCTAGGGTGCTATACAGTCTAAGTGCTGGAGAACGGGCAGTTGCTGTACCCGTGGGTAGAGCTGAAGCTTGTTTATAGGCCTTTCCGATGATTGCGTTTATCTTCTTACTTACCCCCACCTGAAGGATGGCATAGGGCCTGTTAGGATCGGCCTGCAGCTGTTTCAGCCCGCTGCACGTGTTCCGATCCAACCGGGACGGTGGCGCACTTCAGAGAACTGCGGATAACCGGCAGCCACGTGGCGAGGGGTCAGCTCAGGGGAGTTCTCGAGGGAAGGTAATTGGCGGAACCTCCCTATGCGCTTTTCGAGACACCAGACAATGTGCTACGCGGGCACGTCACCCGAGACGGCTCCGAGTTCGACGAAGCAGGCTTTGTGCGCAACACGACAACGCCGCCCTGTTCTGCTATGAGTGGGGGAGTTGCCGCGGGAACGCCGACGAGGGCTCCTTCCCGCGTTCCGACCAAGACGCAAGACAATGTGCTACGTCGCGCTACCCGGGACGGCTCAGAGTTCTACGAAGCCCCTCTGACGTCGGCTCCGGACCATTACACCTGTGCGTGTGTGCGGCACGTGTATGTGAGCCCTCATCCTCCTCCAAGTCGACAGCCCTCATCCTTCTCCAAAAGAGCGGGTCATCTTCAATGACGTCGAACTGTGCGTCAAGCAGAGTGCTTATAAGCAGCGATTGTCGGCTGCTAGAGGGTGCTCGTCATTGTGCTCGTTGTCGTGCTTGAAATGTACTCGTGAGCTGTGTGCTCGTAAGCTGTTTGCTGTATGTTAGTCTTGCGGGCTCCATTTGGGAGTCACGCTAGACTTTCGATGTATGACTTGTCTAAGATGTAAATAATGTAAATAAATCCTGCTCGCCTAGTCCTGTCGCCCCAAGGTCCCCCGACGACTACGACCGCTGCAATCCTACATCTGGTTGGCAGCGGTGAGTCGGCCTACAGCTCGTACACCGTCCGACAACTCGAACAAATGGTGGCAGCGGCGAGATCGTCCGACGAATCTAATAGGCCCGACGTAGGTTATCCGAGAAACAATGAAATCTTGTACCAGACGCACCATGTCTTGTTCTTTCATGCCATGCTTCTAACTGGCCATCCTTCGTATCATTCTTGCTATCTGGGACGTCGTTGCGTCTGGTTTTTGGATGAGCTGGTTGTTCTTGCAGTTTTCTTTTTTGGAGGGTCATGCCCAGGATCTTGACTGCTCAGGTAGAGATGATATGCCCGTCCAGTGACATTTGTAAGACCATGGCAGGATACCGTCGCGTCTTCTGCACGAGTAAGAGCTTAGATTTTCAAGTGGCACAGGCGCACTGTTTTGCGTAGGCGGGAACTACGTTGGCAGCCCGTTCGAGGTGGTCTTGCATGGCTCCTGCTGGCTCTTTGTGTATCCATATCGTTATGCCGTTGGCGTATACTCTTTGCCGAATATTCGGGATTTCTGCAAGGCCCGTGGTGAGGCTGATCAGGGATATATTGAATAATATAGGGAACAAGACCATTCCTTGCGGTGTTCCTTTGCTTCCGCACGCAGTGGTATCGCATCGTCATCTAGGACTACAATGACGGCTTGTCTGTCTGTGAGGAAACCGCGGACGTACTCGTACGTTCTTTCGATGATGACCACTGCGGTTCTAAAGAATGTATGGGTCACCTCATCGCCTTAGAGGTCTAAGGCAAGCATTGGCTTAGGCATGGTCTTGCTCGCAGCGTCGACGACGTCACTCTTTCTTTGTAGGAAGATGTTTTGTATCGACAGGCCAGGACGGAAACGGAACATCATGTGTGGCATTTTTCCAGTTGCTTCGAGGTACTTTTGCAGACGGATGAGTACGATGCATGAGATGAGGGAGATCGGGCGGAGATTGTCGATGCTCGGCGTCTTGCCTGATTTGGGCATCAGTCTCACCTGGGCCTCTTTCCATGCGATCGGCAGTGTGCGGGGCATCCATAAATTCTGTTAGCCCTAAGCTGGAGCTTTCTTCTAGATTTGGTATTGCCTTGTTGGTGACCTTATCTTTGTCTGGAGATGTATTTTCGCGGATCTTGGCCAGGGCCGCACTGACCTTAGCCTGAAAAGGACACCAAAGGCTAATACTAAGTCGACGTGGACTGCTTAAATAACATTCCGGGAACCTCGCAACGCTTGTTTCCTGCCAAGACTTATTTTAGGAGAAAATTGCGCCTGAAGGGTTCGAATACCTTTTTCGAAACTCAAATCTGCCGCCACCCAACCGGGGGAGTGCTGACGTTGCATATACCATCACCACCCTTTGCTGCGGCGTCCCACAGAGGGCGATACCGAGCCAAGATAGATAAAGTCAGAGCGGCGGATTCGCCGCTGCAGCTGCTTTTTGGCCAAGTGGCGTAGACCGTTCGCGCATCCCGCGACATCACATGGAAGTTGAATTCTCTGCTACTTGCAGTTTGTGCGAGTTTCGCGAGCCAGCAAAAACCAGCGCAGCACTACGCGATAACTACTGAAACGCGAAAGCGTGAGCGGCGCGGACTCGAGAGGAAACGAAACCGTTCGACCGCCCGCGTCGTTGTCAAGGGAAATTTCAATGAGTTATTTTCTCTAAAAATAAAATAGAACTGAAAAGCAGCATTTTATTTCGTCTTATAAAAGAAAACAACGGTGTTTTGTGCAACGAGTGGTTGAGTACTTGTGGCAGAATTTAACTGAGGAGTGCTTTCGTCATCGGACAAGCGCTTGAATTTCCCGGCGGACTCTCTAATCATGTCATGCATTTACCTCAATTTCTCAATAATTAAGGCTCTGTTCGCGATAATATTGAAGCCTTAGAGATTCTCGAACACTAATCTGTCACTTTAGCTTGACTTAACATTAGCCTTTAGTGTCCCTTTGGCCGATATTATTAGCTCGTCGAATGTTTGGTGGTTCCATGTTCGGAGGGGGGGGGGGGAGGAGGTATTTTTTAGGGGAGTCTGGGAAATATCGTGTCATGACGCTTTCCATGAGGTCTTCTGTTGAGCCAAGGCTGAGGAGTGTTTGCATGGTATTGCTCACTTCTCCGTGACCTTTGGTGGGATAAATAAGATACCGGAACAGGTTCCACGTTTTGGAGGTGCTGAGCCTGCTATTTAGGCTGTTGCACATGTGGAACCAATTATGCCGGCTAAGATGCGTCGCGTACATGGCTGCCTCCTTGTTGAGATTGCCTATCCGGATTCTGAACTTTCTTACGTCTCTGTCTCTTCCATATCCGGAGTAGGCTGCGCCTGACATCCCAGAGGTGGAGTAGGTGGTTATCTACAGCCGAAAGTTTGACGGACGTGTGGACTTTGCTCATGTGGTGTATTGCATCGCTAGCGAGTTCTTGTACCCAAATTCGTACGTCATCATTTCTTTCGAATCACATCCCAGTACGTTAATTTTGTCTCTCCTATCTTTCTTCTGCAGTGAGGGTTCCGGGATATTTTCTCGGTGCTCATGTGATAACTTCCCGAATTGTCTTAGCGGTTCCACCAGCTGGTACGCAGGGAATTGGCTGGGAGAGTAAAGTCCGGGCTTGTGCCTCTCGTTACGCTCGTGCCATTTCACGTTGGTGTGTTGAAATCGACAACGAGAATGGGGTTCCCTACATACTTGATTTCCGAGAGCCCTCTGCCTTGTTTGTTTCGGCAGCTGTAGCACCGAGTTTGATGCTCTACGTTGAAGTCCCGCACTCGTTTGGGGCCGGCTAAACGTTTCACTTGCTGTAAAATGTCGGCTAAACCTGAGGCTTTGCTCTTCGGACGACAGTAGATGTTAAGGACAAATACAGTCTTGTCCTTCTTTGTTTCCTGGGGATGAGCTCAGTGAGAATATGGTCGTGGGTATTTGTCGTATGTCTATGTTGAATCGTCGTTACGTCTCTTCTGATGAGGGTACACATGTCCCTACAGTTTTTCATGGTATGCGTTATGTACCTCGCCATTATGGCTGAGCGATTCGTTTATTGCAGTTCTATGAGTTGTGGAGGGGCTGTCTGAGAGAATACGTATTGTTGGAGGTCCCCTTTCTTGTGTTTGAAATCGCGACAATTCTGCTGCCAGATTAGGAGTGTGAGCTGCACCTGGTGGGGTGGGTTAGGCTTCATTATTACTTGTACAGTTGTTCGTGGTAGCGTCGGTTTGTCCTGCTGGACGCAGGTACGGCTTCGGTTTTCTCGAATTGCGTACTGACCCTGTTGGTTGTTGAAGCTCCAAGCGTTCAATTAAGGTTTGGGTATTTGGAATCTGCGTTCATAGTTGCGTGGTTTGACTCGCCATCTACTCTATTTGGACGGTGGTTGCCTGCAGCTAGTCTCGTACCAGATTGGTGAGCTGCTCGAAACTACTTGGGAATTTTTGCTCGTTAATGAAGATTGTGGACCCGATGAGAATGACCCGGCATCGTCAGCGTTAGTCAGCGCAAAAGAGAAATATATTGTAGAAACAGACGGCCCACAAAGAATTGCCATTTATTAAACAGATGACTGCATTGATGTCGCGGCTACCATCGTTGAGCCTGAAACACCCGCTGACGCAGGTGTCATCGAAGGTGACCAACGTTTACTGCTCAACCGTGTAATTTGCGTCGCAAAAGGGATCGCTCGACTGCATGGAGGAAAATCGTAAGTGATGCTAACCAACTTCAGCCAAGAGTTCAAGCACATCAACAAGGGCACGACAATCGCATAATTCGAGAAAATTGTGGAAACCAGCAATGCATTTGTCCTCTCGGATTATGCCGCATCTACCGCGACGACCACAGTTCAGGAACCAGACTTCGAGATAAATCCAAGTCTTCCCATGATTAAGCTGCAACTGCTCAGAAGTCTGCTTCGACGATACAAAGAGTGCTTTTCGACGCCAGCAAGGATTCGACAAACACCAGTCGCAAAGCAGTGCATAATCATCGGAGTGCGCTCGACCACTCCGCCAGAGCCCTTACCGAGTTTCGCCGCGAGAACGTGAAGCTATAAGAGAACAAGTCGACGAAATGCTGCGCGACGACATCATCCAGCCGTCGAATAGCCCGTGGACATCTCCTGTAGTCTTGCTGAAGAAAAAGGATGGAACCCTACGTTTCTGCGTCGATTATCGTCAATTTCTCGCCGATGGATCTCAAGTCTGGCTACTGGCAAATAGAAGTCGACGAGAGAGATCGCGAAAAGACCGCCTTCACCACGCCAGACGGGCTCTACGAGTTAAAGGTTATGCCATTCAGATTGTGCTCGGCGCCTGTAACGTTCCAGCGCGTGATGGACACGGTTTTAGCGGGATCGAACTGGCAGACCTGTCTTGTTTACTTCAATGACGTAGTCGTATTCGGAAATTTCGACTATCACCTTAGGCGGCTTGCGACAGTACTGGAGGCCATCAAGTCATCAGGGCTCACTCTGAAGCCAGAGAAGTGCCGCTTCACTTACGACGAGCTTCTGTTTCTATGCCACGTAATCAGCAAGTCTGGAGTCCGCCCCGACCCGCAGAAGACTGCTGCCATCGCAAAGTTTCCACAGCCCATCGACAAGAAGGCAGTGCGTCGGTTCGTTGGCATGTGTGCCTACTACAGGTGGTTTGTCAAAGACTTTTCACGCATTGCTTAGCCGCTGACACATCTAACTAAATGTAATGTCGAGTTCAAGTGGAAAACGCCGCAGGCCGACGCATTTGAAGAACTCAAACGACGCATGCATTCTCCCCCAGTACTTGCGCACTTCGACGAGGACGCCGATACCGAAATCCACACTGACGCCAGTAGCCTAGGCCTCGGTGCCGTCCTAGTCCAGAGAAAAGACGGACATGAACACGTGATAGCTTACGCTAGCCGGTCGTTGTCAAAAGCGGAAGGCAATTATTTTACAACCGAAAAAGAATGCCTCGCCATCGTTAGGGCTACAGCGAAATATCGCCCTTACCTATATGGCAGGCAATTCAATGTTACTCAACCTCCTTCAGTTACTCAGGTATGTCATAAATGCTTTTCATTCTAGCATTTCTGCATACGTCTCTAATCTTTCTTTTTCTTGCTCAGTGGCTATGGTGTTGGGCTGCTGAGCACGAGGTCGCGGGATCGAATCCCGGCCACGGCGGCCGCATTACGATGGGGGCGAAATGTGAAAATATCCGTGTACTTAGATTTACGTGCACGTTAAAGAACCCCAGGTGGTCGAAATTTCCGGAGTCCTCCACTACGGCGTGCCTCCTAATCAGAAAGTGGTTCTGGCACGTAAAACCTCATAATTTAATTTAATTTAATTTAATTTAAATAATTTAGAGCTTGTCTACCTTGTACCGCTACCTGTGCTTACAACTGATTCGGTCGTATCAGTCCCTGGGTTTTTCCCACCAATAATCTAAACGTCTCTTGCTTATCTGTACTGCCGACCGGTCGATGCTTCTGTCTATTATAAATCCAAGTGCTTACGGAAGGGATGTCACTGGGCGAATTCCTTCGCATTCCATCAGGATGTGCTGAGTGATCTCCGGATTTTGGCTACAGTATACACGTGCCTCACCTAATTGCGCATATTTGCGCCGGTACGTTTTTGTCCCTTAGACAACCATATTGAGCCTGAAATAGCACGGCACTTCCCTTCATGTTATCGTTCGTAATTTCTTTTTTCTCATGCTTGTAAATCTTCACGGTCTTTTTTGTCTCCGTTCTTTGCGTACAATTCGCTGTATCTGTTTCCTCTCGCTTTCTTTCTGATCACTCGTGGGTCTCTATTTATACACTTTAAATTACCCTGCACTTGGTTGCCAACTTTCTTGACCTCTTCCTCCATTCTGTGTCCCCAGTAAACGGGACAAAACCGTTGAAATTGACAACTGCAGAGCGCCTGGAGTATAAAAGGGGGTTCGCCATAGGTTCTTGTGCTACGCAAACCACGTACGCGTACTGCACTTCACTGATTAACTAAGGAGGACATACGACGTGGCGGCGCAGTCGTTAGTCGCAGCAATTCATAAGGCAAAGAAGGGGTAAGGCGTGCAGGCGCGGACACAATAGAAGTGTACAACACGAACGCCGACTACCAACTGCAGGAAGCACTGATGCAAAAAAAGAAAAAAGACACAAAACTCATCTGCGCATGTCCTTTGCATTATGAATGCTTACAAACTAGCGCAGGTTTCAGTTGTTCTAAGTCACACCGACAAAGTTTTCCCGCAACACACTGAAAGGCATAAAAAAAAAAACAAAAAAAGCGTCACCTGTTGAGTACGCCGGCATCTTCATGTTGTACTCTTGGCATTGTGGGCAGCCTTCGTCGATCACAACGTTCTTGGAAAGGCAGAACTTGTCCCTGAGGTCCCACAACTCGACCGAACCGTCCAGCTGGAAAAAATGAACCAATCATGCGGATAGCATTTCGTGTTTGCATAAGTCGACGGTTACAAACACCTACTGGTTGAAGACATTACTACAGCCGTAGAAATGAAATTTACGCAGTAGTCATCGCTACTCATATTCTCGTATCACTACTTGTTGCTGGGCTGGTTGGTTTATGCATATTATGGCGAAAAAAACAAGTTTGGCAATTTCACCCCAAAGGCGAAGCATTGACAGCGATAGCAAGGTATGGCGTTGCGTTTTGAACTCCTCGGTCGGTGTTCCAACAATACGCGGGTGCGACATGTTGGCTCGACGCAGCATTCAAGGCAACATCTGCTGCGCTGAAGAAATTTTTCTAATGTGTAAGCATTCTTTGACGAGTATACCTTAGCCCGTCACGCGAAAAGTGTAACGCCTTGTATCTGCTCACAAATGCATAATTTGCGAAGTTGAGATATTTAATCGTTATAATAGTGTAAATGTAGACGACTGGAAGCTTTAGAGGCGATAGGGAACAATCGAAACAAGAAAATTCACCCGGAAACATCCTCTGGTAGTTGTGTAAGTATGGTAAACATTGTGCCACATGCTCATCTCCACGCAGCCTGGTGTCATTATCAATGTTATGGAACTTGATCCGACCAGTATAAACCCTTCTCAACCCACATCGGTCGTTCGCTTATCATATTTGATAGCGAACGCGATAATGCAGGCTTAATTAAGAGAGATTTCATTACGGCAACCGAAGCCAAGACCTACGTCGTTAATTAAGGTGAAGTTAATTAGCAACATTTCATTCAGATAACATTAATGAATACATTCGAATCCTCGACCCTTGGTGGGAGTCGAACGCACGAACTTTGGCGTTAATTAAGTTGAATTAAGAATAATTGAGCGTAGCTGCTGCAGAACCACCACTACATTTGCTGAGAGGAATATGCAATGTTTTATTGATGCTTCGGGTGCTTGTTTTGAGCTTGTTCTTTATTAAAACGTATGCTGTTCTCTGTGTTGCATGGGTGATTTTAATGAATGTATGAACTGTTCGCTTCACTTTGCTGAGCGCTTGTAGCCTCCGCCTTGCGGTGGTATGAGCCATTGCTTAAGGGGGTATGAGCCATTCACTGTCTTACGTGACCGACATATTTCTCGTTGGGTAGGCATAGAAATGCTTAGACATTTAAAAAAATGATCGAGTGTCCGCAGCCTTTTGGAGATGGTGTGGTCACACCAACGCCAAAAACGCCGAATTTCCCGCTTCGTGATCCATATAATGTTTTCGCATTAAAAGCTGTCCGACTCGCCGTGCTTAACAATGAGGGAAGTTGCGCGGTTCTTAGCGTCTTATTTCCTTCAAATAGGAGCAAAGGCTCTTGCCACGTCAGAAGACGATGCTGAAAACTGCTTATATACTTGGGCGCTCATCTGATCACCGGTGCTTGCGTTCTCATTTCACGGTGGTGAAGAACGCTCCGCGGGATGCTGAACGGCGTTCAAGTTCTGGCCGCGCAGCTGCCACGTACCGAGCCTGTGACCAGGGACACCGCATCCAGAGGAGACCAGTGGCAACACGTCACCTGGCAGTTTGAGACGAGCACACTGTAAAAGGAAACAATGCATCGGTGAGCGGGACCGCGTTTGCAGCACGAAGCAAAGGCACGTACTCCGTCGGCGTCGAAGGACTGTTGAGGTTCCAGACGCAAAGGACCGTGGCGCCAGGAGCTCGCATTTCATCCGGCTGCGACCCCACCAAAGACAGGCTCAATTAGGTACAAGAACGGTTCGAGAGAAAATAGAGCCCATAAAGAGGCGCTAAACAGGAATATTAGGCGGTATATCGGCGAGTTGCGCTTACTCAGTCGCAAAACGACCACGCTTATCACGAGAGGACTGGGCTTGAAGAGTCTCAAGAACGGGAAACAGGTAGCGACTCCACCCTGGAATTTTCGCCTTTTTTGACAGCGTCCACTGTGGTGTATTGCAGCTGCAAGTCATTCAACGCATCAACGTGGCCGGATTCTGTTTACCGATAAAACAGATCGCATTCTACAGAAGCTTCAATGTGGCAAGTTTCGAGGGGCTTTGAAATTCATCATGTCACACTGACATTCAGAGACAAATTTGGCATTCATTCTCTTCTATAATTATCCCGCGTTCTCCGCCAAGTGAATGAAATCTATCTCTGGAAAGAATACCACGGTAAATTATTCTTTTCAGTGTTCCTTTGAGCTACGCCCTCACCGGCGGCAAAAACGCGAAGCCTGCCTCCAGCTGCAGCTCACCGCTCGCATTTAACCCGCTAGTGTGTATCATCTCTATGACGAGATATGTAGCGAGAGTGTGTTAATGATAGAGGCATGCGAATACTCCGAGTTTCCAACACCAATCGAATAGCCTCATCTATTCGATGCGTATTCGATTCGAGAGTTTACCACTACAAATTGTCAAACCTTCCTATCTTTCAAATACAAGAGATAACGACACTCATTGTAGTCTCGAAAGAAAGAGAATGACGGAGGCGAAGACTATTCCAAATTAATCTGCCACAGGTGAGGCGCCACTGCTTCGAAGAATCACCAGTTGCTCAGCGAATGCAGTTCCAGACAGCATATGCTCAATAATTTCCAATCATTCAATAGGAATGGCTTGCTTTTAGGCAGTATATATACAAATTTGTTGCCTGAATTTATTATTAGGCCGGTATCACCAGGTTCACATTTTTTTTTAAACAGTGGGTGATGTTGCAGTATCAAACTTTTTCTTCTTCGGCGAAAATCGTAAGTGCATGTGATGATGTGCTTGTTTCCTTCATTTGAATTAAATTGAATTCTTTGAGTAATGTGCCCAGCAACAGCCCGCATGCCTTTTAATTTGACGCACAGTGAAAAAAGAAAAGGGATGAAAAGAGATCAAGAACAAGATACATCTAACTCAAGAGTAATTTGGTACTATTAAATAAAACACAGACAGGCTATCATATATGAAAATGTCAGCATGACGGTTATCATTCACGCTGTTAAATAAACGTTCGAACCGAATTATGGGACTCTGATTCCAAACTTTATGAGATCAAAACAGGTAATTCTGAAGAAATCGACTTTTCGGAAAATAAAAACAACAGTTTAGCAATAGCGAGCATTCATTATAGCACATAGCATTATTCACATAGCATTGTGCCACCGCTATGCAAAAATGAGTATCATACTTTATGTCTCTAACTTAATATTTTCGTGCTGTACTTGATAAGAACTCGCATGTAACTCTAATAATAGGGATGAACATATGTACCTATCGAAAAGTAAATTAATGGATCTGGGCTGCAGTTCTTTTTTTTTCACTGCTATCCTGAAGAACCACGTCAACATTATTGCATATTTCTCAACAACGTCGTTATCGTACCACCTTATTGCCATTACTGCCATTGTGTCATGGTACCTCAGATAGTTGAAAGCAGTTGTTTTCTACTTACTACCAACATATCCGGTGTCCAGATGTCCAAGTGCCGACGGTATTACACTCATATGCAAATAAAAGTATGTTAGCCTAATTTTTCTACCAAACAGACTCCGCGCAAAGGTATGCTTGACTTTGTATGGACGCTTTTCACGGCGATTCCATAGGCACCGCCACGTTTGATCACGTGGTGAAGCGTCCATTGCTTGTCTCAGCTGCTTCCATTGCCTCCGTGTTTCTAATGGATGTGCACGAAGATATTGCGGCTCAGCAAACCTGTGTTTCGATCGGCGGCTATCATAGACGGTGACTTGGTGACACGAGGATTTGGGCACCGCTTCAGAGTACATGTAAGCGTTTTTAGAGCTCATTATGCCTTGCCCAAACTTCAAGGGGGCTAGGGCTTCAAGGGGCTTCAGGAGGGGCTAGAAATGTATTTCAAGCTGTTCAAACGTTCCGCTTATGAATTAAATCAGAATCAGTGTGTCTTTCATTTCGTTCTTTATTTGGCGAGCACCTTGAAGAATCGGCTTGTCATGTCTCTCACTCCATCGGTGCGGTCGCTGCCTGATTATTTTCTGCCTAATCACTCGCGGGTGTGCTCAGTTGCGATAGATTTATTCTTGCTGCGCACAATTAAGGGCTTGCAACGTATACGCTCTGCACTTTGTAATAGCTTGCAGTAAAGACTTATTACAGCTAGTCGCTCGCTTACTCTGTGGACCGTCACGAAACGTTCACCTCCGAATATTCGTGCGCATTCCGTGTAGTCGCCGTCACCCATGCTTCGGCGTAGCAGGGGTCTGTGAGCTTGGCCGCACAGACTCATTCAGCTCCTCAAAATGTCGATCACAATTTCTTGAAGCCAACTACCGCACGCGCCTTCCCTCTACCCTTCCACATATTGCAGCACATACGATGCACACTGCGTTCTAGCGAACACCCAGTAGTATTTCGGGCAGCTGAACCCCCCCACCGTGCAGGGTAGTGAACCGGAAACTTGTCTCTGGTTAACCTCCCTGCCTTTCCTCTCTCTCGCTCTTTCTCTCTCTCTGACCACACGGTAGCAAGGCAGAAGTAGTAATGGTTTCGTATTCGTGCACTTTCGCCGAGGCAACGCGCGGCGCACCACCGAAAGTGCCACCTCGTTCCTCAAGAGCAAACTGCTCCACGAGAAGGGTGTCTATATAGAAAGTAGAAAATATGCAGTATTGAATTCAATATTCGCAGGTCCTTCTTATCGAATACGGACATTTAATTCGATTACGTAGTTTCACTAGTCGGACACCCTTAGAACTTATAACTTTGCTAACAGGCGAACTAAATTCGTGGCACGTTATTACAATGAATATAACAAGCCACACAACATGCCTGCGCATAATTTTTTGTTTTCAGCAACATTCGAAAACACTGAATTAGTATTCATTGCTATAAGGGTGTGCGTATCTTCGATATTTTTAACAGAATATAGTGATTGCAGGTAGTATCGCTACTGATCCCCAGTTTTCATTGTTGTGTTTACGCAAGTTGACGTTATAATACGCATGTCACCTACACGCACACTGCACTTTTACACCCAACAGTTTAAGCTCCTTATTCAATTTTAAGAGCGCATAGGGTTTTAAAGTGTGCGCTGAGAAGGGCAAACATTTATTTTTCTCCCTGTGCAAACTGACATTGCGCGTTGTACGAAATAATTACCCGTGCTACTTTATTTTTATGTTTACTTTATCCGGCGTAATCCCCATTTCTGAATGTAGGAAATCATTTGCCATTCGGATTGATATCCGAGGTCTCTTTCTTGTTGTAAACACCCACTGGCTATGATGAACTCAATTATGAAAATTCTGAAGTACTTTGAGATAGATTTAATAACTTTCTTTTTCGAATAAGAGTGTCGCATTCCAATCAATATGTAAAAAATTCGAACAGTCTAATCATTACTGTATTATAGCAATAATTATTCCGCGGCTACTGATATGAGCCCCTGACGTTGGGGCGTCGGTCAGCTCACCGTAGATGTGAAGTCGTGGCCTGTGACCAGGTAGTTTGGACACGGTCGTGAAAAGCGAACGAAGTTGATCGGAGAACCTGGAATACAAAGGTTTCCACATTTAAACAATGCATCACAAAGCGATTGTATTTTTTTTAAACTGTGGCCAGACGCAAACGAAGCGGTTTCGGCTGAACCAGGTAAAAAATGATATGGTTCACGCTGCAGGTACGTAGTAAACCAACGACACCATCAATGCGGCCAGTCGAGTGCTATCATTCAGACGCACTAAAGCTTAGTGCGGGATTAGTTAGACAAAGTCAGCATTGCGAAATGAGGGCAGAGCCCATCTCACGATTACTGCCGACGTTAATGCGTTTAGCATTCGAGCAACGCAGCGACACCGCGCATTGCTGAAGACGCCACGGTTTACAACCTACACAGTGGTTAGATTGTAATTGCTTCCGCTATACATGCGACATGCTTTGACTCCGGGATCGGACGACTTCGCTGCGACAATCGCTCGCCAAGGTCGGCCATGAGCGTGACGGCATGAGGCAATGCTAGCGACGGAGTGACGACGAGGGAATGACAAATAACGAAGGGCGTCGGTGGAACGACGGTGTGAGGACGATGGCACGAGGACAACGAAACGAAAATTCGAAATTTGAGGGGCACAGTGTAACGACGTCATAGTGAGGACAACGGCCTGAGGACAATCGCATGACGAGTGTACAGCGACGACTTTGTGAAGACGACAGCCTGACGACGAATGTATGACTGCGGCGATACGACAGCAAATACTTGACGACAACTGCATGTCGCAGATGCAGTAAAGACGGCGACATGCCAGCGGAGGCATAATCACAATTGAATGACGACAGCATTACGGCGACGCGATTGAAGAGCGGCGTGACGAGTCTATATAGATAGACACAAGCTGCTGAAGTAGGCTAAGAATGCTAATCGCATTAATAAGATTTAGCCTTTACTGGTAACAACAGCACATTAGCTCCACCTGGGACTACGAGTTTTCCAGCAGGCGATCAACCCGTCAGAGGAACGGACATTCCTCTCAGAAGCAGGCAGCGTAATTCGTGCAGACCGAAGGTACTGACCCACCTTTGGCAAAAGTGAGGGGATCCAGCCTCAAGAAGCCGCCGCTGAAGCCGTCCACCTCGGACGCTCGCTTGAGGTTTCGCCGAGTTTTACAGGCTAGGTCTTCGTCAATAACGCGAAGCATGAGCTGTGGGAAGAAAAGCGCCAAACTAGAATGAGCCGTATGTAGCTGTGTGTTTACTCTATAGCAGCGCCGGCGTCGCCACGGTTGTCTTTCCGCCCCTGTCTTCCTATTGCCCTTCAGCTTCCGTAACAAGTCTACAGACATTTTATGGAAAATCATGTAGCCAATGCCTCTCTGAACTACAACATGAAATATTTGAAGCACATCCAAATTAGCAAGGTGAGAGGGGTGGGAGAGAGGTATTAACCATTGTGCCGCCACTTCTTATGACACTCGAGCCAGACTACTGGGAGATTTATGTGTATTTCTTGTTGTAAACGCTCTCTGGTTATGATGAGCTCGTTATTCCGCCGCCCGTGTGTCCAATTTCAGGTTCTAAATGTACTCTCAGCTCTACGTACTTTCTTTTCCCGGTGTTGTTTTGGCCCACACTTAAGTGGAACACTGTGACCACTTTGTTTCTTGCGGCGTTGTACCTTCCGCGTTGGATGATTAGTCATATAGTGAGCGACGAAGCACGCACTGCGAAGAGGCAATTGTATGCGTGACTGCGGTTCTGTGGCGTCTGGTTCCAACTTTCAGCTTTTTTTCGAGGGTAGGGGGCGGGGTGCTGTAATACTCTGCAGACGAGATCACCAGGGCTTAATTTGTAGGCACGGGTCGGGCTCGGGCTTGAAGCCATGGGCCCATGCCGGACTCGGGCCCGCTCATTAAGGCATTCTATGCAAAGAATGCCTTAATGGTCCAAGGCATTCTATGCAAAGCTGAAGTGACACGTGGTTTAGCAAATAAAATAAAAAGAAAAACATTCTAACTTTTTTCTTTTCTACAAAACAAACATTGTTTCCGCCTAAGTAAAAATAAATTACACAAGAAACTGCTCTTCAAACCATAGTTCTGTTACCGCTTTTGCGATTGCACTATTGCACCTCTCGATGCTATTGTACTATTCTATCGCTAACGCAAGGGGTGTCTGTCTCTGCGTTTACTTTAGGGTGTATGCTCCTGAATTCGACTGTTCGTATATATATATATATATATATATATATATATATATATATATATATATATATATATATATATATATATATATATATATATATATATATATATATAATCTTTATTCAGTATAGTTAAAACCGTATACAAAACGGAAGCGCCGAAGCCACAAGAGGGCTTGTGCGGCGACAACCGGCAGCCGCGGCAATCTACGCGCCACACCAGAACTCCATCAGAAGCTGGTTGTGCATTTGGCACAACCATCACACGTTATCAAAGATGCACTGATAACGTCAATACATATTAAAGGTTCTCTAACGCTTGAACAGCAACTCTCAGTGTTTTGCGGGTGGACAAAGAAAATACATCGTCCGGTAGTTCATTGAAGATAGCAGGAACATAATAGCGTCTTGTTGCTTTACCGTAGTGAGTGCACACTCTCGGTTTAAGATAACGAGGAACATGTCTCAACGGTACCGGTTTCGTATTTATGTGCCTGTATGCACTGCTCCAAAAATATTTAAGTACTACGATTTGTTTAAAAAGATTCTCAAAAGAAGGCAAACCGGCTGTTCTAAAGACACTGCTGGGCAAATTCTCCTGTGGCATGTAGAGGACGCTTGTAGCGATGTTTTTCAAAATCCTATTAACTCGACATTTCCATGTGAAAGAGCAGTTAAAAAAACAACACATACCGTATCTTAAAACACTATACCCCAGAGCCTGGGCGATTAGTTTTCTGATAGAAAAAGGCATCATGGTTTTTAAATTAAACAACAAACATGCAACACTTCTAAGTTTCTTACAAATGTGGGTCAAATGAGCAATCCACGTCAGATCACTGTCTATGTGCACACCAAGATACTTAACCGACTGGACGCTAGCTATAGGTTGACAAGAGCACAAAGAGCAATATGAAGGGTGTAAATATATGGAAGCGACGCTTGGTACATCTTTGTGCGGGTTACGAAAACAGACAAGTCTGGATTTGGTGCTATTTATTTGTATTAAGTTTGAGTCAAACCAATCACTAACTTTAATAGCGTCCTCTTGAAGGTTAGCCAGGGCACATGAAAACTCAGGGTTGCTTGACACTAGTAAAGTGTCATCGGCATAAAGGAATACGGTGGATGCTTTCACGTGGTCACATATATCATTCACATATAAGTTGAACAACAAAGGAGATAAGATAAACCTTTGCGGGACACCGCACACCAGACTTACCGCGTCACTGCAGATAGGCCCAAACATGACTACTTGTGAGCGATTGTGTAGATAGTTTTTAATTAGTGACAAAAAAGGACCCCTAGATCCATATGAATACAGTTTAGAGATTAAAATTTGATGATTTACTGTGTTGAAAGCTTTTTTTACGTCCAAAAAAAGCCCAAATACCACCTCATTGTTTTCCAGGCTTTGGTGCAGTAAATCAGAGAGATTTTCTAATAGCACCTGTGTTCCACACCCACTAACAAATCCGTACTGATTCACACTCATTAGGTCATGTTTAGCAACACATGCATTCATCGCAGAAAGTACGTGTTTTTCTAAAATCTGGGATATGCAGGAAAGAACAGAAATAGGGCGGTAGTTGGCAATATCATTCTTTTTCCCACTTTTGTACAGAGGAACAACGCGAGCACTCTTCAGTGAATCTGGCCATGTACCAGTTGCAATTATGCCGTTTAAAATAAATAGCAGAACATGTTTCAGAGCTGTAATGTTTCTTATCAGATCAGCTATGATAATGTTGTCAAGTCCGGCGGATTTATTACGTTTCAGACTAGACAAAATGCTGAAAAGATCAGATTCTGTCATAAGAGGAAGGAAGGCTGATGGCGATACACTGTTTTTAATCTTTGTCGAGCTCAAAGTTTGGACTGCGACCCGTTGCTCAGCCGAAAATACGTTATTGAACTCATTAGCCAAAATAGGCGACACTACACCAAAATTATGCTCCACTGCTTCTTGGACGGACAAGCGTATGTTACCACGTAACTGGTTTATCAGAGACCAAGTGTTCCTTACGTCGCGACGAGTGTTGTGAAACTGCTGCGCAAAGAACTTCCTCTTTGATAAGCGGATAAGCGTAGTTACCTTATTTCTGATGCAACGATATTCTGCTCGAAGTTTGTCATTTTTTGGCGCCCTGCGGCATCGAGACCAGAAAGTGTCCTTTTCTTTGATAGCAGCCAGGATTTCCGCAGTCAGCCACTGGCAGTCAATTTTACGTTTCTTCACAACCAAAGTTTTTTTGCACACTTTGTTTATTTCGCCTAATATCCTGACCAAGCTATCGTACGCAGTGTCGTTAGTGTTATGATGAGTAAATGAATCCCAATCATATTCAGTGACATGATTATCGAACTTTTTTTGGTCTAGAATGGTCACAACACACCTGGTAGAGTTAGCGTGCTGCATAGAGTCAGTTTTCATAAGGCGACACGCAATGTAATAGTGATCTGCCAGTTTCTGTCTGATTACAGCTCCGGACACTGAAGAAATGTTCGACGCACGGACGTTAGCGTGGTCAATGCAAGTAGCTGTAATGCGATTATTAAGAAATTCTTCTCTAGTAGGATCGGCGACATGTGGTTCAATGCCAAATTCTGCGAGTACTGTTAAGTAACTTTCAGTGCCATGGCGATCACCCTTCATCAAATCGATATTGATGTCCCCTATCATGCACACGTTTTTAGCAACAAAGTTGGTTTTCAGTATAGTTTGTAATTCTTCAGTAAATCCCAACACATTTTGACTAGGAGGTCGGTTCATAGCAAGAAGACAAAATGAAATACCACGACAGTATACTTCAAAGGCCATGACCTCCGCTGTGCCGAAGGAAACGGTAACCTCGGAGATCATCAATGATTCCCTGAAGTATACCGCAATGCCACCACCCCTGCTGTTGTTGCGTGTAATGAAATAGGCATGGTAACCGGGAAGCCTAAATACATCGGTTAGAGTGTCGGTAATGTTAATTTCCGTTAATACAAACACGTCAACAAAGCACCTTATAAGTATATATATATATATATATATATATATATATATATATATATATATATATATATATATATATGTATATATATATATATATATATATATATATATATATATATATATATATATATATATATATATATATATATATATATATATATATGCTAGGTAAATGACCTCTTAGGGCCAAATCGTACGATCAAGATAAAAGGCATGCGCTCCAGTGGGAAAATAACACCACAGGCATTGCATCACTGATGTTCCCACGGGAGTAACAAAGATTTCGGTGTTCTTCCACACCGGGCCCGTGCAGCGCTCTATTATACCCTACGCAGATCTGTTCAAAATGGCCAAACCTAATGAGAATAATAATAATATAATATTTGGGGTTTTACTTGCCAAAACCACTTTGATTATGAGGCACGCCGTAGTGGAGGACTCCGGAAATTTTGACCACCTGGGGTTTTTTAACGTGCACCTAAATCTAAGCACACGGGTGTTTTAGCATTTCGCCCCCATCGAAATGCGGCCGCCGTGGCCGGGATTCGATCCCGCGACCTCGTGCTCAGCAGCCCAACACCATAGCCACTGAGCAACCACGGCGGGTCCTAATGGGAAGCTCTAAGAAGACAACGCACAAAATTCCCGATTATGCTGACCTTTGCTCGCCTCTCTTGGGGACTGCAGCGGCAATGCGGCGGAACACACTATAGGTGAACAAATTTAGCTTTGCGGAGGTGTTCTTTCACGAACGCCTCGTCGCGCTCACTGCTTTACAGACGTGCAGCGTTATTCCTACTCACGTCGGACGAGTTTTTCAGGAAGTCCAAAAGGTTCATCACGTCTTCGCCACTCCGCAAGCCCTGAGCATCGCTACCAATGGGCGTTCCATTTCCTGCAAGGAGAGGACCGTAAACGCTGGCTGACGCAGACTAGTACATACGGCACTTCAGTATGCATCCCGTATCACGTCACTCTAGAATATGGAACTAGAAATAAAACCAACAGAATGCCACTTAAGCGAAGTTCGAGGGATCTCGGGAAACGAATCACACAAGCGAAATGCATAGATACATAAGCTTGGCACTGGGCAGACGTTCTAATTGGTCGTTGAAGTGAATAAAGATATTTATTAAGTGGTGCTCGTCGTAGTGGGACCCGACGTAGTGGTATTTCGATCGAAAAAGAACAGTAACACAGTTACCGTCATGATGCGGGAACGCTACGGCCCACTAGATATTCCATTACATCGCCGTACCATATACTGTGGGGTGTGAAAATAAATAAATAAATAAATAAATAAATAAATAAATAAATAAATAACGTGCTGGGATAACAGACAAGTCCTATGAAGTATCAAACGAGCAGTTAAGGATTGCATAAGTCGCGACAGTCTGCAACGACCTTGACGGAGAAGTGTGAATAGGGGTGCGTTTTTGCCGATACATGTTTGGTCTAATTAAGCATATTGTCACGTAGAGGAAAGCAGTAATACTGAGAATGGCGAAACTAGCGTTTTATTGGGCGAACTTGTGCCCTCAGAAAACACGCTACACTCAAAGAACGCCGACAGCGGCGAACACAGTCGGCGATCATCGAAAATCTGATCAGCGAGTCAAGCGCGTCGACTTTCATACATCAGTCGTCGAATGTTCCAGACTAATCGCTGGGACCCCCGTGTGTTCCACAAAGTTCTACATTATTCGCGTCGAGCATACATGCAATCGGATTACACAAGGTTCGGTGACAGACAGCGGATGGAACCATCGATAACATTCCAGAAACTTCCGATACATCCAGGCGCGTCTTGCGCTGTGGGATAACATTTGTTAGGCGGTGACAAGCGGTCACCCGAAAAAGATAAACAAGTACACGTGCCAATACCCCCCTATAAAAAGCATCGACACGATGCTGCAAACAAATAAAAGTAATAAAGAAAGACAAGTAGCAAAGAAACAACAAAATAATAGAGTTCGTCAGCGTGCGTTAAAGGGCTTAAGACGCACCACGTGGACCACTTCAGATCGTGCGCGGCGCCGCTGTGAATGCGAAATGCCGTCTGGCACGACGTCATAGTCCAGTGCGCCTATAGGTCGGATGATCTTGCAGGGTCCGAAATAACGTCGCAATAGTTGCTCACTCAGTCATCGTCGGCGTATCGTGGTCCAGACCCAAACACGGCCGCCGGGCTGGTACTCGATAACGTCGTCGGAGGTTGTAGTGTCGGCTGTCGTTCCTCTGCTGGCTCTTGATTCGCAGGCGGGCGAGCTGTCGGGCTTCTTCGGCGCGCTGGAGATAGCTCGCGACGTCAACATTCTCTTCGTCAGTTACGTGCAGCAGCATGGCGTCGAGAGTCGTCGTCAGGTTCCTGCCGTAAATCAGCTTGGACGGCGTGATCTGTGTTGTTTCTTTCACCGCCGTATTGTAAGCAAAGGTTGCGTACGGCAGGACCACGTCACTCGTCTTGTGCTCGACGTCGACGTACATTGCTAGCATGTCGGCGAGGGTCTTGTTCAAACGCTCCGTGAGATCATTCGTCTGCGGGTTGTAGGCAGTTGTCCTTCTGTGGTTTGTATGGCTGTATTGCAGAATGGCTTGGGTGAGCTCCGCTGTAAAGGCTGTTCCTCTGTCGGTGACGAGGACTTCTGGGGCACCATGTCGCATCAAAATGTTTTCAACAAAAATTTCGCCACTTCGGCTGCGCTGCCTCTAGGTATGGCTTTAGCCTCAGCGAAGCGGGTGAGATAGTCAATCGCCAAGACGATCCACTTATTTCTGGATGTTGACATCAGAAACGGTCTCAACAAATCCATCATGATCTGCTGAAATGATGGGCAAGTAGACTGGATCGGCTGTAGTAATCCTGCTGGCCTTGTCAGTGGTGTCTTGCGTTGCTGACAGTCTCGGCATGTCTTAACGTAAAAGGCAACGTCGGCGGTCTGGAACATTTTGGAATGTTATCGATGGTTACATCCGCTATCTGTCACCGAACCTTGCGTAATCTGATTGCATGTGTGCGCGACGCGAATAGTGCAGAACTTTATGGAAAACACGCGGGCCCAGACTATGGAACATTCGACGACTGATGTATAAAAGCCCGAGGCGCTTGACCCGCTGATAAGATTTTCGACAATCGCCGACTGTGTTCGCCGTTTTCCTAGAGCATTGAGTGCAGCCTGTTTTTTCTGGGCACAGGTTCACCCAATAAAGTTAGTTTCGTCTTCCACAGTATTGCTACTGTGTTCTTTATACGTCATTACCACGTGACATATGGTGGACGTGCTTTTCATTCATGTACCGGACGCCTCCGACAAGCCGTCATCCAAGCCCGGACCGCAAACAGAACACCAACGCAGCCCCACAAGCCGCCGTCTACAACAGATGCCCAGCGACAAGCTGCCCGGTGGGATCGGTGATTCTTTCAACACTTACTTCGCCGATACCGGCGCCGGCCATTATGTCCCACGAGCTGTGTTCATTGATCTCGAGCCAACAGTTGTTGACGAGATGCGCACTGGCGCTTACCGGCAACTCTACCACCCGGAGCAGCTAATCACTGGCAAAGAGGACGCTGCACACAACTACGCGAGTGGACATTGCACCATTGCCAAGAAGCTCGGTCGACCTGGTGCTTGACCGCATCCGGAAGCTGGCCGACGTGTGTACGAGTCTACAGGGCTTCCTTGTGTTCCACAGCTTTGGCGGCAGCACTGGCTCTGGATTCACCTCGATCCACATAGAGCGCCTTTCGGTTGACTATGGGAAGATGTCCAAGCTCCAGTTTTCCATCTACCCAATACCCCAGGTCTCAACTGGTGTTGTTGAACCATAAAACTCCATCTTGACCACACACACGACTCTGGAACTCTCTGACTGCGCCTTCATGGTTGACAATGAGGCCATCTTCGAGATCTGCCGGCGCAATTAGGATATTGAACGACCCTCATGCACCAGCCTGAACCGGCTCATTAGTCAAGTTGTCTCCTCCTTATCTCCTTCATGGTGCACTCAACGTCGACTTGACCGAGTTTCAGACCAACTTGGTACCTTAACCTAGGATCCACTTTCCACTGGTCGCATACGCTCCCATCATCACCGCTGAGAAGGCCTACCATGAGCAGCTTACCGTGGCCGAGATTACCAACGCATGTTTCGAGCCGGCCAACCAGATGGTCAAATGCGATCCGCGCCATGGCAATTGTACATGGCCTGGTGTATGCTGTACCGTGGAGACGTGGTGCCTAAGCGACGTGGTGCCGTGGTGACATTGCAACCATCACGACCAAGCGTAGCATCCAGTTTGTGGGCCGGTGTCCCATAGGATTCAATGTGGGCATAAACTACCAGCCGCCTACTGTTGTGCCCGGCGGAGACCAGGCCAAGGTTCCGCGTGCTGTGTGCATGTTGTCCAACCCGACAGCCATTGTCGAGGCATGGGGCCGACTGGACCACATGTTCGACCTCATGTATGCTAAGCGCGCCTTCGTACACTGGTACGTGGGTGAAGGCATGGAAGAGGGAGTTCTCCGACGCCCGTGAGGACATGGCCGCCCTCGAAAAGGACTACGCGGAGGTTGGCATGGACTCAAAGGACATCGACGAGGGCGAGGAGCACTAGGCCGGGTGCTGCATTCCTTGGACGGGAACAAGGGGCTTTTCAACCAAACAAACATGGCTGTTGTCATTCGAAACTTTGTAATAAAGGATTTCATCATTCCTAGAAAAAACGGCCAACCCAGTCGGCGATCTTCGAAAATCTGATCAACGGGTCCAGCGCGTCGGCTTTTATACATCAGTCGTCGAATGTTCCAGAGTAATCGCTGGGACCCACGTGTCTTCGACAAAGTTCTACACTGTTCGCGTCGCGCATACATGCAAACAGATAACACAAGGTTCGGTGACAGACAGCGGAAGGAACCATCGATAACATTCCAGAAACTTCCGATACATGCAGGCGCGTCCCGCGCTGTGCGATAACATTTGTTAGGCGGTGACAAGCGGTTACCTGAAACATATAAACAAGTATACGTGCCAATATTGCAGTCTGAGGCTCCACCGCGTCAGCCGTCCTAAAGGGTCCTTTAAATTAGCTAGCCAACACAGCGCGTGATGGTCGCTGACCACTTTGAATGGCCTGCCATATAGGTTACGGCGGAATTTTGCTGTAGCCTAAATAATGGCGAGACATTTCTTCTCAGTCGTAGAATAATTGCCTTCCGCTTTCGACAGTGACCGGCTAGCGTAAGCTATAACCCATTCAAGTCCATTTTTCCTCTGGACTAAGACGGCACCTAGGCTACTGGCGTCAATGTGAATTTCGGTATTGACGTCCTCGTCGAAGTGCGCAAGTACCGGCGGCGACTGCATGCGTCTTTTGAGTTCTTGAAATGCGTCGGCCTGCGGCGTTTCCCACTTGAACGCGACATCACATTTGGTTAGATGTGTTAGCGGCTCCGCGATGCGTGAGAAGCTCTTGACAATGTGCCTATAGTAGGCACCCATGCCAATGAATCTACGTACTGCCTTGTCGAGGTGCTGCGGGAACTTAGCGATGGCAGCTGTCTTTTGCAGGTCGGGGCGGACACCAGCTTTGCTGATTACGTGGCCTATAAACAGAAGCTCGTCGTAAACGAAGCGGCACTGTTCCGGCTTCACACTGAGCCCTGATGACTTGATGGCCTCCAGTACTGTCGCAAGCCGCCTAAGGTGGTAGTCGAAATTTCCGAAGACGACTACGTCATTCAAGTAAACAAGACAGGTCTGCCACTTCGATCCCGCTAAAACCGTGTCCATCACGCGCTGGAACGTTGCAGGCGCCGAGCACAATCTGAATGGCATGACCTTTAACTCGTAGAGACCGTCTGGCGTGATGAAGGCGGTCTTTTTCGCGACCTCTCTTGGCGACTTCTATTTGCCAGTAGCCAGACTTGAGATCCATCGACGAGAAGTATTTTGCGTTGCAGAGCCGATCTAATGCGTCGTCTATCCGTGGAATGGTCTTGTTAAGTCGACGATAATCGACGAAGAAACGTAGGGTTCCGTCCTTTTTCTTCAGCAAGGCTACAGGAGATGCCCACGGGCTTTTCGACGGCTGGATGATGTCGTCGCGCAGCATTTCGTCGACTTGTTCCCTTATGCTTCACGTTCTCGCGTCGAAACTCGGTAAGGGCTCTGGCGGAGTGGTCGAGCGCACTCCGGTGATTATGCACTGCTTTGCGACTGGTGTTTGTCGAATCCTTGATGGCGTCGAAAAGCACCCTTTGTATCGTCGAAGCATACTTCTGAGCAGTTGCAGCTTAATCACGGGGAGATTTGGATTTATGTCGAAGTCTGGTTCGGGAACTATGGCCGTCGAAGGGGCTGCAGATCAGATTTTGCTCTTAAGGATGATACGCTTACGTCGTATGAGTAGGATGAATGGATGTATCTGACGACGCGGTTTTGAAAGGACTCGAGCTCGTTAAAGGCCGATCCACACGACGGACCAAGTCTGCGGGCCGATCGGTCACGTGATGCGACGTCATGGCCCGCCACGGTCCGGTCCGGCGCAGAGCACACCCACACGGCGGACCACCATAGCAGACGGCAGAGCAGACCAAGAAGCTACACTAACGCTTTTCCGCGTTATCTTGTAATCATTCCGGCTCGAGTCCCACAAAGCAGGGAACTGCTCAACGAGGGATACAAAATAAAAAACCTCCTCGCCACTCCAAGACGACACGGTGTTTAAAAAATATATCTGCTGCACGCACAAGTAGGCGGAACGGCGGACATGAAACGACTGGCTTGACGGGCTTTTGCTGAGCCGAAAACTAGAGTGGATTTGGCTCAAGACACTCTGTTGCCGGACAAAATTCGTCGGCTGCGCCAAAATCGCCGCGGTTTGCGTGCGGTCCGCCGCCAAAATTGAAGCGGGAAAAGCCTCAGCGATTTGTTGGACCGCGAGGGCCGCGGTCTTGCGCGGGCCAACGGCGGTACGCACGAACTGGTGACGTCCTATCACGTGATGCGCGGACCGCGGTCCAAAAGAGCAATTTGGTCCGTCGTGTGGATCGGCCTTAACTAGATAGACTTGATATGGATTGGAGTGATATTGAGTGACCACTAAGACGGTGACTGCGTGGTCGTCGAGAAGCACGTCGAGGTTGGTGGTTCTTTGTCGTGCGTTACAGTTAGGTCATGGCGTTGGATCACGGATGCGTCGCGTTGACCTGTGGCTGGTATGTGGCGTCGTCAGGTCGTCTTTCGTCGGCGTATTCTTTGCTTCCAGAATTCGTCGGGACGGCGGTGTTTTGTTGTTATGTCGTCGAGATAGTCTCTTCGGCGTCTTCGTCGGTGGCGGAGGACCTTCGTCATTTCGACGTACAGCAACCGCACCTCCATCGGTTGCTGCTTTTAGTTTTCCAAATGTGGGCTCACAGAACGGCCCCGGGCTGGGCCATTGTATGGTCGGTGCTGCGGTGACAGGTAGCGGCCTGGTGATGGCGAACAGGAGTGTCGTCGAGAACTGCACTGAGCAGCGGCGAGGTAGTCGCCGATGTCACGCGGTCGCTCTACAAGCTGTGGACGCAGCGCATTGACGGCGAACGCTCCCAGTCCCAAGTCACGGTATGGGCATCGGCGGTACGCTTCTACGCAGTGATAGCAGAGCGGGCGCTGGTCGGGGGCTCACCAAGCCCCTGTCTTCCTCGCGTAGCTGCGCTGGGCGACGGGTGGGTGTGCTGGCGGCGGCGGCGGTTGACAACGGAACTACGGTTTTATAGGGCCCTGGCGTGGTCGCGGAGGGGGACCTTGACGGCGGCGTAGGTCATCGCTTCCGGCTGGGACTGTGGTGATTGTGGTTGCACGTCAGGAACTCCCAGCGATCTCTGAACCTCCTCTTTGACGATTTCGGCGACTGACTCCACTTGAGACTGCGACCTTGGGTAGAACTTCCGCAGCTCTTCCCGTACGGCCGCTCTGATAGTCTCACGTAGGTCGTCGGTGGCCGGTGATTGAACTCCGGCGTGATTTGTCGGCTTAGAACGACAGAGCGCTGAGCTAGTAGGTAAGGATTGATTATGCAAAAAAAAAATTCTTGGTCTTCGAACAAAATCACGTTTGTTGGCAATCCCCAAGATCTTCGAATCCGTTGTTAAACTTTCAACCCAAGCATTCCTAAGCAGTAAAAAACGAAATTGCCATGTCGTGCCTCAAGTCTCTCTCACCAGATCCTGCATGCACAAAATGAGCGCCAGTTTTAATGCACAGGTCCGGCGCGTATTAGAAGCACGTTATCCTAGCGTAGCAGTGGCCACTGTGACTGAACGCCTAAAGAAGTCGGTTTCAAGGGGGGCGGACGTGATTACAGAAAGCAGTAAGAGCAAAAAAAGAGTAGTGGTTATTCCGTACATTTATTCAGTATCGCACAGGCCTAAAGAATTGCAAATACATATGATGTTAATGTTGCTTTCACTGCTCCCAATAGGCTAGGTAAGATATGCGCTGCCGTGCAGAGGAAAAGGGAGCAGGTAAAAGGCAAAAAAAGAACAGATATTCGTCCAGTGAAGCAGAATAAGAACAACAGTTTTACTGACTGTCGTGTGGGTGTGGTTTATAAAGTTCCCTTCAGCTGTGATCAGTTTTACGCAGGGCAAACGGAGTGGTGTATCAATCAGAGGCTAATGGAACATACAATGTTAAGCGGGGGATCGCCTTCTAATCTTTCCCTATATTGCCAACATTACATCTGCACGCCAGAGTTAGATGAATGCGCGATATTGCACAGGCATAAGAATGAAGATACGCGTCTTATGGTAGAGGCATGGCATATCTATATTGGTGGAAGTGCGTGCGTGCGTGAGTCAGCCTTCGACTGCTTCACATAAGGAAGAGAGTAAGTGCCTTAACAGTTATCTATCACGTAGACCAGCACATGTACCCGACTGACACGTGGTGATACCACTACAGAGTTTGCGCAGATCAGTTTTGTGTCTTCTTCCTTTTTTTCGCCTCAGTGCTCCCTTCAGTTGATAGTCAGCGTTCGTGTTGTCCACTTCTCTTCTCCTGTGTCCTGTCTGCACGCCTCACCACTTTTTTTTTGCATAATGTAATTTGTAGAGTTCGTGCGGCGCTTGAATTGCCGGTTCCGCATCACGAGTGTCTTTTCGATGCTGGTGGCCTCGCGAAGAAACTCGTCGACTGGCTTCGGTGTGCTTCGTACCATTCCGGTGATTAGTCCTCCTTCACATCACGCATGAGTAAGCGGAGTTTCTTCTCTTCAGACATTTCCGGGTCGGCGTGGCGGAATAGACGGCTCATTTCCTCCGTGAGAGATCGCAGTGGCCTCATTAAGCAGCTGCACTCGGGTATTTAGTAGTGCTTGGGCTCGTTCTCGGCATACGACGCTTGTGAATGTCTGCAAGAAGCCGCTTCGGAACAGGTCCCAGGTCATTAAGACGGTTTCTCGGTTCTCGAACCACGTCCTGGCGGAGTCTTCCAATGCGATACAGACATGTCGCAGTTTGTCGTCGTTTTTCCAGCTGTTTAATGTAGCGACCCTCTCATACGTCTCAAGCCAGCTTTCCTGGGTCGTCCAAAGTTGAACCGCGGAACGTCGGAGGCTCCCTGGACTGCTGAAGCACGATGGGGGACGCTGGGGCTGCCATAGGAGTGGACTTGGTGACAATCTTCCTGCTCGTCCCAGGCAAAAGTCCGTGCACCGGGGGCAGTCCTAGCAGCCTGCGGCTACCGCGCTGGTTCTTGTTGACGTTGGTGTTGTCTTTCGCGTTCGGGCTTGGGTCACGGCTTTGTGGGGGCGTCCGGTACATGAACTCAAAGCACCTCCACCAGATGTCACGTAGTAGTGACGGTGAGGAAAGCAGCAATACTGGGAATGACGAAACTAGCGTTTTATTGGGCGAACTTCTGCCCTCAGAGAACACGCTATACTCAAGGAACGGCGACAGCGGCGAACACAGTCGGCGATCGTCGAAAATCTGATTAGCAGGTCAAGCGCGTCAGCTTTTATACACCAGTCGTCGATTGTTCCACAGTAATCGCTGGGATCCGCGTGTCTTCCACAAAGTTCTACATTATTCGCGTCGCGCATACATGCAATCAGATTACACAAGGTTCGGTCACAGACAGTGGATGCAAGCATCGATCACATTCCAGAAACTTCCTATACATGCAGGCGCGTCCTGCGCTGTGCGACATTTGTTAGGCGGTGTAACGGGGTCACCCGATAAAGATAAAGAAGTATGCATGTCAATATTTTAGAGTTACCACACAAAACTTGAGGTAAGGTTTACCTATATGTGAAGTAGTGCCATCATCGTGGAATGTCGCGGGCACATCGTGGAATCGTTTGATCACAAGACAACAGTGCCCGAAAACCATGATCAGCCACTAGTGAGAATTCGCTCGTCATGAGGCCAACGCAAGACGAAACACCATGCCAGGCCGTCAACACTGCGCGTGGAGTCAAAAGTGACTCTGCTGGTAGAAGAGCGTTCGCGACTTGTGTTCTTACCTCCGCCAAAGCCCTTGTAGTCGTGAGGAGGCTGCTGAGTCCATTTCTCCTCGAGCTCGATGTTTTCTGTTTGGCACTCTTCCTCATCGCCGAGTTCGGTTTGGATCAGCACCTGTACGTGCAAGATCGAGCGCAGAACCAGAGGTGCCGCATGATCCAAGTGTACTACGTCCAGCACTACTTCTTTGGTGTGTTGAAGCCGGGCGTACAAGGTCGAGAGTTCGATCACCGGCCATGCTTGCCGCATTGCTCTCTCGGCGGAATGCAAAGATTCTCGCGGACTGTAATTTGGGTGCGCGTTAAACGTTATAAAGAAACACTGAATCACTTTGAATTGATAAATTATTCTTTCAAAACTTCATTCTCGTTAACTTTAAGGGTGACAGGTTGACTATCAGAAGAGAAAATCAGGTCAAATTTCGACAGTTCTAAAAAATTATCGCTCGCGCCGAAACCGCACCGCCGTTACCTCAGTGTAACGTCACAAGTTCTCGAAACTTAAAACTTGCCAGTTTTAGTTTTGGGCTTTTCTTTTAAATACAATGTATTTCATCGTCAGCGAGAGAAAGGTAATCCAGGCCCGATTAGGTGCCGTCAAATTCATGGCGTCACGCCCAGTTATTGCGGTAACTTCGAGGTGGCGTCGCCACCAGTCTGTCGTTTGTTGCGCCTTTTTCTGGCTTAACGAGGCTCCTCTCAAGGTAAGGAAATGGTTTCTTTACTACTGTGTCGGGAAGAACCGTAAAAATTGTTTAATGTAAGCATGATTTAAGGGTAGCGCTGTAACTCACAAAGGCACGCACTAATGTTTACCTGATAAAACAGTCAGTTTAAATGCCGGCGCTTTGTCCCTCGTATTCTGTCTTTCATTCCGTTCCATGCGAGTTACAGTGCTACATTTAAAACCTTCAAACATTTATATTGTGGAATGGTAATTTACAAATGCAGCTCAAATACTTTGTTTCTCTTTAGTGCCACTTTGTCCTTTGTGTCTTTCCTGTCCTCCTCGCATGCCAACGTGTACCTGTTTGGCGTCGGCCCGGCCGAATGTCGAGATGTACACGTCGTAGGTGACAGGCGGGATGTCGAACACCTGGTACGTCATGGTATCCAGGGAGACCATCTCCAGGACGTCCTTAGCCCGCTGCCTGCAGAGCACGCGGTTGGGAGCGGCGTGTGTCACTCGGGCACTGGCGCTGTCTTTTCGTTATTCTAAAAACCGAACACTTTTGCCGAAGTGTTTAAAAAGCTCACTCAGATCTCACACAGTTTGGCGATTGGTGTATAAGCGAACCCTTGTTTGGACAAACTTGTCATTATTTATCGCTTCATATAGCGCAAGTGAGGGATTCAAATGATCTCTAAGCGCCAGCTGCTACACCGAGCGAAGAACGGCAATGGCGGAAATTAACAATGAAGGACTCTTAGAGGCGATCACGCGTCCATACGCCTCAATGAGCATTTCAGTCGCCTCAAAGTGTCACGTCAGAGTGTCACGACCTAAGACCTGTAACGTTGAGAATTAGGCATATGTTAGGAAGACTGCGCCTTTCTCCTCGTGGCTACAGCACGGTGATATTGCGAATGGGGATTCTGGTTCAAACCCTGCCATCGGAGACGTATTTTTGTTTATTTACTATAAGGAGCAGGTTCCGGGTGGAGACGCGATTAAAAACGAAACATTACGCAGTTTTTGTCGACAAAGCAATAGACAATCTCATCGCACACATCGACATGAGCTTGGGACACGGGCGGCCCCACCCTGCGGAAATACGCCGAAGTGACCATGCTGTCAAAACCGAACAGGTATCTGGGCGTTCAAAACCTCCGTCCCATCCGTACATTCATACTTCGTGTGCGGGCAAGCTGTGTTCGAGCGCATGGTATTGAACAGATTCTCCCGCTATCTGGGAGGAAATGACCGCGTTCCCTCCACGATTTACGAATTCAGAACACATCTCTACGCCCCCCCCCCCTCCCTTACCACCCACCCCACACCAGAGCAGCAGAAGACCCAGCTCGCCAACCTCAACCCCGATTATAAGCGTCAGCTGGTGAACAGGGCAAGGCACACGGCCAGGTCACATGGCTTCCTGCACTGAGAAAGTCACCCTCAGGGAAGGCGGCCAAACAACGTCATCTGCTCTCGATAAAGTTCAATCATCATTGCTAATGACGAGCACCTTGTGCCAAATCACCGCTGAGCCTACGGCAAGAACCCTACCGAACGACGTCAACCACGGGGATGTAGCCAGAGAAGAGCGAAAAATTAAGGCGGCTACCCAAGTCGAAATTTTATTACTGTTTCGGAACTGATGTAACTTCCCAGTTCATAATGCGGCGGTAGCGGTGTCGTAATCACTTTGTATACGTAGCGCTTGACGTGATGAGCGAAGATAAATTGGGGAGAGGTAACTCTGCTCCCTACGTCACATGCTACGTATATATGTGTACAGCACTCCCTCCGCTGCATTATGAACAAGGAACTCGTCTGGGTTCCGAAACTTTCCGATTCTTGGCTTTCGCCAGTCATTTTACGCATCTTTATAACGTGCTACCAGATCAAAAGAGCTCTCGTCAAACTATTAACTATATGTAGGCAAAGAGAACTCCGATTTAGCACGGGCATGCTGAACACTGGAGTATCTAACAACGCACTGCGCTTTGCTGAGCACTTTCTTGTCCTCTTCTTTCTTCTGAGCCGTCAGATAGCTGACCAGACTGTACGTCGAGAAGGAAGTTGGCATTAGCGGAGCAGGTGGTTTCGCATCCACATCCAGAACCGGCTCGGATTTCCAGTGGGATTGCTGTTTTAGTTTCTGCAAGGAATTCAGCGAGATGATTGAAAGTGCGACATGTCTTGCGTTAGCGTAATGTTGCCTCTATATTCTCTTGCACACTTACAGCAGGCAATAAGTCTGGTTAACCTCCCTGCCTTTCCTTCCCTTCTCTCTCTCTCTCTCTCTACAGCAGGCAACGCTATGGAAGCTACGCATGCAAGTAGTGCAGTCAAAAGTATCACCCCGCACGTTTCGCAGTGTAGTTTTCTTTCATCTGCTACGCATCATTCCCTACGGGATAACTAACGGATTTATTAGAACAACTTGTGGGCGTGAAAATACGTCAAATCACGTATCATATTTATGCGTCTTTATGCTTCTAGTATGCGACGCGAGGTGCGTACCCAGGATTTTCTTTCAGTGGGGGGAGACCCGAGCACAGTTGAGGTACATAATTGCTTTTCGTGCCAATTTTTATTATCTCCTGGCAGGCACGTGCCCAGGATTCTTTTTTTTTTCGGGGGGGGGGGGGCAACCCTAGGTAACTTTTCTATGAAAATGAGGGGGGAGGTACCTTTACTAGTACAAATATGAATAATGCCCACCATTCACCATAACGATGCGTAAACCCGCTAAAGAGAATTGAAATAAGGTGTACCTTACAGGCACGCCTGTGAGGTACCCCTCTCCTTTATTTGGCAAACAAGGAACCTCATCAAATGGACTAGCGCATGACAGAAGCGCTGGAAGAACACTGCCAAGGACAAGTAAACAAACGAAAGTGTAAAATAAAGATTTGTATTAGCATATTTTGAATTAGCTCTTGAACACTTATAGAGAAATATATATATTTGCGGAACAATCGCATTTCTTTTCGATCCCTCGTTTACTGCTCTACCTATTTAAGTGCCAAAATCGACTCGTGTTGTCATTTGGGAAGTTGCTTACAACGATGCGTGGTCCCCAGTCCCGTACAACCGCGTAGAGCGCAGGACACTGTGCTTCCAGACGTACAGCGTCCACCGCGGAAGGTTAGAAAAATGCCCCCATTAGCACAGCCGAGAAGTGGCTACGTCAGGCGGCTCGATTGATAACGGTAGAAGCGTTATTCAAGACACATGGAATTATTCTCCGCTTCCAGCGGCATTTTCTCTACTTCCTTTTTAAATAAAAAGATTGATAAACCATAAATATGATCCATAAACATTTTCACAAAAAAAAACGGTCAAATTTGTTAATTTTGGCTTCTCCTTCCTGTCTGTTGCCTTGGCTCTCTTCCTTAGTACATCGCTTAATTTCTCAACCGAGGGCCCCGCTGCAGTCGTTTGACTTTGGGACCTTCACCTGTATACTACTACTAACAACCAACTGCGTATCTTCAATTAACAATAAATTGAAAGTGAATCACGTACGCAAACGCCCTGCCTGGCAACATTTTCATTTGCTGCCACGAGCGGCGCTGCTCACAGCGTCCTCGAGTAAGGTTACAGCTCATGGATAAACGAAGAAGATAGATATCTGGAAACAAAAAAAAAAAACTCCTTGCGACTCTTGCTTCCATTTGCCAATTATGCACGAAAGTGCTATGCAATTAGGGAAAAGCCGTACGGGGTAACAAGTGATAGTCATATTGCTTATGGGTTTAACGGTTATTGCAGGGCCTGATGATGGATGCTGTTTCACATTATTTTATTTTCCACCTTATCTGACCCATATCGCGGGTATATGGTTCCGAGAATCTGCCAGCGTCGCGGTGAGCCATCCCTCAGGGAAATATTGAAGCAAAAGGAAAAGTTAAACACAACTGGCGTTTTCTCCGGCCGCTACGAACCTACGAACCGACTACGACTACGAACCGAATCCCTCTCCTGGTCCCTGGATGACTCTAAACAAAGAAGGTCGAACTAACGAAGCAACAGCGATGCGCGTGATCGCTGAATAGATGGTGACAGAAAGTGAGAGAGGCATAAAGGAGAGATGCCTCGACCTGCACCACTAATGCACCGCAGGTAATAGATGGTGACAACTGAACTTATCACGAGTTAATAGCGCGGGCACCAAATCGATGAGAAAACTGGCCTTCACAACCCAGGAGATGCCGATAACCACCACCACCCAAAAGGAGTTAAAAAATTGACGACCATTCCACTCTGTTAAAATGGAATCGCAGCAAGAGCTGACGACAGTCAAAGCTCTCAAACTAAAAGCAAAGCGCTTCACCTTCGCCACGGGTCGGCCCGAAGGTAGTGCAGTGGCGGGCATACCGGCGGCAAAGGTGAAGCAGGCGTTAAGCACTCCCCATACGTGGGCCCATCCCGAAGATAGTGCAACACGGGGCGGACCTCCGGCGGAGGTGAGGCAGACGTTAAGCACTCCCCATACGTGGGCCGATGCCGACGGTACTGCAGGAATGTGTGTGAGAAGTGGTGGCGTGGGAGGGGAAGGGGGTATACCGCTTAACTATAGGGGCGGGGCGGGGGGCGGGGGGGGCTGGTAACGTGCCTGTGCGACGCACTAGGTTTTGGTCGCGGACGCAAGTGCTGCGCTTTGGTCACTGGTGGCAGAAGCCTGCCACTGCGCTCGTTTGGCGGTATATACGGGCTAAAATCCCCGACGTCTTCCATGTGATAAACACGCCATGTCCTGCAAAACGAAGGTGTGAGACCTAATGGCACGTGTAATTACGTGACGTGTAAGTATAACTTTCTGACAACTACGACGCACTATTTCTGTGAGTCGAGCTCTGAGAGAAGTCTGTCTAGCCTTCGTAGCGTTGCCATGCTGTGTATGAAATGAAGCATAGACTTCACCTCTGAGTTGACTTCACTGTACTCCTGCGTTGTCAGTTTATCATTCGTCGGTAGCAGGGGACCTTCACTTGACGTCACTTCATCGCTTCCGTTTGCGGGGGCACTGTCACTGACGTCACTGCTGCTGTCACTGACGGCGCTGCTCGCACTACTTTCGTCATCCACTGCGTCATCGTTTTCAAAGTCGGATTCGTAATCCTGAAATAAATGCAATACAGCGCTGAATTGGACTGGACAAACACATTTCTCTTTGACATGCAATGCTTCAAAAAAAAAAATTTTTTTGCCTATCGCCAGGTATGTAAAAGAGGTCGGGTGGCAGGTGGGTCGGCTAAGTCAGTAGGTGAACTACATTCCCCAACCCGGCCATATTCTATGCACACAATGCATATAACAACGGCATGCCTTGAGAGTAATTGTCGTTTCTCGCTTTCTTTCTTTCCTCTTGGGGAAGGGGGTAGGGGGTCGCATTCGATGTATCTGTATATTTCGTAGATTTCTATGCACTCTGCAGTTTGGTTCTTATTTTATCACTCCCACACGTCACCGTTGCTGAGAGGGCGGGGACCATTTGATATAAATAAATAAATAAATAAATAAATAAATAAATAAATAAATAAATAAATAAATAAATAAATAAATAAATAAAGCTATCGTTACCTCGAAATCGTCGTCGTAACAGTACCCGTCATCTGCGACTGAAGAATGCCTCGTCCTGGACGTTTCTGACTTTGAGGACTCAGGGATAACCTGGAAAATATAGTCGCAGCGGCTAGATGAAACAACTTCAACAGAGGACTAGGTAGCACTGCAAGAATTATGGCATTGTTGTGTTTTCGGATATCACTGAAGAACGGTGGAGTGCAGAAAAATGCAGTGCGTCGATTTCTAAAGTGACGCAGTTATTCACCTTTTCTGCGGAATGAGACGTTGAAGCTCGCCTGTGAAAAGGAAGAGAAATAAATAAGCAACAGCCGATTATTCCGAAAGCCTGAAAGTCATTATGTGCATCTTTGTTCGCGGACTGTCGACGGTAATGCGATTTTCATTCGAGCTACGTATAGAGACATTGTATTGCTGAAGAAGTTACGTTTATTTAAAACCTGCAGTGGTAGTTTTGGAACTTCCGTTGCTAGGGCTATATGCGACCTACACTATCTCCGGTATCGGCCCACTTTTCTATGACACTCGTTTGCCGAGATAACCCATATAATAAAGCGCACAATAACGCAGAGACAATTAGTATTCCTCTTTTGCGCCGTGAGATCTGTCTGCTCCTGAAACGGACATCCTGTCGTCTCAGCAAAACTACATGGCTTGATCAGCAATCCTAAGAACTCGGAATTATACGTTATAGACCCGTGTGTAAGCCTAGCGATTCCATCAAACCTGAGAGAAAACAGTAAGTTCGCAACAACAGTGGACTGCTCGAGGCTTAGTACTGCCTGCATTTACGCGAAACTTTCTATACGGGATAAAACGTGCCTCTAGTCCGCAGTGTTCTTGTGGCCATCCAGACGGAGATGTGCACCATATCCTCCTCGAGTGCAGTCAATATGATTCACCACAAGGCGTAATGCAAGCAAATTTGTTGCTTTTAGATAGAAGAACATTCACTTTAAAAAAGATGCTTGGTATATTGACAACAGCGGGCCTTCAGAAAAGAGCACGTGTTGCTTTGAAAACGTTTTTCGAGGACACAAACATTTTGGGGAAATATTAAATTTCGGTGTGTCCTAATGAGCCAATTGAGTAATCTAAATGTGTTCAGTGTTGATTTATGTGATGATCGTGTTCTTTATGCTACGTGCAATTACTTCTGTTCTGCGTTTTTGCCATTCAAGATATTTGGCTTTATGCTTCCGTATGTATGCTCAACTCATGCACAAATCTTTGTCATTCATCTCCTGTTGAACTGCATTGTTTTTATACATCTGGTCTTCTAATGAGTATCATAGTTGTGACATTATTCACTCGTTTTGCGCATATTTGCTACCTTTGCTAAGCGACAAGGAGTAGCCGGTGCTGCCATAAAGGCGCCAACTTCTCTTAATAATCATTTCAATAAAAAAAATCACCCATGAACATGAAGGCATGACGACGACTGTATACACCACGCAGTGACGACGATGGAATAACGAAGAAGTATAAAATAATGCTAATCGCAATGATAATCGTCATCTGTCTTGCTTGCGTTTTCTTTCATGAGAACACTGCACTCGCCAATTTCCTGTTTAGTATGTTCTGTCAGGCTGATAACGCGCATGCCTCTCATAAACTGGAAGTACCGGGCGCGCAGCGTTAAAGGTAGGGAAATTAGGCAAGATAGATTAGGATTGTTGGTTGAGGACAAGATAAGTCCCAAATGGTTTGAACTTTTCTTATAGTGTACGATGTGGCACAAACAGAACAGTACCCACCCGAGGCTCAGCAGCGTATTTATTCATTTACACATACTATCGGTGCAGGCTAGCGTCAAGATTGGTAGATGAGCCCTGTTAAATGAAACAATATTCAGGTACAGATGGAGTTAATAACTACTCGGTACATCGAAAATGGCAATCTCGTATTCTCAATCTCACGCAATCTCAATCTAGCACAGCCTCTGATCTCTAGAACAATGGCAGACAATTCCGCCTCAACCTACACGACAGTGTAATGTACTTGACAGACTAAGGAGAAGTCGACTATCAGAACAGAAGTTTCAATGTCACACAGCAAGGACGTCCGCGCAACAAAACGCAATCAAACTTTTGTCGGCTACAAACCTTCTAGGCAGCTTTCCTGTCTAGCCTATATAGCTCATATACTTACGCATTGTCGATTCCCTGTTCAGTTTCCATGGCAACTTCCACGGCCCTCGCCGCTTCCCTCGAGCCAGCCTGCGAACGTCCGCTCCAGTTCCAAGACAAAAAGAAACAAGCCGCTACGATAACCTAAGCGTGTATGTAATTAGCGCAGTCGCACATGTTCATAAAGCAAGCAAGCGTCGCACAAAATACTGAACGGTAGCGTTGCTTGCGAACGTGGAATAAAGACGCCAATGAAGTTGAGAAGGCACGGACGTTAGGGTTACTCACCTGCTGCAACTGTTCCGCAGAATAAGTTTCCTGTCTTGTGACCGTCCGAGGCTTTTTTGATGCCGTGGTGGTCGCTTTCTCAGGAAAAAGAAGACGAAGTAAATAATTCATTTCACTTGGCAGCACGAAGTGAATTGTCTTCCGAACTAGACGATGTTGCAATTTGGAAAAAAGAAAGATGAGTACACCTTCTGCACTTTCGCACCTGTACAAACGGAAAACCAGCGATATAGCCGCCGTGGCGGCTGTAGCGGAAAGCCCCAGCACGGTCCGTTCGCGGGCCACGGCGACTGCTTTTCGATGAGGGCGGAGCACGAATATAAGCTCGTGCTTTAGGATGCGTGTTTCCAAGGTGGGGGAAATTATTCCGGAACCACCACAGACAACACAAAACATGTGTCCCGGGAAAATCCAAACGCCCTAGCTTGTTATGGGACGTACTGAAGACGTGGACAGCACCATGGCCACGGTGAAGCTAATCTACCGCTGGACTTATCGCAAACCTAGCTTTACATATATCCGAGCAACATCCTCAGCAGGATATTCTCAGTTGCTTCTGCAGGTGTTTATTCGGGAGCTTTATGTTGCCCGAACGAAATTGAGTATAACCAAAAATGAAATACAACTGGCACACGGGCATGCTATTATTATTATTATTATTATTATTATTATTATTATTATTATTATTATTATTATTATATTGGTCATGGTGTCCAAAGCACACTTTCTACTGACGGTTCTCTTGGAGTAACAAAAGCGGATCCCGAAGGTCATGCTGCTGTAAGTGCATATGTGGTACTTCACCTGAGGTAGTTCGTCTGATACCGAACTGCTTTTTAATGGCCGTAAGGAGCAAAGATGCGAAATTTCTGAGATTTCAGAGCACACGAAAACGCACAAATTTCGAAACTGAGTCCTACAATATGGGTTCTCACATCCAAGCACCGTCATGTACATAGTAACCCAATTTGTAAATAATTAATTGCCCTCCAATTACATTGTCAAACAGTAGTGCCTAGGAGCACGTCCTGACATCATCCTAAAGTGGTCCTGCAATTATGTACCTGGCATGTTCGTGGCATCTACTTGGGACGGACAGATGGACTTGATCAGGAGCCTTTTAGGATTAGTGCAGGACATCCTTAAGACGTACGAATGTCCTGATGCCGACATCCAAGAGCCCTAATGAGGATGCCTTTGCGTAGTCTGGGACCCCACCATACGGCGTTTAGCGAAACCATTGTGTCGTTTTGGGGGATCAAATACCATCAGTTATACATATCGGCGATTAAGAACAAAGAAAACAACTGTACCAACGCCTGTAATACTCACGTGTTGGAGGTTGCGCATTCTCCTTCTCTGAAACAGCAATTTTTTGTGGCCGAGATTTTGACGTCTTGTGAGACGTGCCTCCTGTCACATAAGGACTCTTGCGTTCTTGATGATCAGGCTTTTCAACTTTGCTCACATGTGACGACTGCTTTTTCCGAGATGTCGCTGGCGATGAGCCTGTAAATTAGTGTGGTCACTGTTCTTTCCGCGCCAACTCACCATTATTCCGCGATCAACCCGGTTTTCTAAGTACTGCCCTGCCTCCAGGATCGGCCGCAGCTTACACGGCGAAACACGCAAAAAGCCAAACCCCGGGCAAGTATACGCGTAAAAACGCTGACTAACCGTATGCAGATGAAGCTGTAGGTGCAGGTGGATATGACACACACACACTGTGTGTGTGTGGTGTGTGTCCCAATAATCATGCACCAAAATTTCAAGATATGCAAATGCCATGTAATCGGACAGAACTAAATAACGTAATGTTGTTTGCCATCGCTTGAAGAAACTCCAAGTATTTTTTTCGCATTCCGCCTAATCACATATTTATCCTAAATAATTAATGATTCAACTTATCAAATATTATACATAGATTAAAAGTGTCAGTGAGAAAATTGTAGAGCAGCATCAAAAAACTCCCGGTACAACTTTCTGTTGCTCAATAAGTGCTACATGAATGTGTCTTTCCTAGCGTGAAACAAGTCCACGAATACACGCAAGAATTGCCGCGCGACTGGCGGCAATATTGGTCATATATTGTCATAACCCAGTAGGAGACGGGAAAGCCGATGTCGAGGACGTGTAAAAGCACTTTATGAGAGCAGTCAACGTGACGTCGTTGTCGTTTCTCTTTTTCCACTCGCGCGCCACTTCAGCGTCGTTCTCATCGCCTGGCACATACCCGCAGCGACCATATAGGATGTGGCATTTGCCCCTCCTTTGCAAAAAAAGGCATCATCCCGATGCACCAACCTCCCAAGACTGCGCACAGACGGTGCAAAGTTGAGGTCATGAGGAAAAGTACGGTTTCATACGAAGCACGTGCACAACCTCTGGCAGATGCCGCCGGCGTTCGGAGCAGTTATGGCTGTCGATCGGGGACAACTTCATAATTCACATCGCTGATGCGGCGCAGAACTGTGTACGGGCAGAAGAATCTTCGCAGGAGCTTCTCAGACAGCCCCCGCCGACAGATCGGAGTGCAGACCCACACCTGGTCACCGACGTTGTATGCGACGGGTCTGTGCCGAAGATTGTAGTGTCGGGAAACGTATTCCTGTTGTTCTTGGATTCGAAAACGCGCAAGCTGCCTGGCTTCCTCTGCGCGTTGCGTAAATTCCTCGGCGCCAGTCTCGTCGTCACCGCACTCGTGTGGCAGCATTGCGTCCAACATGGTTGTCACTTCGCGTCCGTAAACGAGGTTGAAAGGCGTCACACGTGTTGTCTCTTGGTGAGTCGTGTTATACGCAAATGTAACATATGGTAAAATCTCGTCCCAGTTCTTGTGGTCGACGTCAATGTACATACTCATCATGTCTGCCAGAGTCTTATTCATACGTTCTGTCAGCCCACTGGTTTGGGGATGAGAAGCCATGATCTTTCGGTGAGTGGTACCACTTAGTCGCAACACGGTATCCAGAAGCGCAGCCGTGAACGCAGATCCTTTGTCTGTTATGACCACTGCGGGAGCGCCATGCCTTAGGACGACGGCTGCGATAAAAAATGGCGCTGCTTCGGCTGCTGTTCCACGTTGGATAGCACCTGTTTCGGCGTATCGAGTAAGGTAATCTGTGACGAGGATTATCCATCTATTTCCGGCAGTAGACAGTGGAAACGGACCTAAAAGGTCCATGCGAATTTGTTCGAACGGCGCTTGCGGTATCTGAACATGATGCAGCAGTCCAGCTGGCTTGCAGGGTAGGGTTTTGCGGCACTGGCAATCCAGGCATGTCTGTATGTAACGTTTCACGATCGACGCAAGTCTCGGCCAATAGTAATTTAGCCTAATTCTTGCCAATGTGCGGGTGTAGCCCAAGTGACCAGCAGTCGGCTCGTTGTGACAGGCATGTAGGACTTCGTCGCGAAGAGATGCAGGAATGACAAGTAGGTAGCTGCTGCCACTAGGTGAAAAGTTCTTTTTATAGAGAACGTCGTGGCGTAAGCAAAACGAAGGCAGCCCTCTGGCGAATAACCCTGCTTGTTTTTCCCTCTAAGTAATCGAAAAGAGGAACCAGTTCTGCGTCCTCGCGTTGGCGGCGTGAAACGTTGACAATATCTAGCACGCCTAGAAAACCCTCGTCATCATCATCAACCACAGGGGCAGGCATAGCCACAGTGGACGTCGTGTACTCCACTGAGAGGCAGTCCTGTACTGAGGTAAATTCGTCGAAGTAAGCAATAGCCCTGCCTTGAACAATGTGTCGACGTTCCCTGGTAAAATTCGTCAGCTGGAGTTCAGTACTTCTGCCGTGTACGTTAATTACGGCCCTGGTGGTGGAAACGCCTTGACTCAGTACCAGTGCGTCGATGTGTTCAGCGACGCCAGTCCCGGTGTTCAAGTTGTCGCAGATAACAGGTACGAAGGAACAGGTACGAGGGAACAGCTTCGCGGCGGAAGCGTGACGTCGTCGTCGGGGATACGTAAGCGGGGTCGCTGGCATTCCGTGGGGTCGACGTCGTCTAAGCTCGTAAAAGATGTGACGACGAGGTTACGGACATTAATCGCTGCACCGTACTCTCAAGAAATCCATCCCCAATATAAGTTCCTTACAACACTCAAAGAGAATGACAAGGGTGGCGACGAAAGTTGCACCGGCGATTACTATTTTGGCTGTGCGTTTTCCAATCGGCGTCATCAACTGGCCGCCGGCAGTCCTGATGTTGGGCCCGGTCCATGGCATCTTCACTTTTCTTGGCCTGTCGGCCAGCTTTTCACTTATTATCGAAGAATGGGAACCAGTATCGACGAGAGCGGCCACTTGGTGGCCGTCAATGCAAACGACAAGACCGGCGCTGACGGCGTCGGTTACAGGGGGTGCGGTTGGAGTTGTCGGAGTTTTAGAGTCGTCGGTCGTCGGTTATGGGGGCTCTTGGAAAGCTAGACGGTTTGCAACCTCACCCCCGGAGGTCGCTGCCTTTAGTTTCCCCGGCGCGGGCTAGGGGACCTGCCCCTAGAGGCGTCAGAAAAGAATGGCTGTGGCTTAGGTAAGGTTAAGCCCAGGATGCGAAGCATACTAGCCTTTATTTTAGTTGTTGAACCACTGTTTAGCTTGGTGAACTGCTGTTGCTTGGCTATATTTGGTTCGGCTAGACGAAGAAACAACTCATGCGTTACTCTGCTTCGCCTTGGACGCCCCGCATTGGACGCGGTGAGCGTCGAGCAACGCAACGTTCGGCGCGGCAACGAAATGTGTGCCTGAGCAAGCGACGCACGCCTGAGCCTTAGAAACAGCTCGTTTCTAAGGCAACACCGCATTCACTAGAGGCGCTTTTGTACCGCTTTGAAGCATCGTACTCGTGGCTCAGTGGTAGCGTCTCCGTCTCACACTCCGGAGACCCTGGTTCGATTCCCACCCAGCCCATCTAGCAAGAGTTGAGCCAAAGCCACTTCTCCTCTGTCGTGACGTCACGGTGTCACGTGGTTTCAAGGCGACACCGCCGCGCCTGAGGAGCTGGGTTGAGCTCTCGTAATATGCTTCGCATAAAAACTGGCTGTGGCTTAGCTAAGGTTAAGCCCACGATGCGAAGCATACTAGCCTTTATTTTAACGCGACAGCGTTAAGGAGCTCGTGTCGCAGAAAAGCCGGTGTCGTCGGCGTCGGCTCAGGCGTGCGTCGCTTGCTCAGGCGCACATTTTGTTGTCGCGCCGAACGCTGCGTTGCTCGACGCTCAGCGCGTCCGATGCGGGGCGCGTAGTCGCTGCGCCGTAGCAAAGCCGCCTAGAAACAGTCTCTGTAGCACGCCGCAACCTTCGCTTCTCATTCCGACGAGCAGCTCTGTCTCCAGGAGGCATCTCACCTCGTGAGTGTCTAGCAGAGGCAAGCGCAGCTGCTTATATACCGCCGCGACGCCGCGAGCGACGGCGCGAGTTGGAGCCCCGTTTCTCCTCTGTCGTGACGTCACGGTGTCACTTGGTATTGAAAGCGACGCCGCCGCGCCTGAGGAGCTGGGTTGAGCTCTAGTAATATGCTTCGCATAAAATTGCAATGGGTCGGTGGGGTGTAACGAGCCGGAGAAGGGGAACGCGATCGAGGCATCGCCGAACCTTCCAGCCAAAAGTTTGTAGAATTTTCGTCGCAGGTACGTGCAGCATCAAACACAGGATAATTGCAGTTGGGAAACATTGGGAAACATAGTGGCACGCGCGGTAAACACGTCCTGCTTCGCCGCAATGAAAGCATATATATATATATAGCGGCCGGCGGTCAGCGGTGCGCCACAAATCGGTCTTTCGAAGCGGGTAGCCAGCAGAGGATTCGCCGTAAGACCGAGGCGCAGCGATCGGCTGGCGGCGATACGGCATAGCTGGCGGCGGCTGTGACTGGCGAAAATATGGCGTCGGGGGTGGCGGTGCTGGCTGCATGGTAGCGGTTGACGGTGTCAGTAGCATCGAAGTGGCGGGGGGTGGCCGACACACAGCTTCCGCGTAGGTTGATTGGCGCGGCACCACCTGCCAGTCGGGCGACGAGAAGGCCTGTCGAACTTCCTCTTGAACGATATCAGCGACACGGCCACGGCGGCCGCATTTCGATGGGGGCGAAATGCGAAAACACCCGTGTGCTTAGGTTTAGGTGCACGTTAAAGAACCCCAGGTGGTCAAAATTTCCGGAGTCCTCCACTACGGCGTGCCTCATAATCAGAAAGCGGTTTTGGCACGTAAAACCCCAAATATTATTATTATTATATCAGCGACAGAAGCCACCGCTGGTGCCATAGGAGAAATTCCGAGCTGCCGGATCTCCTGTCGCACAATCTCTCGGATGACTTCACGCAGAGACGTGCCGCAGCTCTCAGGTAGAATTGAAGCATTCACCTGTGAGTTCTTGCAATCATATTGGCTGTACCGTTGCTGTGGTGCCCGTTCTATAGCGGTAGCCTCCTTGGTGAATCCGGCCACTGTCGTCGGTGGGTTCCTCACGAGTCCGGCAAACAGTTCCTCCTTCACTCCGCGCAAGAGATAGCGTAACTTCTTTTCTTCGTCCATCTCAGGGTCTGCTCTGCGGAAAAGGCGGGTCATATCTTCTGCAAACATGGCAACGCTCTCATTTGGTTTTTGAATACGGGATTCGAGTAGGCGCTGCGCGTTGTCTCCTCTGTCGCTACTAGTGAATGTGTCTAGCAGCTGGGTGCGGAAGGCATCCCATGTGGTCGAACTTCTCTCCCGGTTCAGAAACCACGTCTGCGCACTGTCTTGAAGCGCAAAATAGACATTAGACAGCTTTTGCTCGGTTCCCCAGTCATTGTAACTGGCGACACGCTCAAATTGCTCCAGCCAATCTTGGAAATCTTCAAAAGCGCCACCATGGAAACTTTCTAGGACCTTAGGATTCTGCAGCGTCACCTGCGATGGAGTTGCAGTAGCCATGGCGGAAGTATAGACGCGTTCTTGCAGGGTCCTGCAAAGGGTTGAACTCGGGCCTCAGGCCTAGCAGGCGGCGACTGTACCGGTGAACAGGAGTTGGATCTAACGACGGTGATTCCGCGTTCGACGTATGGCTCCGCGAAGGGGTGCCGAGCACTAGGCAATCCTACCCAGCACCTCCACCAGTGTCACAGCCTATAATAGGAGACGGGTTAGCCGGCGGCGTATAGGATGTACGAAAGCACTTTATCAGAGCAGTCAACGCGACGTCGTTGTCGTCTCTGTTTTTCTACTCGCGCTCTACTATATATACATACAAGTACTGTAGTATGCACACGTCGCAAGAGCAGTTCGCTGCAGAATACTTCTATGATTAATCGTAACCATTCTAATCAAGCCTGCTTTATGTACTAGTCAACTGCATAATGTGATGACGTAGTACGTCAGCGTGCCAGTGCAACCGTGCGTTGTCGTGGTTGTTTCAGGTTGTTTTCAGTTTTTTTTTAGCCGCTGTGGCACAGTTAAACATTTTTTTGAGTCGCTAGACGTTGTCTCAGGTCCATTTACAACACACCCTAGCCAAGCATCATCGATAGAAAAAATTAAGTAGGTCCGGGCAGACGCCGCCAAAATGTGTCACGGGAAACTGGCGCGGGAACTTCAAGGCGGCGTCGGGTCTTTCCATCTTGCGTCTTTTCTGGCTTATCAAGCCTCTTCCAACGTTAAGAATGGATATTTTTTTTCGTACTGTAGAAGCATGATTTAGTTACAGATTTTAGCTTCTTTTCCTGTTTTTTTATTGTATTTTGCCGCGATCGTAAACAGCAACACGCGGAGAGTATACGTTTACCGCGGTCACCAAACTTGCATTTGTCCGCCCTTTTCTTTGGCCACCAACCGCGAAGATCGCATTCCACTGCACAGCACGAGGCCGCTGCTTTGATTCCCAGCAGTGGCGGCGGCCGCATTCCGACGGAGTTGGAACGCATGGTTGCCCGTGTGCCGGGGGCGCTTCGGGTGCACGTTAAATGGCCTACGGTGGTATTTCTGCCCCTATATACACTGTATAAAACTAACGAGACACGAAGAAGCCAGACAAAGAGCTACTCTTTGTTCCAATTTCTTCTTCTTCGTCTCTTCTTGCAGTGCCCGCCTGCCCCGTTTATTCGTCTTTTTCTACATACCCAGGAGCTTGGTGGACCAGGAGCTTGGTGGTGAGTGATGCCTCCCGTATAACTTCCCAATGTGGCATGTAATAGGTGGCCCGATCAATACGAACACTCTTAGGTACCACTTCAGCGTGTCCTAGCTCCAGGTATTGTCGGATGACCGCGTTGTATCGCTCCAATAATCCTTCATGCATTGATAGCCTCTTTGCCAGTCTTTGTAGACGTGCGAGCGCTGTATCACGGTTGCTTCCAAGTAGCTGTTTCTGATCTTCTTTCCAAGGCCGCGCCACGGTGTATCTGCCATTTTTCTTGCGAATTGTTCCTCGGAGCCGTGCAATGGACTCAGGAGAGGGAGGTTCACCAGAATCTGCAATGCCCATTGCTTCAAGCTGCCAGAACGACTATAGAATCTGCGAGGTTGTGTCATCGTCAGTAATCGTTTCCGCTCGCAGAACGCCGACCATAACGCTAGCGTCCCAGTCAAGAAAGGCGTTTTGGCGACTCGGTCCTTGCAGTGTCCATCCGAATCCCATGTTGATTGCGACCAGTCCTGGAAATATATGCTCCTTGCAACTTCTCCCGTCATGATTTCCCAAAGATGGTAAGCTCCAATCAACAAGCTTAGGCCGTTCTCAGTATCCGCTTCAAGAATATTCTTGTCAACAAAAAATTTGCCCTCACATCGCAGCTTCCGATGGGAAGTTGTTATCAGCTGTCGGCGCAACAATGTCGTGACAGATAACTGGAACTATAATTGCTGCAACATTATGGATGTTGGAACAGTGCTGACTACGAAGTGGTACTTCAACAACCTTTCGTATTTCAGCAGAACTTGGGGATGCGTTGTCAAACGTGTTGAATGAAATTCTGGTTTCTCCCAGTACCTGCAGTTGTAGTTTTACAGCCACATCTTCTGTCATAAATGATCTCTGACTGCCTCCATCCATAATCCCTCAGATGTATCTGGACCTGTTATTTTTAACGACAAAAGCGCGAAAAGTCTGCAGGTACACTTCTCTGTCCGTCTTTGCGCAAGCGTTTGTGGAATATCCGTCGCAAACCATTACTGATTGCGACGAGACTATACCTGCTGCGCTAACTGAAGCCACGGCTGGTCTCTAAGTTTCCGCTGTAGTACCTTTCTTTTTGTAGTTCGGGTCACACATACTCGAGGCGTGTCTTTCGTGGCAAGCTGAGCACGTGAGTTTGACATGGCAACACCGTGCCTGGTGACCTCGTGATGTACATCTATGTACGGTACACGCGCCTGCGACGCCAACACCTATCTCTTGTTTCCAAAAAAGAGAAGCTAGCTAAGGATAACCGCTGTTATATATAACAGCGGTTATCCTTAGCTAGCTTCTCTTTTTTGGAAACAAGAGATAGGTGTTGGCGTCGCAGGCGCGTGTACCGTGCTTTTTGGATCAACAGAAGAAACACTCGCTCCAGCTGTATGATGCACTGTGCAGTATGGAAGCGGTGCTGCTCCCCTAGAGTTTTCTCAGCACGGTTATCTACAGATCATTGAGACGATGTGTTGCACTGCTCTCGGCTTTTGATCCCAACACGTGTGAACATGAGCAGCTATTTTACCTCCGCTTCCGATGTTGCATCTGCCAGTGCTGGCTCCGAGAGGTTCGTATCAGGCCCATGTTGACGTAAAGTCTGACTCCGCTTTCCTCGCGTATATGCAAGAACGATCTCGTATGGCAATGCCTTCTGTAGAATATCTATCAGCATTGCAGAGAAACTCATAGTAGGTACGTTCAGTGCAGTCAGACAGGGCATATTTAGTTGCGCGGCATCATACAAGTGCCTGAGGCCGCGTACGTCGCTTCCGGACTTTACCTGAGGTAGATGGCGGAGCGCTGTCAGATGGTGCGGCACTATCCTTTGACGATCACCAAAACGTTCTTTGAGAAGTGCTACGGCATCTGAGTACCAAGCTTCAGAAGTCGGTAAACCGGCAATGGCCGCTGCCGCTTCCCCGGCAAGATAATGCCATAAATAGAAAAACTTCGTCGTTGTCGATATAGCGTTGTTGAGATGAACAGTCTGCTCGAACTGCTCCCAGAAAGGTGCCCATTTGTGAACGTCGCCTTTAAATGTCGGCATATCAAGATTCGGTAGCGTTGGGCCAATTCTGGTCATAGCATCAGGAACTGTCGGGTTTGCATTCTGAGGAGCAGACTCCGCTGTACTGTCCACGCGTCCAAAAGCGTCGATCTTGCAATGAATCTTGGCAAGCATGCTGATAGCTTGATCGTTACATTGTGCGGCAGTTACGTATTCTGCTTCGAGCCCATAGTCGGCAATGCGCTCTTCGAGGGCATCGTTAAGTTTCGAGAGCTCATTGTTGCTAACAGATAGACGGTCAAAAATACCTGAAAGCTTGGGCTTGTCCACGGTAGGATCTGTAAGTAGCAACTGTGCTTCGTGCAGAATCTTCGTATTCAGTACTCGTCGAGCCGACCACTCAGTCTTGAGGCGATCCATCCGATTAGCTCTTGATAGATGTCTGGTCTGCCCGCCGATCATGAACGATGCGTTATCCAGTCATTCCTCGCCGCTCGCAGCGCGAGTTCCGAGCGTGCATATAGACCTTTTCATCGGGCGAGGAGGAAACGGTGCGCAGCGAGCCTTTCCGCCTCTCTGGCTGGTGCGATCCGGCGCGGCGCGGCGCTGCTTGAAAGTATATTGCTCTCGCGTGCTGCGGAACAATTTCCAGATGTTTTAAATAGTACTTTGTGAAATTTACGCAATGTCCAGTCATATAAGGTCGTCAGGGCAGCATTCGGTTAATCGGTAACTACAGCCCGCGGAAATATGTCTTGGGGGCGCAAACACGCGGCGCGCATTATCAGCCGCCGTGTGTTTATATGTTGTGAACTATTTTGCTTATATCGATTTTAATTCAACGAAGAGAAGCGGCGTCTCTGTATTACCAGCGTGAAGTGGTAAATCTGCTCACTATCTGATCGCTTGGCGCAGGGACTAAAACATAAGGGAGCATGCTCGTGTACGGCCAACCTAAGGCAACCACGGAACATCTAAACGACAGGCGCTATCAAATATCTGTGATACACCGGCATCGTTCTCACGCATTTCAAGTCTAGTAGGCTTAAAATCACTATATGTCTAAGCTAGCTTCCTGCATGAGGCCGATGGCGTTGCTCAACACAGCGACCACTGCGGTTGGTGAACCAGCATGATACCCTATATAAGCTATGCGCTTCGGCATTGCCTCTTTGCCCTATAAAGCCATAATATGCGAGAGGGATCGAATAAAAACAATGCGATGGCTATTTCTGAGGACAAAATTCCCGTAATATGTGTGAGTGCGTCGTAGAAAAGGGAACGAACACAACCAAAAAAAAAACATTGGTTATCATTCTCTTTCTCAAAAAAGAAAGAGAAAACGGGCTAACCCCGTAGTACGACCTCGCACAGTTCCAGCCCACAACATTTACAGATCTATAAACGTTGATGCAGCATGCTTGAACCATGCGCTATATACAGTAAAGATACCTGTAATCCAGCACCTACCACTGCTTAGGATGCTCGCGCAGTTAGTAAACGGTCGCTTTGCAATATAAGTATAGTTCACACTGTAATGTATATTGTTAGTACTAACCAAGATTATTTTATTCACGGGTGGAAACCTCATCCATCGAACCAAGTAGTCAGGCAACGTAATCTGCAGCTAACAGTTTGAACGCTTGTCAAAGTATAACAGCACAGCTCCTATGGTAGCAGCACGGTACCCACACTGTTACGATCGTCGCGTATGTTTCATTGTTCCTAAACCGCAGCTTAGAACTAGAGGATAACACTGCAATAAGGTCACATGAGTAGAACTTTCAGAAATACACAGCTGATCTCCGAGGCTGATTGTACGCTCCAACATGCGCGCGCACATCGCGCTGCCAGCTCTGTCCGCCTCAATGCCAGCAGAAAGTCCGGCCATGCCGACTTAAACCGCTTCAGTACGCCCCCCAGAACCGTTTCCCATGTAGGCGCCACGTCATACCAAATAGAACGCACGAGCGCGAAAACAACCGCCAGAAACTACCCCACAGCGTATACCTGCCATGCAAAACGGAGCGCTCGCCCAAGCCAGCATGCCAATTACCCATAGGTGGCGTCTCTGTCTTATTCACGTTTTCAGAGCAAAATAAGCAACACCCTTCGCATGTGTGGGGTGGTCAAAGCTTCAAGGAATGTCGAAGAATTGTTGCACAGTGAAGTTGTGCGTTGTTCTTGACAGGCCATTGCCATGTGATGCATAAATCAAAGCATCCGGCCGAATTCACAAAGCTTTACTTTCGTAGGTGATCTTCTCTATTGGCCATGGCCACCTTCGCTACTAATATTGTTATGGTACTATGCGTCCACATCAGTGTCGATGAAAAATACAATTTCGGCCTGGCCCGCGCTCTCGACCATCTTGCCCAAGTGCTTGATCGCCGTAAATATATTGCAAGTACGCTTTCCTTTTACGTCTGCCTTCACGTAACAATATGTTCATCATTAGGATTGGCTGTAATTGGCTATTACGAACAATTAGAGCGTAAGGGCGTTTGGGGCCAGGAAGAACAGGTCAGCTCTCTTACTGTACTTCTTTTTCTCTTGGCACACTGGCTGATGCGGCAACCATGCCAGTGCTCATTTTCTGAACGTGAAGGCCTACCAAGTGATCACAACAACACTTCTCCTGCGCTTTCTCTTTCTTTTCAGATGTCGCCCTCGCTACAACCTTCGTTAAGCGTTTTTTTTCTTCTTTATTTATTTTTTATCACGCGTAGTAAACTAAGAGTGGCCGCTAGCCCTAAGTGGCGGCAACATCTCTTCACATTCATTCACTTAAAAAAAAGGAAATTGCATAAGATGTATCTATAGGACAATAACATGAAGTCTTAATCTTTGGAGAAGTGTCATTGTTTGCATCATTAGGTAAACTGCTGCGTACGCACATCTTTCCGGCATTGATAATCACCTATTCAATGTAGACATTTTTACGAGGACGAAGTCTGTCAGTTTCCTGTTTTATTCTTAGGGTGTGTCGCGTCTCAGGTCCTTATAAAGCTGTCCCTAATGCTCTTGTAGCGTCCCAGTCGCGAACATAGCCCCACTCATTGAGCATTTGTAAAAAGCAGCACAATATAGTAATAAATCATACGAGCCGAGTATCGGTATTGGTTACCTTTGGACTCAGTCTCGTCGCCATCCTTAGCTTCGGCGCTGCCACCTGGAGGTCGACCCGCCGCCGTCCTTGTGCGGTCCTTGGGACGTTTTTCCAACGCGCCGCTCGACGACGTCGCTGCGACCTTCCCTAATCCTCGTTCTTTCTCGCTATCTCGCGAGTGTCTCCGGCCGCTCGGTTCGGCCGTCTCTGTGCCAACGCGGCTCGGTGACTTCACCCCAGTGTTCGACACCCGCGACGCAAGGGAGTCCTTGTTCTTCGACGCGGTTGGACGCGACGAAACCCTCGGATCGGCCGCGATCGCCTTGCTGTCGCGTCGACTGGGCGCCGGTTTTGCGTCGGGCTGGAGGGTCGACTTCCCGCTGTCCGGTTGCCTCGACGTGGACCTGGCGACCCGCTGGCCGGGCGGCTTCTTGCCCTCCGGCGGGAGTGGAGCTTTCCTGCTCTCGTGCTGACCGGAGCCTCGCTGGCTCCCATTCTGCGCGGGCGGCTTGACGCCCTCGCGACGGTCGGGGGCTCGGTTGTCCCGGCTGACGCTCCGTGCTTTGGTGCCGGCAGCGTCGTCGACCGTGCTTCTCCTGCGAGATTCCGGGACCTTCGCTTGAGTGCCGTTCGGCCGCGGAGCGCTTGACCGCGTCTTCTGGGACATCTTGGAGCGAAGGGGTTGCAGATCACCCCACGAGGCCAAGGCCTGGCAGAAAAAGGAATCAATAAAGAAAGTCTATGTAGTCAACCACTCACTTCCACTGCGACTTTCAGTATAAGGTGGCTTGTTCCCCTTACTATGCAGATTCGTCGATAGGGCTCTACGACAAGGCGAAATAAAGTGACCTACCATGTTAACATTCAGCACGCGAGGGACGTCGGTTAAGTCACTAAAATTTCACACCTCCCCCCCCCCCCCGAAAGATGTGAGAGCGGGGAGTGCCGTGGGTGAGAGATATGGCGAGGTAGAAAAAACGGAGGAAGATGTCACACACACACACACATATATATATATATATATATATATATATATATATATATATATATATATATATATATATATATATATATATCATAAGAAGCGCTGGCTGACACTCCCAGGGTTAGTTCTAGCGGTAAAACATAAATATCCAAGAAAGTTTGAATGGGGAAACGGCGCCGCGGTAGCTCATTGGTTACAGCATCGCACGTGTAATGCGAAGACGTGGGATCGTTCCCCACCTGCGGCAAGTTGTATTTTCATCCACTTTCAATTGCATTAATTTATAATTTCTTTAATTCAGTTTGTAAGCGCAAGTAATTTCCGTTATGTTCTCCGTTGTGCCATTATTCGTTGGCTTCTTATGATTTGATTAATAAAAAATCAGGCACCCCAATTAGCCCCCTTTCTTATCGTTTATATATCATGTTTATTATATCTATCTATCTATCTATCTATCTATCTATCTATCTATCTATCTATCTATCTATCTATCTATCTATCTATCTATCTATCTATCTATCTATCTCTCTCTCTCTCTCTCTCTCTCTCTCTATATATATATATATATATATATATATATATATATATATATATATATATATATATATATATATATATATATATATATATATATATATATATATATATATACATTTTTATTTTTATCGATATATGAGGTCCCAACGAATGTTTCAAGGCACATTGCTTTTCAAAAAGCTTGTCTAGTGGCTTAGCCACATAAAGACAAATAATTGAGGATTAATAACTTGCTTCTTGTGCGGCTCGTTAGTGATGCATGATTTGCCCATACAATAATTTCTCAGTCTTTTTTTTGTTTTTGAAGACACGGTGTTGTTTGGCGATGTCATACGGATTTGGCACACCTGAGGTATGGGTATCTACATCTGGCCTCTAGGGCCAAAAAAAAAAAAAGAACGGCCCTTTCCGCGCTTCTAGAGCGTCGTAGCAAGCCGGAAAAGGCGTGAAAACGTAGGTTTCAACGAGACAAGAGGTGAGAATTAGTCGTAGAATAAGTAAAACTAGCGGTAATTTACTGTAATTGGCGATAATAGAATGAACAATTAACTAAATTGCAGCACAGACTGCAATATCTCCAGGATCGGCCACCCTGCCTGTTACCTGGTAAAATAAATAAAGCGTGTCAATCAAAGTCAACCCGAGAAAACACAACACAATCAACGTGCATGCGCGTACAAGCAAAAGCGAATAAAAAAAGTCGACAGGAATAAAAAGGGATAGATGGTAGCGAAAAAAATGTAACGTCTGAAAATAGAACAAAGAAAATGCAAGATTGGATCATATTTATTGTGTCGCATGCACCGGCGCGCCATGCATCTCGGAGGGCACGCGCAGGTTTTTCGGCGGCGCCGTTAGGTGGCGACGTGTTCTTTGAGAAGCATCGAATGGGGAAGGATTGAGCCAGTGAGAGCGGTCGGTAGCGTACACCTTCCAGAAGCTATTTAATGTGGACGGAAGCGTCAACCGGTAAGCAGTTTTCGAGACAAGCAACAGACGTTCAGAGCATTGGTGAAAAAAAAGCAGGCAAGAGACTGATACGACCGGATCCATTACAGGCATAGGTGGCGGTACAAGGTAGATATAGAAGTTTGTAAGGAAGAGAAAAAAAGTTTAGAGAGACGTATGCAAAAATTCTAGAATGAAGAGCATGTATAGGATTCCCGAGTAACTGAAGGAAGCTATGTGACTAATTCTCACCGGCTCGTTTCAAAGAGGAAGCCAATAGATCATCATCATCAGTGCTAAAGAGGAGTCCCTCTGCAGTACACGCCTCCTACATAACTCGTTTCGACGGTGGCAATACGTTGTGTCGCTGTTTTAATTCAATTCTGAACGGATTACTGTCGACAGACATCGTGGGATGGGTTCTTCTGATTTTGTTAAGTCATAGAAACAAGCATGCTCGAATCTGTAGTTACGTATTCGTCAACTAAAACCGTAACGTCTCGTGCAAATTAAGTAGTCAGCTGTTATCGAACTGCCTCTGGAGTCAACGTTTCGACATGCACTTTCGTCAAGGCAACAATGCTTTCCTTGACAGCATGACTTACTCTTTCTCATCCCCGGTGGAGGAGCAGAATAACGGGACGTGATGGGTAGCCTTCTCTCTCTTCTTTCTTCTTTATATCCCCCTCCCCTTCCCCAAGACGCTCAGTCGTGCTCCCTAAAGGGTTGCAGGAAAATAGTACCTCTTCTCGTTCACAATCTCTCTCTCTCACTTTTAATTGTGAGGTTTTACTTGCTAACACAACGATATAATTATGAGGTGCGCCGTAGAGCATGGTGGATCTCCGGATCAATTTCGAACACCTGAGCATTTTTAGCGTGCACCTAAATTCAAGTACGCGAACGTTTTCGCATTTCGCTCCCACCGCAATGCGAGCTTCGCGGCCGGATTCGAACCCGCGACATCGAGTTCACGAGCGCAGCGCCGTAGCCTCTGGGCTATCGCGGCGTGTATGCAGATATTTCTGCCGCCTCCATGCTACTCCATGCTTGGGGGTCTGAAAGGCCGTAAAGGAGACAGAGAGGTAGGCGAAAAAAAGATGACAGGCAGGGGGTGCATGAAAAAGCTGGTCTTAGTTGGTATTTACAGTCAACAACAACGTGTTATGCGCAAACTGAAGGCGATGCAATGACGTTGTTTGGTCAGTCTAGTATGTATGAAGCGCTTGCTGAAGCTTATCGAGCCAGCCGATGTCTCGAAGATACGAAAACATCGCGTTAAAGCCTTACCGTGCCTAGAAGGACAAGGCGCGGAACCTATAATGTGCTCGCACGTCAGGTTCAGTGGTGCCTAACTTTGTCCTTTCGATTTTCATAAAATGTTCTTCCATCTCTACAATTAGGCTACACATTCCAGTAGAGCATGCTCGACCGTTTTTATAACACCACACTTGTCACAATAGCCAAAGGCATTCAACAAGCTTGTTGCCCTTACGAAGACAAGCCCTCTTGTCGAAACGTTGGCTCCATTCTTTAATTAAATTCAGTCATTGTTTTGATTACGTATCTAGCTTCCTGTGAGCATCTTATATATATATTTGGATTGTTACGATATAGTCATTTTCTCATAGTGTTAGCGTGCCCATAATGCACTTTGACCACACTCCTTACTGCGATTTGTGTACTAACCAGGCCGTCGACAGCGCAACCCAATGGTCAATGGGTTGTCACGGCGGGTTCTAAATGATTTCTTAAATACAAGACCACGAAGTTGGAAGGACAAAAATTTACGCTGTAAAAAAAGAAAGGATAAATTTACGCAAGGATAAATAAACCACTGTGTGCAAAGGGCATAGGCGTTTTATACTTATGCCGATATGTGTCATCTAAATCTCGCGTAATAACTGCGAACTATATATGAAACATTATTCAAATCGAAACAAGTTCCTTTCTCGCTTAGCCCAACCGAAGCGTTGGCCATGCGCCCGTAAAATATACTACATCGTGCTCAGCAATTTATAATTTTCCTCTTTTGTTTTATGTGGTTTATCCTGTGTATAGCTTGTTCATTTTTAATGTACTGTAGCGGTTGCTGTCCCTTTCCTCGTGGCTTTATATTTTGCGCGATAATTTCTAATAAGTCCATTGTTATAAGCACTTTTTATAAGCACGTGCGTATCTTTCATTTTTTCTGCATATAGTTCTCAAGTTCTACATTAGTAGCGTAAAAATAACATAAAAAGAACGAGTAAGTTTCAACCCATCTGAGATGCGAGATCTCAGTCTGCTATGTGTTTAGAGAGTGCTAACACACACGTACACGTATGCACTAATGACATCGTTGGTAACTGTGCGGACGTTTTTTGTTTGTTTCGTTATGATGAACATCTTTTTATTGCGCCTGCTAGTAGACCTCCAGATTTAATTAAGCGCACAGTTTCCGAATCAAAATTCAGTTGTCAGTTCAGCAAGAGTGAAAGAGACTTAATATGTCAGCTCTGCTATGTGCAGTTCTTGCTACTTCAAGTGAGGTGTCTGAGTTGACGTCAAGAGGAAAATAGTACAGAAGAAGAGCAAAGCAATAAATAAAAATGAAAAAGCTAGGAATAAATAAGCAAATTAGACGCAGCTGGCAAACGATAAAGTTAAAGGAATGCGCGCGCCTCTCACCTGGTCCTTTCCCGCTGCAGATAAGTAAGTTTCACCAAATCAACTCGACCAGCTTGCTGTTTCGCCTAAACACATTAATTCACCTGCGTCTTTCGTTCGCGATGCATACAGATTCATTTATTTCACTTTTCATTTGCTCAAACACATATTTACCAAACGTATACAGAAAACGAGTATCTGGCATTGACAGAAATATTTGACATACATATAACAAGAAACGATAATAGGCCTGTCGAACGCAATAACTCTCAGCTTATTGCACAATGCCTAAAATTAGAGCATATCTGGTTTTAGCTGTCCCTATATATAAGAGTGTAAAGCAGCTAAATGTTTGCTCAATTGTCGTGAGTCTATGCCACCTTAAATTTGTGGCAGGGCTTTACGCGGAGCTGCATGTCCTGTCATTTGGCGCTCATACTACGCTGTAGCATTACAGACGGAAGACAATACCCCGAACCGCAGTAGTTACGATTGCTGACAACACATGCTTTCCCCTCGTCGCTGTCGAGTCCGAGTGGCTCGAAAGCGAGCAAACGATGCAGGACTGGGTGCCGCGAGCGGTCGAGCAAATCCGAACCAACGTCGAACGACGAAGCTAGATCAACAACTCGGAGCGTGCTTACCTGTTCCGCGCACATTTTCCGCGGCTATGCAGACACCAACAACATCAGTTAAACTGTGTTCATCAGCTTTTCCAAGCCAGTCGGTTAATTTTAGCAAAGCCATGTTGACCCGATGCCGAAGCGTTGTCATGGCGACGGCGAAACGTTTTCGCCGACCGCCGCTCACGCGTGGCGCTTCCCGCAGCGGCGCTTGCAGACGACGACAGTGATACCGGCGAAAGTCGAGTGCTGCCCAACTTCACGGGGAATATTTAAAGGCAATGTGGCTAATAACTGCCCACCTTTACGTACCGGGTATGTTACTAGCCTTGCTCTTTCGTGGGCCGATGCCGGAGACAGTGCACTCTAAATATGTACGCCAATCGCGAAGATGGATCTGATGCCCGTACAGCGGGCGTGGCACTTGCGCAGACGACGAACGTTTGCGCGCATGCGCGAGTAAGAGCGGGTGCGAGGGAGGAAATGTGGGGACTTTTGCTCCTTCAAAATTGGCGGCGAGGACGGAGTCGCCATCTATCGGAAGCGCCTCGCTGTCGTAGTATGAGGGATCACGTGGCGCGCTCCTCATAGGTTTTGCTATCAGCGCTCACTGAAAACACCACGCGCGAGCTCTCCCGGACATTTCTGTAAGTACTTTCGAAACGAGAGAAGTTTTTTACTGTCTAAATAATAATCTTGGACAAACTGAAAGCACAGAATCGTTTACAGACGCTATCTCTTTACCGAATACGTACAGTGAACGCCACTGCGCGCGGTCGCCTCGATGGAGTCGCCTGAACCGGCTTCTTGCGTAAAAGGTAGGTAAACGTTGAGCGCAAACTATGTGAAATATGTTCTTATAGTGTTTGCATAACTAAATGGAGCGTAATAGAATGAAGCCTCAATGCGGCGATCGCACAGATTCGCAGCAACCGACTGCGCGTCTGCATGCTTGTCCCGCACTATTTCGCTTTCGCCGCGTGCGCGTTTTCGCACCGTGCCATGAGCTTTAGGCCGCAGAATATGAGCATTTGACAGTATATAAGCAACCATTGTTGCGTGAGCGCTATCAGAGCTGTTCAAAAATAATTTTATTGTAGAGACTTCGACGCCTACGGGGAAATGTGATGTGCCGTAGCGACGATTCAATCTTTTTTTTTCTTCTAAATTCTTGGACGTTTCAATATTATTTCTCGAGTTGCGTCGCACTGTATGTTTATCGGTGTTCTCTGCATGCGATTTCCCGCTGCGTCTTTTTGGTAATCCAGTGCATTAATTCATAACACAAACATGACCATATGCCATGCTTTTTTTTAATGTGCTTCTTACCGCTGCCTTTCCACTCCTTTGAACTTGCCAGTATCTATAGCATCGACAAGTTCATTGACCAAACCGTCATGACATTAGTCGGGCAGCGGACTCGGGCGAGCGTCTCAGTGCGCGTTTTCCGAACATTCCAGACCCGTCACCGTAGCAGAAATCTTCCTCGCGTTTGTGCCTGCTGCATACCCGAGTTGTAGCCGATGACTGTTTGCCGGTTTTATGTTTCGCGGGCCAAGCTTCACGCAGCTTCTTGTCCTGCAGCTACATTTGAATAAGGCTGACACAGGGCTCCGTTGCGTACGTCCGGCACTGCGGCACCGAGCAGTAGCCTACCACATTGCGCGCCTTCAAAGTCAGCCACTACCTATTGTAGTGCTTTCAAGCATTGTAAAGGAGACGCTCGAAGCGGGAAAATCTCGCCACTAAATGAGGACCGCAGCGGACGAGGGAATTTAAACTCTCGTTTTGAGCTCACTTCGGCACTCCCGAAGCAGCCGACGCGGCCGCTATGTCCACGCAAGGAGGCGTTGGTCCACGTGATCCCTCCTAGCACGTCACGCCGACGGTGGCGCCAGCATTTCCAGTGGTGGAGCTCGAGGCCAATACGATTCTGCCTTGCACTACGGAGGAGTTTCTAAGCGTGGGTTTTATGCGCTTGTCCCTAGGCGTGCCGGCAGAAGTCGCGAGGCGCTGTAGTGCTGAACTAGGGTGGCTAGAATCTAGCCTCCTAGCTGAACTTAGCATCGCAAGTTGGCGGCTCGACGCAACTATATTTATTCAATCATGTTTTTTACTAATTAAAAGAATGTGTCATTATTTCGCATTATTGGCGGCGCCTCCAGGACACCAAAGTGGCAACACTAAGACAAAGCTACACTCTAAGAAAAGTTTACACCCTTTAGAGTGCTCCTTCTGCCACACAACGACAATCGTCATCTACCTTGATGCGTTTCCTTTCTTTAACGCTGCGAGCCCGGTACTTTCCAGTAACGAACGGCACGCGTGTTATCAGCATGATAGCATTGCTGACAGGAAATGCTATCATGCTGACAACGCGCATGATAGCTATGACCAAATTCATTGAGGCATTTCAATCACATGAAGGATTCCTTGCTCTCTCCTGAAGCTTATGAGGCAACCTCCTATTATGCCCCGCCTGTCACATCAAAGACTCACACTTCACCTATTGGTGATCATGAGACGCTCCTCAGCAAAAGCCTGTTCGCACAGCAGATTGTTCTAATCTGCTAGCAAACAAAGGAAGCAGCATTCAGCAATGCATCCTACCCACCCTGTCCTGCTTCTCTGTCGCTCTCAGGCACCTTTGTCAGATGCCAACCATTAAGGGTTACCGATCTTGTTTGTTTAAAGCTTAACGACCCCGTTACTATTAGTGCAATACAGAAAGTTGAAAAAGTAAGAAAAGTGCAATAGGCAGTTCTGCACCCAGCTGAGAGGAAAGGTTGTGCTGAGGAGCAATGGAACAAAATAAACATTGCCCTCTTTATATCTCTCTTATTATTACGTCTTTTCCCAAATTTTTGCAAGAATATCTTCATTGAATGAAGTTATACTTGCAATCGTCTCTAAGTGCTTTTATTTTGACGCATCACTGCAATTGGTCAAAGAAATAGCACAGTGGTTGCCCTGGAATAAGAACACTTATTCATGATCACAACGAAATCTCATCCAGCAGTCTTTCCTTTTCAGTAGTCTTCACTAATATCTGTAGTTTTCTTTCTAAGCCCGATATAATATAACCTCATGTCATCTTCTGGTAGTAGTTTACTCCTTGCTATGAAAACATGACTGACTGGTGATGTCACCGAGAGTGAAATGCCAGCTGCCTTCGAGGTTTTCCTGTACACCGTAAAGATCGCATTGGAACACGAGATCGGGGAGTCTCAATCGCTGCCCAAGATCAGCTGTCGGTCAATTTTATTAACGATAACACAGACCTATAAATGTTATGTCTTCTCAGTCGTGTTTCCCCAAACAGTATTGCTGGGCATCTGCTACAGGCCCCCTGGTAATGATGACCCCAACTTCTGTTCAAAACTAAATAACGTAATGCACTATAACAGAAGCCTATCCTAAAGCACACATCCTTTTATTCGGCCACTACAATTATCCATGTATTAATTAGCTTAACCAGACAGCTAGTACCTTCAAAGCAAGAACATTTCTCAGCATTTCTTTGAACTTCACTCTTGCACAACTAATCGTAGGGCCAACATGTGCTAAAAGTGACTCTGGAAATATTTTAGATCTTGTACAAACTAATCTTCCCGATATCCAGATAGTCTAACCTTTACAAAGTACATTTGTGAACTAAGCAATCAAAACGAAATTCATATGCTACATTTTCTCTCGTAGCTTCTCTATATAGCTCCTTTCTCATTTTCCTCCCACCTCTTCTATGTCGTGATATCGCAGTCTTTTCATGCCCTTCTTCATTTGAGGAAACAAAACAAAACAATAAGTTGCACAGAGCGAGGTCAAGTGAGTAAGGGATGTGGACACCTGACCTTGCTCTGTGCGGCTTTGTTTCGTTTCTTCAAATGAAAAAGAACATGAAAGGACTGCAATTTCACGACGTAGAAGTGGTGACAGAAAAAATGATAGAAGAGCTATTAGGCCATCAAAACAGACGATTTTGGAAAATCTATCGAAGTATGGGATCACAGATTGGACAAATGTATTAAATGTAATGGAGAGTACTTTGAAGGTGATAAAGTTGTTTTGTAATAAATAAATAAATACATAGCTTTTTAAAAATAATTCTGGTTACTTTTGGGTATGCCCTCGTACATCACAGTGCAACAACCATGCACTTCAAGTTAACACTCATGTTCCTGAACTACTAGTTCCACAGCCTTGTTTTTGTTCAGGGCAAGATCAGACTAAAAAGGCCTTGCCCATCTTGTCGCATTCAAAGTTGTCTGTCAATGTTTTTGTAAAGGCTAACAGAACTTGTACCTCAATAAAATAGCAACATGCAACCCAACACATAGGTAATACCCTTAACATAGGGGTTCTTAAGGAAGTAAACTGAACTGAGTGGCTGTGCTCGCATATGTGTATTCATGGTGCGCTTTTGTTGCCCCATTTTGTCATCTCCTGTGACATTGCAGTAAAAATGGAAAACTCGTAAGGGAATGATGAGTATGCTGTTCAAAGTAGCCACGACATAGCATGGTACTGCTTAGAGGGAAATCAGTCGTTGGCTGGGAAAGGCTAAATCACATGCATATTCCATGGAGCTGCGTAAACATTCATACTGTACTGTTGCATTAGACAGCACAAGAAACGACTCATTCAAGCGACTAAGCACCACTAAGCACAGAATTCTTTAAATTAAATGCTGCTAGAGGTGCAGCCCATGGGTATGTTGTATTAATTTAGTTGTTAACCGGGGCATTGGCATGGTGCAGAGTAAGTTCTCACTACCTTTGATAACTGCCTCGTTTGAAGGGCTAAGTCACAGTTCACATAACTCAGTTGCTGTTAGTAGCAACTGGAATGAAATCTTCACAATTGGTATTGTGGTCCCAGCAGTACCTGAAGAATTGTGAAGCTAACAGTACTCAGGTGAATGCAGCAACATCTTTCATCTGCAACACTGCAGTAGGAAAGGTTACACTCCTCGCTAGAAAGTGTACGTGAGCTAGCCTTCCTCAGACAATGTAAGAGCTCGCCCGATGACGCTGCACCATGTTACGGCTACATTGTGCAGCATGCCAGGCTTTCCCATAGACATTTCATGACCAGAAATAAAGTTATGAAAGAGACTCGGGTAACAGTAATACATTTAGTTCTCGTTTTTGTGAAAAACAACTATCATGACACCACATGAGTGCTCAGCATCGTTGCTCTGCAATCGCGTGACACAAAATGCGCCTAGCAATGTTTTTTCATAAGTAGCAAAGCTCGAGCTTTTCATTTCCTGCTTTGCCTTGTCACTGATGTTACAAGAACTTATGCATACATCTGTCACACTATTTCACCGCCATTAGTGCATCATCTTGCTGACACGGGGCTTTTTAAGGTGGATAACCTTTAAACTGTCACCTGATGGCTTATTTCAATAGAAAAGATGCAAAAATACCTACTCATTTAATCTGACTAATGAAATTACGGAATAAATGAGGTTTCTACCAAACATTCATGCAGTCAGCCACCAAAAAAAGAAGAGGAAGAAAAGAAGAAATATGCGGGTCCCACGCACTGTGGCAATCGATGTAAGAGAAGCTTTCTGTGCTGTTTGCTTTGATTAGCAATAATTAGTGATGATGTTGATGGCGAATGCTTAACTTATTCAACATTTAGTCCAACACCAGAGTGGCGAGTTTATGTCAAATGTTACCGTGCGTGCCACTGCTGTTTGTCTGCGTAGTAGACAGAATAGACAGGGAGAGGGGTTTGCTTGAGGAATTCTTGCATGCTATACTTAATAACCTCCGAGAGGGTTGAGCATTGTCATTTCCTCACATGGCACATTGCGTCATTGCAGAAGTATTAAGCTTTGATTGTATTACGGGGCTGTACGTGCCAAAACCACAATCGGGTTATTAGGCACGCCGTAGTGGTGGTCTTTGGACCAATTTTGACATTGTAGTGTTCTTTATCATGTTCCTATATATAAATGCATGACCGTTCTTTATTTCTCCCTCGTTGAAATGTGGCTGCCTTGGTTGAGATCAAACATGCAACCTTGAGCAGTGTCATAGCCACAAAGCTACTGCGGTGGGCACAGAAGTGTTGATTTGACGTGTGACTGCTTCCATAGCGTCGCCTAGACCTTACGATGCGCATTAACACTGCTCTGCTTTTGTACTGCCTGCGTAAGTTGTCCGCCTGACAAATTTGCATGGTGTTTATTTTTCAGAAATATAGCAGAAATGTACCGCACCGTACCTGGAACTTAAATTTATCGAGTTTGCCCGCAACCTATGTTGTGTTTGTGCGACAAGTGGGTTTAGCATCTTTGGGAAAGCTGTGAGGACCCCAGTGACAATGAAAAATCGGGATGCCACTCCACCTCACACGATGGTGGACATGCACACCACGTATGTCCTCTCTTGCTCAATGACTACCAGATGACTATGAAAATGATATCAGGTGCACTTTGTTTGGAAATGTAGGCAATTCAAGCAATTGTAATAGAAAACTTGGAAATATAAAAGGTTTGCATCAAGACGTTACCGAAACGGTTAATTCCTGAGCAAATGTGAGGAAAATAATGATGCATTGCTTAGAAAGGTTTAGATGAATACAATGGAAATCCTCAAAAAGGTCCTCGCAGGACACGGAACTTGCATTTATGAATACGACATAGAGGCGAAGTGTAGAGCAAGGAGTCGAAAAAATGATCCAGCCAAAGAAAAAAGAACACAGAGAAGTAAAGCCAAAATCAATCGCCTTGACTGTGTTTTTTGACTGCCATAGAATTGAGCACCACAAATTTGTACCTGAAGGCCAAACTGCCAATGCAGCTTTCTACGATGGCTTCAGGAAGAGATACTCTACAATGGATCACATCCATGTCATTAATCAGGTAATTGAGAAATCTGCAGAGTACAATAAGCCTCTCTATATAGCTTTCATTGATTATGAAAAGGCATTTGATTCAGTAGAGATACCAGCAGTCATAGAGGCATTACGTAATCAAGGAGTACAGACTGCTTACGTAAATCTCTTGGAAAATATCTACAGAGGTGCTACAGCTACCTTAATTCTACACAAGAAAAGCTGGAAGATACCTATGAAGAAAGGGGTCGGACAAGGTGACACAATCTCTCCATTGCTATTCACTACGTGCTTGGAAGAAGCATTCAAGCTATTAAACTGGGAAGGCTTAGGAGTAAAGATCAATGGCGGATATCTCAGCACCCTTCGGTTTGCCAATGACATTGTTCTATTCAGCAACAATGCAGACGAGTTACAACAAATTATTGAGGACCTTAAGAGAGAGAGTGTAAGAGTGGGATTGAAGATTAATATGCAGAAGACAAAAATAATAATAAATAGCCGGGCAAAGGAACAAGAGTTCAGGATCGCCAGTCAGCCTCTAGTCTGTGAAGGAGTATGTTTATCTAGGTCAAATAATCACAGGGAACCCTGATCATGAAAAGGAAATTCATAGAAGAATAAAAATGGGTTGGATCGCATACAACAGACATTGCCAGGTTCTGACTGGAAGCTCATCATCATCATTGAAAAGGAAGGTGTACAATCAGTGCATTTTAGAGAATTCATAAATACTTTTACCTAAAATGCAGACACGCTTCTAGGGCAGTTTCATTTTACCTAAAATGTGGATAGGCTTATAGGGCAGTTTCAGCAGGAAGTTATATGAGCTGCCATCAAGAGCCCTTTTGAAAGACAAATAGCAGAAAGAGAACTAAGCACAGCTTGACAGAGGTTTTACGCAGAAGCTTGTAAACCTAAAAGAATTTGCTCTATGTTTTCCACGCATATACATCTGTTAACAAATATTTTCAAGAATGAAGTGCATCACTTCTAAATATAGAGCTAACTTCTCTGGTAAACATCTAAAGTTCTGCCAAACTATTATCTTTTCATGGTTGTAACCAGCATTCAGCAAAACAGTGAAATTCAAACATCAGCTGCACCATTCTCATTAGCACTTCTTGTCCTCCAGCGAGTGAGCACATTATAAATAAATTGCAGATTTCAGTTCCTTCCATTTATGGATTTGCACAGATAAAAGATTACGCAGAAATTGTCTAGCTTGATTATCCGAGTAATGAAATGGCTTTCTAACCCTGGTGAATTAACCGCACAACTTTGTGAATCACTGAAATGCATTGGATTAACCAGCAAGTATATGAAGATGACATGCCCAAGACTTTAATGGTGTTTTGATGATTGAAGCATGATGCAGTTGTGCATTATACTTTTGGATGAGTAAATGCAAAGTTCTTATCAAATCAGTAAGAGATTTCGTTTATTTACCTGGAATGTTTTCCTCGGTTGTTTTCAAGATGTTATCAAAACCCACAAGGTTCCACTGCACTGTTTGTGTTTTTCACCCCCACCAGAAACTGCACACCTCTCTCTGTACCTGACGTGAAGTAAACATTGCCAAACATACCAGAATGGACAATATAAATAGTGTTGTCATCCACGACCCCCGGCGAGAAACCATCCAGTACATGCACACCAGGTCGGCATACTCCCTCACGAGTACATCGACTCATAATCATTTAGCACTAAATTCAAAGGCATGAGATGGAGCGTTTATAGGTGATGAATGGTGTGATTGGACATGCATATGAACAGAGGTGAGTGGAGGTTAACATGAGTGTGAACTAAAATCAGTGACAGCGATACTGAGTTTACACATGAGTGCGAGTGATTATGGGAGAGTGTGAGTGGACGCGAGAATAAGCATGGTGGCTGCCAGTGAGTGTGAATGAGTGTTAGTGGGGATGAATAGGAACATAAGTGAGTGCATTTGGTGAGTCATGTGGTACTAGTAAGAAAGCGATAGCTGAAATTATAACGTCAGAATGATTGAGGAAACAGTAAAAAATAGCCGCAGCATGAAATCAGTGAGAAGAAAACTTGTCATAGGACAGGGCAAGGTGTACGCAGTGAAAGATAATCAGGGTAATGACATCAGTAATTTCGATGAGATAGTAAAAGCAGCAGAAGAATTCTACACTGACCTGTAGAGTACACGGAGGAGACACACAACCTTCATTAGAAGTAGTGATGAACAGGACACAGAGACTCCTCATATAACTAGCGATGAAGTTAGAAGGGCTTTGCAAGACATGTACCGGTGAGAAGCGGCAGGAGAGGATGAAATAACAGTCAAGTTTATCAAAATAGAGGATATAGTATGCGTCAAAAGCTTGCAGCTCTTTATACGCAATGCCTCGTGACATCAAGTATACCAGATTGCTGAAAGGATGCCAACATTATACTAATCCACAAGAAGTTATACATCTATTAAAAAATCGAACAGTTGTAGACCCATCAGCTTGCCTTCAGTTTTGTATAAAATATTCACCAAGCTAATTTCCAACAGAATCGGAGCAACACTTGACTTCAATCAACCAAGAGAACAGGATGACTTAAGGAAGGGATATTCTACAATGTATAATGTCCATGCCATCATTCAGGTAATTTAGAAATCTGCTGAGTGCAATCAACCTCTCTATATGGCTTTCATAGATCATGAAAACGCATTTTATTCCATAGAGGTACCAGCAGTCATGGATGCATTGCGTAATCAAAAAGTGCAGAAAGCATGTGCAAATATCTTGGGAAATATCTACAAAGATTCCACAGCTAGCTTGTTTCTCCACAAGTGTAAATTCCCTATCAAGAAAGGGGTCAGGCAAGAAGACACAATTCCTCCAATGCTATTCACCAGATGCTTAGAAGTATTCAAGCTATTAGATTGGGAAGGTACTTTAGTAATGAGGATCAGTGGGGAATATCCTAAGAAACTTTGATTTGCAGATGACATTAAATTATAGAATTTTATATGCCAAACCCCCAATCTGATTATGAGGCACACCATAGTGGGGGAGTCCGGATATTTGGGCCACCTGGGGTTCTTTAACGTGCACCTAAATCTAAGTACACGGGTGTACACGGATTGAGGACCTTAAATGATGAAGTGTATGAGTAGTGTTGAAGATTAATATGCCGAAGACAAAGATAATGTTCAGTAGCCTGACAAAGGAACAAGAATTCATGATTGCCAGTCAGCCTCTAGAGACTATGCAGGGGTACGTTTATCTAGGTCAATTATCCACAGGGGACCCTGATCATGAGAAAGAAACTTATAGCAGATTAAAAATGGGTTGCAGTGCATACAGCAGGCATTACCAAAACCTTACTGGGAGCTTACCACTGTCATTGAAAAGAAAAGTGTACAACCATTGCATTCTACTGGTGCTAACATATGGGGCAGAAACTTGGAGGTTAATGAAGAAACTCAAGAACAAGCTAAGGACTGTGCAAAGAGCGATGCAACGAAAAATGTTAGATGAAACGAGATGAAATGTTAGGAGACAGGAAGAGAGCGCTGTTGATTAGAGAGCAAACAGGGATAGCCAATATTCTAGTTCACATCAAGAAAAATATTCGAATCCCACACAGTGTAGGAATTGATGTAAGCGAAGCTTCCTGGGCTGTTCGCTTTGATGAACAATAATTAGCATGATGTTGCCAGCAAATGTTTGATTTCTTTGTTTAGTCCAACATGAGAGCAGTGAGTTGATGTTAAATGTCACCTTGTGTGCACCACTGCTATTTGTCTGCTTAGCACACAGAACAGACAGGGGGAGGTGTTTGCTTGAGGTGGTGTTGTGCGCCATACTTCATAACCCCTGAGAGTGTTGAGCATATTCATTGCCTCTCATGGCACATTGCATCGCAACAAAAGCCTTAAACTTTAATTGAATTATGGGGATGTATGTGCCGAACCAGTACTCACGTACGGGGCAGAAACTTGGAGGCTTACGAAAAGGGTTTTACTTAAATTGAGGACGACGCAACGAGCTATGGAAAGAATGATAGGTGTAACATTAAAGGATAAGAAAAGAGCAGATTGGGCGAGGGAACAAACGCGAGTTAATGACATCTTAGTTGAAATCAAGAAAAAGAAATGGGCATGGGCAGGCCATGTAATGAGGAGGGAAGATAACCGATGGTCATTAAGGGTTACGGACCGGATTCCAAGGGAAGGGAAGCATAGCAGGGGGTGGCAGAAAGTTAGGTGGGGGGATGAGATTAAGAAGTTTGCAGGGACGGCATGGCTACAATTAGTACATGACCGGGGTTGTTGGAGAAATATGAGAGAGGCCTTTGCCCTGCAGTGGGCGTAACCAGGCTGATGATGATGATTTTCTACCTGTATGTACCTGTATGTATGTATGTCCAGTGACGATTTGCAGACTTGCTGCCTCAATTACCTGCACACCTGAAGTGGCTGGCTAGTCTCCTTGTGGTGGAATGGAAGTGAATAGGCAGCTACCTGCTGTGTGCACTCTTCAGAACGAGGTTGGGCAGGGAGACTAGGCTTGTGTATGGGAAGGGTTTAGAATTTAGCACTGTTTCAAGGCCTCGGCAGCTTGGAAGATACACTACCTGGTCTGCCGCATCTTTGTGAGGTGCACATCCAGGAAGCTAGCCAGGTTTAGGACCTACGGGCTCCCAGAAAACAGTGGTGACTAGGGCATTGCCTGCTCTGCTGCGTCCATGTTCGATGCATCGGTACACAAGGTTTTGCCCTCCGCAGGGGTACCATACCATCGCTCCGAGTCATCACGGGCCAGTGAAATTGCCTTCGCAAAGAGAGAGCCGGTGTGGAAACTGCCGCCATGATCCAGGACATCTAGGCTCGAAGAGGACGAGAAGCGTGCAAGCCGAGGATAGACAGTGCAGGCTAGGGCTTGGGCCTGCTGGCTAGGACTGTGGTGCCATGCTGTCCCCCACAGTACTTAGCCTGAAAAAATATTGGTGAGCGAGCATCAATGAGTATCAGCTCATTCTACTGCCTGTCGACGAAGCGCGTGACAACTCCTTGCGGTCCCATGTGAAGTCATATGGTGAGCCCGCCACACACAAACATGAATTCCTGTGCACGTGCATTTGGCCAGAGAGAGAAAAATGCCTCTCTGGCTCCCAAATCAATATATTCATCTTAAGATTAAAATTTTCTGTTTGTATATAAGTGCATTTGTATGCATGCTTCGAAAAAGTAAAGAATATATTTTGCATTGCTCTCAACAAGCATTTTTTTCATTATTCTCTATTGGAATGCAGTTGCCATGACAAAGCAGTCCAGGGGTGGGATTGGAGATCGTTTGAAATGCGCGTTCTGTTTGCATTCAATTTCACCTCACGCAATCCACCTTTTTCACGGAGCAACGGCGCACGCGCCCTGCCCTAGCGGATTAGCGGCAAAGAGTTTTGGAAGGGACGCGTATGCAGCCAGATATTGGGGGAAAGTACCCCCCCCCCCCCGAAAAAAAAACACGGACGCTCACTACAGCGAACACTTGTGCATGTACCACGTTGGTACTCCACTGGTCTCTAGCTCTACGTCGGTGCAGTGCCAAACACATGTGTAAAGACTGCCACTCAGCTTTAAAACAGAAAGGGGCCAGGGCTTCGTCCGGAATGCACTGTGAGCAGCGTAGTTGCCGCCTTGCATTGATGGCTATTAAACTTATCAATAAACCCCTGCATTACACTTGGGCGACACTTCCAAAACATTGCCTTGCTAATGCAGTCCTCTTGCAGTGTCAGCCCATTCTTGCTGGTGGTGGCAGCGCATGCCTGACTTCACACACTTGTTTAAAGTGCAGTAACACTGGGTCGATACGAGACCAACAAGACGTTAACGCCAACGATTGGCCGCCTATTCTGCACTATGTCACGGAGACCATTTGATCACAATAGAATGACGATGACACAACTGACGGGCGCGAGTTCTCGTAGCGCGACGGGCTTCCTTGTCGATGGCACTGATAAAATCAGCGTCCCGACCATGATCGTGCGAACGAACCCCACGCGATCAGCCATCGAACCGACAACGCTATAGCTGCAGCTCATTCACTTGTACATATAATTATTCGTGCTCAAAATGCATTGACATGCCTTCGAAGTTGAAATGCAGAAGCTTCAGTCCTCAAGCTGTACACAAGAAGTTTGAGCCAATGTTGATCCTGTTTAGTGAAGGTTGGGTTACGCTTGACCCCGTCGAGTTCGTGCATCCGTTACCGATGGACCTGAACCTAAAAAATAAGCAGTCAGGACAAAGGAAACCGTTCTTATAGTTCAAGTGTGACCCTATAGCGATATATCATCTACTCTTCGCTAGGCACGTACACAATAAGCAGCAAGCGGCAACACAACACTGTGCCAACATCTTATACTGTGGTCACTGTTCCCGAACGCTGCCGGTTGCATTTGCTACGTTGATGGTGGGTCTGTACGTGTTGTTATGCTGACGCATTTCTTAATTCCAGAGAAGCACTGTTTACCTCTGTGTCAAACGGGTGCATTCGGTACAGCAGCATAAACTCAGTCAGTTATACCAACGGTGTTAGCGATGGCATCCAGGTTTTTGCGAGAGAACTACACGGCCTATGAGTGAGAGCTTATGCCGAGCACAGTTTTCTCTTTTATAGCAAACTGTAAGTATATGATGAAGCTAAACAAAAGCGAGAATCGGTAATAACAGCCCGTAATATATGTGTCTGGATCACATTTGCAGTTGTTTAAATGGCGTGGCCGCTCGTATTGATTCGTCTCAGGGTGGAACAACGCGGCTCATATGCACAGATATGTATGTTTTGCTATGTTTTGAGATTATTTCATATCAGCAAGGCAGTGTTTCCACAATATATCTGAAGCTAACAGCTATCTGAAGCCGTAGATGTAAACAAATGCACCACTTTCGCAAATCCGACGTGGAAGGCTGCGTTTGAAGGCTTCTTGAATATGCGAAATGTTTAGTGAATGTCTAAAAGGAATATAGAAAGTGATGTGCAAGCACAGACACCAGCGACAACAAACTCCAAGGCAGCCACGTTGGCAAACGGAACTTTGCGCGCCTTAATCGGGTGCACTGTTAGCCCAACAACGCGCTCGGGCCTGGTCACTCAGTAGTAGATGAGTGGATGATATGCTGCCCCGGATAAACCATTAAGAGGAAGCTTTAGCTCAGGCCCTACTCCGATGCAGCCTATTCAAATACATGTAAAATGCAAAAACGTTTTTCTGAGATAACCCCTGGACCGATTTTAATTAAATTTGTTGCATTTTAGAGAGAAAGCTAAATTCTAGTGACTGCTGAAAGCAGAATTTCGATTTAGGGCCTGAATTTCGTTTAAAATATTTTCAAAAATACAAACATTTGAAAAAAGTAGAAGCCCATTAATAGATCTGCATCAAGAACCGATATCACGGTTCTGTAATTGGCATCAATTAGATCATTAAAAGTGGACAAATTCAATGTCATTATATATCTTATGCAAATTTGTTACATTGTTTACGAAGGTTCTGCAAAAGCTGTATTTCCATATATTGAGATTTATGTGTAACATACCAATTTTGTTCGCTTTAGGTGTACTATTAGATGCAATTCACAGAATTGTGGTATCATTTTTCGTTGCTGAGTTACAGAGTTGTAAGCTTGATAGTTTCGTTTTCTGAAAATGTTTCTATTTTTGCTAATTTTTAATAAAAGATGACGACCTAAAACCAAAATTCCATACCAACAGTCATTAGATTTGAAGTTTTATTGTAAATGCAATAAACCTCGCCAAACTTGGTGCAGTGGTTGCCAAGAAAAACGGATTCTCCTTTTACATGTATTTATGTAGGAGCACCCGAGCTAAAGCTTCCTCTTAACAATTAATCGCGATCCACAAAACACACAACTGACGGACATTCAACATAGGTGCAGGTGCACAAATCAACCGGCGAAATCCCCGGCACCCTTCCAAAATGTTTCCAGCAATGTGCAGCAGAGGACAACACAGGAACATGAAAAAGGCAAATTGGCCTAGGCCGCACTGCCGTTGGCAGCCACGCCCGTTGGCGCGGCCCAAGCCACTTGCGTGAAGCGAAACTGATTGCAAACTAAATGCGCGTTTTGAATAATGATCACCAATCGTGCCCCAGTACAAGAGCTCGTGCGCAGCAAAAGACCACCACAGCGACCGAGCCATCATAGCTGATAAAAACAGCTAGTCATGACTTATTATTGCAAGAGCAATTATAGATGGCTTGCATTGACATCATCCTAGCTACCATGTTGGAGGACCAGCACGATGAGAAACGGTCATTGACGTCACATACAAGCTACCTACACACAAAACTCCAGACGCATTCATGCTGTCACGGCACTGAGAGTGCTTGCGCAGCCCACGAGAAAGGGTTAGAAGGTGTCCAGTGATGCGACAGACGTGCAGTGAGTTTGCCTGCAAAAATCGCTCAGCCAAGTGGACACAGATTTCTGCTCTGTTCACTAGACTCTGCAATGAAGCCAGGGTAGTGTTCTGCCTTCCATTGCTTGGATGAGTATTGTGCACACAAGGGATAGCGTCTCTGCAGAGCAGAACCATGGTGCATACACTGCTCTGAGCAGAATGGAGAGCACACTTCACGCTACAAACACCGACGCTCTTTCTTCAGTTTCATTTATGAAATGAAACCACCAAGGCCGGATGCCTGCATCACGCCTCCATTGTGAGAAGTGTAGTAACTGCCAGGGTGCTCTTCCTGCTGTGTTGCAGCAGTTGCCTAGGCATAATGTATGGTGCCACTATATCGCTGCCAAGTTCTATTGGAGCACTGTCTAAGGAGCTTTGGCACAATGCTAAACCAACTATCGCTTTCCTCCGCAACAAAACTGCCAAATTTTTTAGAAAGACATCAGATTTGTGTTTCATTCATGAAATGTTCTGATGCAACGAAAAAAAAATCTTCCATGATGGCTGTATTCATTAGAAGCAGGCTCAACACAAGCAGCATGTGAATATGGCATGTGATGGAAGACACACGAGAAACTCAAACCATAAGGAAATTTACGGTCATATTACGTTCGTTGTAACTTCTTTTGACACAGAAATATTATTAGCCATGCCAACAATTAAGCATAAAGCTTTGATAAAAAATTTCACTTACACATTTTAAATAACATTTTAATATGGACTGAAACTTCAACAAGCTATAACAACGGGCTGTAAACGATATATTGCTGAATATTACATTAGAATGTATGGCGCTGATGAAATTATGTTTAATGATACTGCCATACGTAGTCTGCAAATTTCCATATTTTGTTTCACGTTTGACAATTCATCTTTCAATATTTATGACCAGAGAAGCTATTCATACCGAAAATATGAATTAGCAATGCAAAAAAAAAAGAAATGCATGTGGCTTACTGAACGTGATAACCGGGGAAAAGAAATTACGACAAAATAAAACATGAAATTGATCAAGGTGCCTCAAGATTACATTATTATAGTTTGGTAAAAATACAGCTACCCCTTAAAGGGCCCCTCACCAGGTCTGGCCATTTTGAGCTAACAAGTGCCTTGTATGAAATGCGCGCTAATGATCATATCTGTTAAGTATTACATCGCTATCGCTACATGCCATGGAAGGAGCTGAAATTGCAAACCGAATGACTTTTGCCCTTATTCTCGTGGGTGCCACACTCCGAGCTGGAGAGTTGAGTCAACCGTACAAGTGCACCTACGTACATGGCAGTTCTGTGACGTCATTCACAGTGGCACGTGACTTTGAGAATTATTCAAGGCAACATCAGTTGTTTATATAAACTGTTCCTTCAGTAGACAAATTAAAGTTTAGAGAAATAATAAAACACACAAACTGAATGTCGACGTGTTCTTGTTTTACGTTGCACTGCAGCAAGAGGGATGTACTTCCGTTTTGACTGCTCCTTCTCACGTCATGCTGTCGTGTGTGCAGACAACAAAACTATGCCATTTTCTGCCGTGTTCCAGCACGCGACCATGTTCTGTGATCCGCTCGTGTCTTCCTCGGTATTCGCGTAGCACTGACTTATACCCCTAGTCAGGTGTACTCGTGCACAGCGCAGCAAAAAAAAGCAAAGAAAAAAAAATCAAGGCGGGGCCTGCGAGGTATGCATCATGCGATCCTTGAGCTCCACTATGGGAGAATGCAGGGGAAGAAATTTCGCTAGCGGAGGCTAGATGGGGCAAGTGGAGAGGCTGTCTCTCCTGGTAGTGGTGCTCACCTGCTGAAGTCAAGGTTCGCAGCAGTGAAATATTTCTACCTTGGCTATTAATGAAGCAATTTGAAAAATTATTGCGACAGAACGCTCCCTAGAGGGCACGTAACAACTTCCAACGTATAACCGAAATTTGCTAAGTGACATGGTGAGGGACCCTTTAAACAAAAGTTGATCTTGCATGTGTAAGCCTCTGGTGGGGAATCCATAACCCAAAATGAAATGTGACATGGAGCATGATTGTGATGTGTTGTGGCTCTCGCATGCCACGCACGATGAGCCACCAAAATTGTGGTATTATTTCGAGAAGCAGTACTGTACACACACACAAACTATACTGCATAGATTGCAATCAGTCCTAATTGAAAAAAAAAGAAAGAAAACAAAAACAAAGTGTGCTACTACCAACAACTACTCAAAGCCACTGAGCTGACGAGGAAGCTGACAAGTCCATCAGCTTCCAGGCAGCCTTGGGATCAAGCTCATTCTGGTCTCGGCAGAGCACCCAGGCATGATGTATGCGCAGGATTTTCTCTGGGTCGCCTTCAACCACTTCACCTTTGCTGTTCCGCACCACGTTGATCTGCTGCGATTGAAACGTAACAATAAGTACAGGTCCCTGCTCCATAATCTTTCCCATGGCTAGATCCACGTTCATCACATCGAGCACTTTGGAGTCGTAGTGATAGCCCAGCTGAATGGCCTGCTTGATGGGCGTGCTGATTACGTTAAAGGGCGCGTCGTGACACCAGTCCCGCAGAATTTCGAGGTCCCCTCGAACCATGGCCTCCAGCAAGTTGGGGATGATGTCAGTCTCGCACATGCGCAAGAACTCGTTCTTGTCGAAGTTCGGGTCGGTCTTGCAGATCTCGGTGAGCACCTCGGACAGCTCCGTCTTCTGGAACAGGCCGCCGAAGATGTCGGACACCTTGTCGGTGAGCGACCGCGAGGCGCGCACCAGCGGGTTGTCGCTCTCGTCGTATCGCGTCTTCAGGTCGAAGAACTTGTGCACGTACGGGTTGTTGTCGCGGAAGTTCTGCCAGCTCTGGGACCAGCGGGAGTCGCGGTGCAGCTCGACGCCCGTCGCCTCGTCGTTGGGGGCGACGACGCGGGCGTCGGCCTGACCGAAGCCCAGCTCGGAGCGCTTCCGCAGGGTCTTCGGCGCCCGGTAGACGCGCGCGCCGGCGGCCGCCGCTTCGTCGATCTCGGTTTTCACGGCTTTTATGCCCGAAGACACCGCTTGAAACGCACCCGTCTTGCCGAGCTGATCGCTTTGCTTGGCTATCGTTTCGGCCGCCGACTTGGCCGACTTGGCGAGCTCTTCGGTGAACTCGCGACTCTTCTTGCCGATGTCGCTTTTCTGCGCTTCCTCGATGCCTTCCTTGATTTTCTCCTTGAGCGACTCGAGCTGCTCCATGATCTGCTGCGAGCCTTTCGCCGTCTCCGCTTCGATGTTCTCGTATTTCATCCGGGCTTTCCGTAGCGCCTCCGACTGCTCGAGTTTCGCGGCTTCCTCGCGAAACTTCTTTAAACTTTCTTTCATCTCCTTGTTTTGCACCATTTCTTGCTTTATGTTATCGAATACCTGCCCGAAGAAACCTTTCCGCTGCGAAGGCGAGCTGTAGAACCTAACGGCGAGAGAATCACGAAATAGAGAAGTGTTTACATTGCCGTTCCTGAGGAGGTGGATGGAGCAGATGTGTCGGAAGGCAGAGTTTGTTGAATTTAAACAGTACGAAGATCGGGGAAAACGCAGTACGCGAGAAACACTGAGCCATGCTTGCGGCATGGCGAACGCCATTTTTGCCATTGGCGTGATTTCCAACGTTGCTGGTCAAAAGCGGGAACGAGTCGCTTTTAGCGAAACTAGCTTGATTTCGATTTCGTTCTCTTGTGCTTCGCCGACTTACTTTTAGTTCGCTAGGGTAGAAACTTCAGCCGGTTGGTGTAGAATAGCTGAAATGGTAGAACACAAGCGTTTAAACGAAATACATAGAGAGTGAAACACACAGAGAAATATACAGGGAATGACGAAATACACATGTGTATGTGCTCATGTATACACCGACATCTATGACGTGTTTTCGGCTCCCAAAATCGCTTCCGCCGTAGTCAGCTAGCAAAAGCATAGCCTTTAAGATTCGCATTTAAAATTCAGAAGGCGCCACCCTATGAAGCGTGAATTTGGACACCACCTATTTGAATTATTTTTGGCCGGCCCTGGGCGCACGCTCGAGAAGCGCCTCCCCGCATAGAGTTAATCATAGAGTTTTATATAACTAGAGGGAAATTTGGCGCTGCGATCGTTCAAGCATCGTGGGAATGATGGTATTGTGCCTAGAATACAATTGGCTAGTGTACCGTGCACCAACGTTCAGTTTCGCAGCTCCCTATGCGAGCCCATTGGCCGACGTGGCCGAAACGGGTGTCACTGAAACTACCGGCGCTGCAGTCGCGTCTTTCGTCATGCGCCGCGCGTCGTCTGCTCCTGCTGCGACGCGTCGTTTGCACCAAGAGGCCTGTAAACGCTTATCCGTCGGTAAATGTAGTTTAGATACGCAGTCTGAGTTTTGTGACAAACCTGCCGCGCGTAAGTAACGGGGACTTCACGGTGTCTGTGCACTATCGGCGCTGCAGTGACATATCTCTCACGCAGCGCGCATCGTCTACTCCTGCGATGTCATCTCTGCGGTGGGTCGTTTTCCCCAACTGGCCTGTGCCGTTTGCTCTTTGACGACTGTGTTTTGGCTGCCCTAACAATATTTTATGCCAAGGACCTTTGAATGACATGTCTAGCTAGTCTTTAGAAGCTGCAACTACACCGCAAATGAGAGGTCGTGCACTGCGAGTCCGCTTTTCAACCAACTTTTTCCCTATAAAAGCGCTACGGTGCTCCCTTCAGCGGGGGCTTTGTTTTTTGCTGCTTATTCTTAAGATGTGTATTCATTAAAGACGGCGAGCGCCTGTGCAGACGTAGGGACATTAACGCATCACGCCCAGCAGTCGCTTGAGACAACGCTGTGGTGAATTGATCCACCCCCGTCAACGCTTCGCCTAATAAATTTAATTGACACATGTATTTTATATAGTTGTCCGCGGATATTATGGGACGTGCAAATGAGTTGGAAGTGATCTGTGAGCAGTGACAAGGACGAAGTTAAATACTATGAACATATTTATGTCAAAGCTTAATTCATTTTCTTTTTGACGAGCAAAACAAACACAGTGACACTTTTTATTTACTTTGTGCACAAAAAAGTAATTTTGAGCTACTTTTGCTCAAAGCAATTTTGCCCTCTTTCTGGCTGCTTGCACCTGCTCTGTCAGCGAGTTATCGACGCCAATCAGCACAGGTTATATATGAAATAAACTATGCTAGCTCACCTGTCCATATTTGTGCTTGAGCAAATGGTTGCGTACACACTTCAGTGCATGTGGCACATCACACAGGAAATAAAGGTACGCGCTCTCAGGCAGGCATGGATGTGGATTCTTGTGAGAAGGTGAGGTTACGCTGCCGCTGATTCCCATCTGCTGCCACATCGAGCGATTGTTCCCAGCCCCGTCACTGACTACGGCGATCACCATAGCACCATGTTTATGCAATTGCATTACTGCTTGCAACACCAGCTCTGCTAAAATCTTGCCAGGCGCAGCACCTTTCGTGGCAAAGGTGGCAATCGGTTGCACCCAGCTCTCCAGAAGTGGTACGAACATCAGCACGAGCGCATGATCTGCAAGTTGGTCAGTTCCTTCATTTGAAATACCACCGTAGTCCACAAAACCATGAAGTTTGAAGGTTGACTTGTTGAAATCGTACGCCTGGCGTAACTTAATTTCATCCAAAATCAGTGTGCCGAATTTCTTCCCATCTGCTCTGTTGCCCAGCTATTTTCCAATAGCTTCCATACAGAGAGGATTGAAGCATGGTATTCATTTCAGTATTTGTGTGAGACGGCTCAGGGAGGGCAAGGGCAGCATCTTCATGCCGGACAGAAGCTTATATGCTCGAGGGCTCGCTATCCTCAGCATTAAGCAATCCAGAAGCCAGTCCGCATTGTACCGCGCGCCACACGGAGACTTTGCTTTCAACTGTTTAAACGATGTCATAAATGCAAGTCGCTGCAAAGGCGGAAGTTCGGCCAACGCTTCCTCGATTCTGTTATCGGGCATTTCAGAAAGCCTTTTCTTCAGAGCCAAAATTTCCTTCTTTTGCTTTTGATGCGCAGCAGCCGCCCTAAGCAGCCCCTTCTTCACATTGCGTAGTTTCTGATATCGCTTGAGCGTTGCGCTCGGAGCCTTAATGCTCAGTCGAAGTTTCCTCTGTAGACGAAGACAACGCGCGCAGACTAGTTGCTTTGTAAGTACATTGCACTGCTTGTGATGCATATTATCTGATGTCGCCGTGTCACGCTGGGCTGCTTTCACGCCCGCACACATGTTCAAGCTCTCTGCTTCTCTCAGGATTCTTTCCACACTTGCAATGCTAGTCGCAGCTCGAAATAGCCTCTTGTGAATTTTGCTGTAGCCGTTTAAGTACCATCCTCTTCAAGCACAACAGTTTTCATTACTCGCAGATGCCCGGCTACCAGTTGCCTCATATAAAATACTCCACATCACTTCTGTGTTGCGTCGTCCTCAAGAATTTCGAACTTCCAGAGCGCAGAAGGCAGTGCCACGTACGTGAGATCGTTGAGCGCAAAGTGTGTAGCGCATATTTCTGAAGTTCCTTCTTCCAAGCCCAATAGCAGGTTTGAAGTTGAAGCGCTGTCACTACAAGCTTCGCCCGATGTAGTTGCCGGCACTTGCGCTCGTTCTTTTGGTGGACGTCGCTTTCGCTTCCCATTTTTTGGCTTTGAGATGTGCTCAGGCAGCCCAGGAAAGAGCCGAGGAAGGGCGCCGGGAGCAAGCATCCATTTCCCGCGAGGAATCATTATTTCTTTGTTACCCACAACATGCTTGTAGTATTTCAAAATGTCGTCGTCCTCAAAGTGGCGTTCACACACTTTTGATTTGTTTGTGAGGCGTTTGTCTTTTCGGTGTAGCATGCGCTCCCAACTTTTAAACTATCCAGCGTCTTGCGGCGGTGCGAAAAAATGGTGACCAGCGGCATCGTGTCTAAGGCCGCTCGTGCAGCCGGGGGCAAAACAGCACGGCATAGGGAACTTCTTGCTGTCATGAGATGCGGAAACGCTTCTTCAAGAAGCTTTTCAAGAGAGCAAATCGCGACACATCACACAACACCTACAAAACGGAGAAGGATAGCGACTGACGGTGCAGCGCAACACATATGAAACCAGAAGTGAAAGCAGAAGTCAAGTTTCAAGTTCCTTACCAGAAACGCACTTACAATACGTAGCTCAGATATCACAATATTTCACAAAGAGGTTCAAAATTAAGAACTGTGAAATAACTACTTCTCAAAATATAAAACAGGAACTACCAGAAATGACGCAACTTCTATCAGAAACGAAGCAAAAAGTGACGAAAGACTAGGGTGCCTCGATGCCTGCCCGCCGCGCCGCCGTTCAGGGTGGTGACAGCCTTTGTACCGCTCCGCGCCGCCGTTCGGCAGACGCGCCGCCATATTGGTTCGACGTTGCTGCCCGCTGCTCGTGTCTCCCGTGCGGTCGACGAGTTGGTGAGGCGGCATTTTCGTGCTCTCGTGAGCAACCGACATTGAAAACATTTTCGCACACGCTCTTGCAGTGTAACAGTATTCTTATCGTCCAAAAACAAGAAAGGGGCTGGCAGATGGAATGGCACACTGTGGTATAAAATTTTTTAAACAGGGTTGAAGTACCTCAGACAGGCTGGCCAACGTTTCGATAGGTGGACCTATCTTCGTCAAAGGCGGCCTCGTCATCCTCGGCGTGTTAGTTTTAAAGGGTTAGTGCAGTGACGTCACGTGCGGGTGTTGTCGCTGGCGGCTGGTTTTAAAGAGAGAGATTACAAGAGGGAACAGGCGCTGTCGTCCGACGTCTGTGAGCCTCATTCTCAAGACGAAGGGACAAGAGCGTGAGAGTGGGCACGCGGAGAGGAAAGAAAAGAAATAGAAGCAGAAAAAAGGGGAAAAAGGAAAAAAAGGAGCGGGGAGCCAGGGCCGTACCAAGACACAACAAAGGGGGGGGGGTGAAAGAAAAAGAAAGAGAAAAATGAAATCTTTAAGCAATACGGGGGCTTGGGAGCGTGTTGGGGATGCGAAAGGTTAGGAGTAATTCAGGGGAGTCGTTGGCGGCATGTTTTTGAGGCATTAGAACGGCCGGTCAAGCAATAGGTCGAGTAATTTTGAAATAGTTAAGGTGGCGACGAGGAGTCTGCGGTGCAATGTGTGGGGAGACTGAAAGGCAGCGGCATGGTCTTTCAAGGGGCACTGCCCCACGCGCTTAACGTAGGTGTCGTTACGGCGGCATCCAGAAGGCGATACTCTGGGTTGAGGCGCCGAAAAAGGCATATTGACTTCGGAATGTGTTGTCGAGGGGGTTTCAAAAAAAAAGGACTAAAAAAGGGGGGCAGGGGGAAGGGGGGGGGGCGAAATCGGTATAGCAAACAGGAGGGTGACGCGTGCAGAGGCGGGCACGGGCACGTGTACATGGAAGGAGGGGATCGTACACTTGGTATAGACGTAAAATCCTGAAAGAGTACATTAAATTGAGTAGTAGGCAGGAAATTTTTTTTTTCTTTTTTTTCTTTTCCCTCCTCCCTCCCCTTTTTTCCTCCGAAATGAAAGAGTAGGTGAGGTTAAGAATTAAAGTTGGCTGGTGGGCTAATGTGTTTTGTGTATTGGTTGATGATATGAGAGTTTCAGATTTAAGTTACAGCTTTTAAAGATTCTAAGTTGCCGCGTGCCAAATTAATTCCTGTCGGGTGTAGGCAATTAAACTTGTGTATGAGGTATGATTCCGTGTACTTCCTTTCGCGAGGGGAACGGAAATTTGTTTGTAGTATATAGAGCCTTGCTTTGTCAAACATATGTCCATGTTCATTAAAGTGGCTGGCTACTGCTTTGGGTAAATTGTGTTTTGTGTCCGCGCGGTGACCATTGAGTCTTGTATTGATTTGTTGTCCGGTCTCACCTATGTATTGTTTGCTACAAGCGGCGCATTCTAGACAGTACACTACATTGCTTGATGTGCAGGTGAAAGCCGAAGTTACCTTGTGTGTGTAATTCGACGCTGTACTTTTTACTGTAGTAGTGGATTGAATGTGTTTGCATGTAGAGCACCTGGGGCGACCACAGGGATTGGTTCCCAACTTCTTCTTTTTCTGTAGTTTGGCGTGCACAAGAACATCTTTAAAATTAGTGTTGCGTCTGTGTTACGGCTGGGACTCTGTGATATAAGGCCGTGAACTGCTGTTAAACGCAGCAAACGAAACATGTGCTTCAAAGTTTCGAGGGAGCCTACCAACACGTGAACAGATAAGCGTTGTGTAATTTCTCAAACGGTTTTGTCAAAAAATTTTCCACCGTCCAAACGAAATAATATTGCGACAGTGAAAACTCAATTAACATTCCGACTCGCCAATCGCCTCTCCTTGTAACACCGCAGCGCTCTGCCAACATGACTACTGTGCTTTTTTACAACAGAATATGAGCTCTGTATTTCAGCCCGAAAGCATAATTCCACACATGCCAGAAATTTTCAGCTTCCGATGCGATTGGTGAGAATCCTGCCCTCTGCAACGATAGCTCGGCGGGCGCGCGAGGCGCTTCTTCAAACCAATATGGCGGCGCCGCGGGGCTGTCACCACCCTGAACGGCGGCGCGGCGGGCAGGCATCGAGGCACCCTACGAAAGACGCGATCGCAGCGCCGCTAGTTCGCGTGACCACCACTTCGGCCATCTCCCGAGCGGAGCTGCGAAACTGAAGTATGTCTAAGAACGTTGCCGTGCTCCAGCTCTTTTCAATGGACGAGCGTGGCGCTGCCTGCAATGAATGCCCACGATGGCCGGCAGATGTCGCGGTCATACGGGTGGGTGCAGACTGCGCGTGTCGTCTGCTTCTCATATCAGTTTCGCAGCGGTTGCGTTCGTTTCTATGTTTTGCGTTTTCAGTGTTATTACAGCGTTGCGTGTTTGTTCTTGGTGTTGTCAAAGAGTGAGTACGTGGCTGCTGTGTTCGTGTGCCTGTCATTATGATAACTATGCGGTGGCGGTGAAAAAATGCCGAAGCTATAGAGACAGTGCAAGGAGAGGATCGACCTCCTTTGTACCGTTGTGTAGGAGCGGTTACCGCTCGAACAAAGGGCGTGTATACTTGTTCACTCTACCATCTGATACGAAGCGGTAGCAGAATGGGCAAGAATGATCAGGAGAACAGACAGAAGGCTGGCACGAACTGCTGTGGTCTGTGAAAAACATTTTCGAAAACAGCTTAGTCGAGCGCGCGTTCTCTATAACCACGAAGGGCGTACGTTGTCCACGAGATTCCCCGCGATGAAGCACGCCTGAAACCCTACGCTATACCCACGATATTTCCTGAGTATCCTAAGCATGCACCTTTTTTTTTGTGAGTGCCAAGGAAGAAAAAAAAAACAAGAAAAAAAGGAGCAGTAGTGCATTGACCTACTATACTGCAGGTTATGTTGCACGAAAGATCATTGCCCGAAACTCTTGACCACAGTGTGCAGGCTTCGTTTGCGTAAGTAAAGCTGAAGCTAGTGCCGACGCTGCTTCATATTGCACTACACATTTTAACAATGGAGGCCTTGTCTATCTTAGTCACACCTTCTCAACCGCTGTGAAGTCGCTTTTACTGTGTTCTTTAGCAAAAGCAAGTTACATGTAGCGAGTCTAGCTGATTTTCCAGGTCAGCTGCAGACACTGGCTTTTCCACAACTAGGGTGCCCAGAGCATGAAAAACCAGCTTTGACCGCACTTGTTTCTATGTTTTCTTGAGGTTTCGGTTTTTTGTAAAAGGCATCAACAAAGAGAGTGAAGCGCAAAGGCAACGGCAGAAGCTCCTTAAACTGCGGCACTGCCACTAGATCTATCTTCTGCATGTATGTGTGCATTATCTCATCTAGTGGTCTTATGCCTGCGTTTGACTGTTGTTACGCTTGAATAAAATTTTTGTTACGCTTAAATTAAAGATCTGTTTCCTATTTTTGTTTACGTACATTAGACATAAAAGGAAATCTGCAAATGTTTACAAGTTATAAAAAAATGCATAGTATACAGAACACCACAGTCCACATTACAGGCTAATTTTTTTACTTATTATCCTACCCTCGGGGAGCAATGGGCATTATGTGGAGATGGGTACATGGTTTACAAACAATCAAAAGCATTCAAACCTACGAGGACATCAATAAGCTACTAGGCAGAAATAGCAGCAAATAAAATAAAAACAAAGAACAGCGAAATTCAAATAAGTGATTTCAGAAGATGATCGGGTACAGCGGTCTTGAATGATTATGCATTATTATAACATTGATAGAGCAGTAACGTAACCTTATATTTCTTTTACTTTATTACAATAAAAAAATGTAACCTAAAATTTACCCTTAAAAATGTTACGCTGCCATCATCGCTAGAATAAAGTAGCTATCGAAGGCGAATGCCTTGTAAAGCTTACTGTAATTCACCTTAATGCACCCTACTCCTCCTTCATCCACCATAATCAGCCTAAATCCTTCTTAATACACCCTGATCCCCCTAATTCAACTTAATCCAGCTCGCACACGACCTTGAAACATGGAGATCTAAGTCATTTGCCTTAAATATTACGTTTTCTCTTCGCCAGCTTAGAAACACATGAGGTCCCCCGCTTGAAGCCGAGTTGAGCTAGCACAAGCTTTTCATGCAAGCGACAAGCGCTAAAGAAGCCTATTGCAACCAAAAGCAGTAATGCGCTGCCAACATTTGAAAGGTGCTGCTTCTACGGCTTAATAAAAGCAAAAAGCGCAGCAGCCCGCTTGCCGATGCTGTGGAAACACGTTCTTTATTCTATGGAAACACGGCAGGCTACGAAGACCGGATGGTGCCGCGGCACCCACCTGGGCACTGCAGCGCTCCTAGCGGCAGCTGCTGGCATTCATTGCATCCGGTGCCACACGGGAGGCCGCGGACGGCACACTAGCCCGTATATTCTAGCTCTAGGCACTATAATCGATGCTATAATCATAGAGTAGTTTCCTACAAAAATTTTTGTAGGAAACTCTATGGCTATAACCACCGTGTAAAAACAATGACTCGGGGGTCACAACGGAGAAACGCGTCTCACTGATAATGGTGTTTCATGTCTGCACAGCAGCACACGTAAGGAGATTGAAAAGGCGGGAAATTCGAAAGGGTAAACAGTTATAGCTGCACGTAAAACGCGTTGAAAGATGTAAAAACGAATCTATTTAGTGCGTCCTTCATTCATTATAATCATTGAAGTTCCTCAGGTGCCGTAACAGACGATAATGTCTCCAACATTGTAGTCGCGTCGCTTGTTCTAGCAGACAGCGTTTGGCAATGCCTGGGAGCAGTCGCGGAAAAGCGGTGCGGGCAGACGATAAGTTCTCTCTCTCTCTCTCTCTTTTTGCAGCGTTTGCTTTACCGTTGAGGAATCAGTCATCCTTGTTCTCAGTGGAAGCTTAATAATGCAAATAATGGAAAAGGACGAATAAGCAGAATCGCAAGAGAGGGAAGAAGAGAGATTTACCGTTTGAGCAGCGACGTACGTTGCCTGGCCGAGAGGGATCGAATCTCACTGTGGACAAAAACTGTTTCGTTACAAACTGCAAGAACGGATGTGACTCATGCAAATACAAAGTATCGATATTCAGTGTCCCTAAAGAGAAGAGTCGACTGTAAGCATGGCGGGATGGCATACAGCGTGAAGACCGTGTCCTGCAACCAGACGACTACGTGTGCGAGAAGCACTTCGACCCAGTGTGTGTGACAAAAACATGGACGGCCGTGCACAGTGGAGTTGTTTTAGCCAGCACGACCTGAAGAGCTTCTCTAGCTAGTGATGATGTGCCGAGTAATTTTCGTGCTTCTTCACACTTCACTTTCAAAGAACGGTGTTCCATGACAACTGACGCTTGCGGAGCACTTCCAAAAGAAGGAGCCATAGGCTGAAAGCACAAACGAAAAGAAAGAAACAGAAAGCAAAATGTAGCAAATTACGAGTTACTGTAGTTAGCAGGTGATGTGCCAATTGAAGGCGGCCAGAACCACTTAGCGCTGCCAACACAAGAATGATGAAGAATGCCATAGGGATATACGTATCCTACATCGATGAACTTCCGTTGTCTTGGTTTGCAAGTTGAATCCATACTGGTTTTCTGTTGCCTCGTGAATTTTGAATAAAAAAGAAAACGATCAGCGTCTCCTATCATGAACATTAGATTAAGGAGCATATGTACGTGCGCATTGATTCCATTGAACGCTATAAACGCATGAAAGGTGCAGCATGGTTCACAAAAAAAACAAGCAGTCTTTGTATTGGTGCATTTTAAACTCTACCACGGCGCCCATATGTGAAAAGTGCGTTATTTAATTTGCGTTTAAGTGTACAGAACAGTGATGGTACAGCTCACTGCATTACGCGAGAGCGCTTATGTGCACGCAGGAGAACGTTGTGCGCAGTATACTCCCCAACACACTGAAAACGAGGACGCAGCGTATATTGAGGACAGATACCAACTCTCATCTAAACGGAACTTGCAAATTGAATTGTCAGCTGCTCCAACAAAAATGCGGACTGCGAGAACCGCATTGAGCAAAATATACGTTTTTGATTTAAAAATGCAGAACGCGTTGCGGCATTCTAAAATAACTCTATAAGCTTTCAGGAAATTAAGATAGTAATATCAATATGAGAGGATTAACACTTACACGCACTCTGAAAAATGCCGGCTGATATGCGTGCGCTCGGGGCCAGGGTTGCCAGATTGGGCTATTAATAGCCAAATCGGGCTACGTTTGTCCGAGTTGGCGTCAGTATTTTCCTTTTGGCTATATGGATACTTTTGGGCTGCATCTGTTTCCTGTGTAAAAAAAAGTAAATATAGTTAAGCACAAATGAAAAGCACGCTGAAATCAAAATGCAGACGGTAGCAGGTTAAAGAAATTGAGCGCGTCTGCTACAAGATCAAAATTTGCTAATTATATGTTAGAGAACACATATGGATGTCGAAAGGTCAAGGATCGCGGCCTTTTGATAATTTTAATTAAGAAAGCTGGCCACAGGAAACACGTCTCCATCCGCAAACTATAACGCTACCCGCGTGCGCGCGCCAGCGAACATAGACTGTTGCTGTCTTCACGTGTGAGCTTTCGGCGTTCTACATTTTAACGCGATAGCGTTAAGGAGCTCGTGTCGCAGAAAAGCCGGTGTCGTCGGCGTCGGCGTCCGCGGCGTTGACCGTGAGCGATAAATCACTGCAGGCACTTCATATTAAGCATGAGATGCTTGTAGCTCCCTTCGACGGTGAGCCGCGGGTGATCTCAGCGCCAGAACGGAGGGAGAACACCGGGCTGAATCTAATCGATATTAGCCAAATTTTCCGCCTGCCGCATGGCGCCTACGTGGCAATTCGCTCGGACCCTTCCTGCCCAAATTGCCCCTGCTCCAACGCCAACGTAGAACATATCCTCTTCCGTTGCCCCACAGCCATCTGTTCCCTATACAACTCCAAACTCCCCTCCTGTATTTGCTATCGCTACCCTTATTAAATGCCGCCGTCGAGCGAGTGTTCAGCCAGGTCTCACTCATTAAAACCGACTTTCGAAATAGAATGTCGAACGAGACATAGGTAGCGCTCCTCCACGTGAAGTTTGGCCTGGCCAGGAAGGGAGGCTGCTGCAAAGTTATTAAACCGGGCCAAGAATTTTTGTCCCGTTTCAGCTGTGACATTTTGTACGGACCAAGCAGTTCCACTTCTCAATGAGCTCGTGATGCTTAATCATAGCATATTTTTTATGTCGGTATATCGCACTAGGTTTTGTACCAACCGCCATCTATTGTGTTAGACTTTGTCTTGAATTTTTTTTGTATTTTTCCGTTTAGTGAATCGTGTGGTGTTAAGCGAAATTATCATGAGCTGTAAGTAATAATACTGAACGCCTGAATGCATGCCATTGCTTAGCGTGTTTATTGCGCAGTGCTATTTTTGTGTTCTTTTGGCGCTCTGGGAAAAATAAAACAGTGCATTTACAATGAAGACCGCATTTGTCTTATCATGAAGGCAAGAATTCAGCGGGAACCATTCGAACTTGTTCAAACCTCCGCAAACAAGGCATTAGTGTGTCCACCGAAAAATGCGCGTTAATCGCATTTACACGAAAACCTATGCAACCGTACTGTTTCTCTCAACGGCCAGGATATCGAATACCAGAAGTATCACCGCTCCTTACCTGTGATTACTGACAGGGACCTTCCATTGAGCTCCCGCTGCATCTACCTGAAGCGGAGAATAATTTCGATTGTGCATTCGAATTTCGATTCTGATTGTGTGTTCCTGTGCGTAAAAACCTGGGGCACGTCGGTATGGTCCATTCTGCAGCTGTAGAAAAAGGTGCTCTGTAAGAGCCCAGAGCACTGCTTCTGGGCTTTTTACGGTACAGCTTGCCTGTTTTGGTGAACACGTGTAAAACAAATATTGGTACTCTCGAAAGTTTGCAAGTTCAGGCTCTACGGACATGACTTGAATTACCATGATGCGTCTCGACTCAGGCAAAAATCCTGATTGCTAGAGACTGCTTGGTTCAAACATATATAACCATTGACAATCTTAGAGTACGCATTCGACATCTGGGTCACATACCCTGCTTTGCCAGCGCAAAGACCTCAAGGCACATTTTACAAACTTGTTGCGACACATCGAGGCTACGTTCCGTCGGGCTTTACACCAGCACTAAGACCACTGTTACCCCTGTCGTGCCTACGACCGCCACAAGTACGCCTCTCGGTTCCGCGAATTGCAAGGAAGACCCATCATTCAGCAGTGGCTCTACCTCAGTTCACACTGTCATTACTGGGCGAGGCATATGAGTAAAGAACGCGCATTTACACCGATGAATCTTTCAGAGCTACCAGCTCCATAGACGCTGTTGTCATCCCGGTCTTACAAGTCACAATTGCGTTCAGAATGTCGCATATAACGACCTCTACAGCAACAGAAGTTGCCCCTCTACGGGCTGCTGTTAATTAAAACGCACAAATCAAAGCTCGAAAGTGGGTCGCTTTCTGTAACTCCAAGGCAGCCTTTCAGAGTCTGCAGTCAGTCTTACGACAGAATACTCATGAACAGCTGGTGTTTGAGACCACAGAGGTTCTCCATCAAGCCCTCATAAACGGGCATGTCATTATTTTCCAACAGTTTCCGGGGCACTGTGGCATCGTCGGAAATGACTTTACTGATGATGCCACCCGCTCAGTGCATAAAGAAACCATGACACTTCCTATAGCCCTATCAAGCACAGACGCCGCGAGGGGTCGTTTACTTGCTCAAACCAAGACTGCAACTTTGTGGAACACCCAGATTTTCTCCAACTGCCGTCTCAACCGGCTGGATCCTACATTGAAGTTGCAGATTCCATCGAACTTCTCACGTCGTGATGCAACTTTACTGTGCCGCCTCTGTTTAGGAGTGGCTTTTACGAAAGCCTACTCGTTCCTTATTGAATTACCGACACACCGACTTGTGACTGGCGCCAATGTGAAGAGGCTATCGAGCACGTGTTGCGTTTTTGTAATCTCTATGCGATCAAACGCGACGTTTTGCGGAGGGTGGTAAACCCATTAGATAGCAGACCACATTCAGAGACTAAGACTCTCGAACCATGGCCCCACGCGTTGCAGGCTTACAAACCACTGAGGCCAGTGGTTTCATGAAATCCACTGGCCTCAATGACCCATTGTAGGCATGAAGTCATGGACAACTGAATGCATTCACATTGATAGTACCTTCCTCCTTCCCTCTCCTTTCTTTTCTTCCCTTAAACCCCTTCTCTGTAGGGTAGAAAACCAGATGTGCATCTGGTAGACCTTCCTACCTTTCCTTCCTTCTTTTCCTCGTCCTCCTTCTGTTGTTGTTGTGTGACTTCATGTCACAAATATAATGTCCTGTTTTAGCTGCACGGAATTTTACAAAAAGGTGAATTTGGTGTGGATATCTCCCAATATTCTATCAGGTTATGTGTCTTTGTGACCACTAGGAACTCGGAATTCTGCACAATATGGCAGATAATTAATAAGGATATCTTAAATTATTGCTTAATTAGCAATTGTAGAGGAAATATGGCAATTCCGGAATTCAGGACCCAGACTCATAATATTAACTGAACAAAGACTTCTGCATATGGGATGTGCAGACTGCGATGGAAGTTACATTTTCCAGACAGGCAATTTTCAGCAAAGACTGAAGCAGCACATGTGCGACAGTAAAAAAGAAGAGCGTATCTTCGAAGTCTCTCGCCGAGCACGCAAAATCCACTCGCCATGAAATAGACTGGGACAACGCAAAGTTAATGGAAAAAGAAAATAACTGGACTTCTCGGCTTTATCTTAAATCCCTGACAATCCAGACCAGGGAGCCCACACTTAATTGCAATGAAGGCAACTTTCCTCACGTGCACGCACGTTGTCTACGTCACATTTAATGTCCACATAAACGGACCATTTCATGCTTCAACTTAATTATGAATAAGGCTCTCGTGCGGGAGTCCAAACCCTTTCCGCGGAGCCGAAACATCTTTCCTTTTATAAACTTTCGCGGTCGATGTCCGCTTCTAACTGTTGTGAAAAACTTTTCTAAACAACATCGTTTTGCGTGCTAGAGCCTGCAGTACTTTCGCACTGATGGCGGCCCAGCACCGAAAGAAATATGAAATAGTGTATCAGTAACATCCATCTCTCTACCCTCTTCATTGCGAGTTCAGACCAACAGTAGCGCAAACGTTGGCTGGCGCAGTATTCATTGCCGCCTTCTCATTTTTTGCGTGGTGACGCCTGGAATCAACGCGGAGCGTAGTCAATTCCGTTTCCAAGCTTGTGGTGGTACCGTAGCTCGGAAGACCACGGTTGCGAATAGCAGCAAATAAAGAAAGGCTTTATAGATGAGAATGAAGAGAACTCATAATTGTCGTAGCCTTGGCGCCCGCGCCACAAGGGAGTAAGGGGCGTTTTCTGATAGTGTGGGGAGATCGGTGTCACTGACGCGCTATTTATTTTTCGTTTGGGCTCAGGATTGGCCACAGCCAATATACTGCACGCCGTAGTACCTACGACGATTTTTGTGAAGCAGTTGTTGGGCAACATATGACTGGCGGGCTTCAATTATGCAAATGCAATATGGCCTCTAAAATTGCTAATTAAAACTTTATATGTATTGGCGGCCAAGCAAGCGTTACAGTTTGACAGCAGATGCGCAAATGCGTTTATCACAAGTTATCGGCGCAGCACCCAGTGTCATCTGGTGCAGAAAACAAAATAGCCTATATACCTGCTGCATTAGCGATCTCTGGGGACGAAAGCGAAGGGAGGGGGGAGGGGTTCCGAGGCAGTTGTGCTATTGCTGAAGCATCACTCCACCACTCCCCGGAAATGTGCCTTATCCTCGCCTTCCTGATTACACGCGGCAAGGGGGGGGGGGAGGAGGTGACAGAAGACCTATGGGTCCCGGCTGCCAGACGACCTGGCTACGCCACTGGACGGGAGTTCGAAAAACGCCTCCTCCACTTCTGATCTCACAGCAAGGGCTGATTCACTGAGCTTGAGAGACACAGCGGAGAACCCTCGGGAGAGTCCACGCTGATGATGCGCCCACACGGGTGAGGAATGTGAAGGACACACTCGTAAGGATGATGGCGTAAAGATGAACAAGTGCACAACACACGCCCGTAGTTGCTAATATTTTACAGCGAAGCTGTTAAGGGCTACTTTCCTCGCTATCGTGTCCGCGTGCAGAAATAAAATCACGAAGATAGCGCGATGTCGGGCCGACCCGCGGTGGACTCCCCAAACGTGGGCCGATCCCGAAGATAGCACAATACCCGGCCGATTCGAGGCGGAAGTGGCGCAGGCGTTTGACACTCCCCATGTGCGAGTCGATCCAAAAATAGTGCAACGCCAGGTCGACCCGCGGTGGAGGTGAGGCAGGCTTTAAGCGCTCCCCACCTGGGCCGACCCCGATGATAGTGCAATAGCGGGCCTACCCGCGACGAGAGGGAAACAGGCGCTAAGCACTGCCCGTAAGTGGGCTGATATCGAAGATAGTGCAATGCAGGGCGGCCCCACGGTGGAGGTGCTGTTCGTCATTAAGGGGCGCACATACACAGCTTCGCTGGTCATCCTTCTTCACAGAGTGGAAGAGCACTGAGTTTTTTGTTGCTTTATTTGAACCAATTTCTTTGCATTATTTTCTTCCACCAGTGGGAAGAAGTTGTGTAAAGTTTTTTGTATGAAGCATTGTACGCATATTTCTTACATAGTTGACTCTACAATGAACCACTAAATATAATGTCGCAAGATAGCTGTTCACATCGGCATCATCATCGATATGAGCCCGTTTTAAGCCTACTGAAAGCATCACGGCCTCTCCCAGCTATTTCCAAACACCCCTCTCTGCGCTAGTTCATTCCAACTTGTGCCCGCAAACTTTCTAAATTTGCCACTCCACCAAATTACTCTGCGGCCCTCGATTACGCTTCTCTTCCTTTGGCAACCACCTGTAACTCTAATTGTCCATCGGTTATCTGCTGTACGTACTACATCACCTGGCCAGCTAAATGTTTTTCTTAGTGTCAACTCAGCTATCAGCTATCCCCGTTCGCTCTTTGATCCATACCGCTCTGCTCCTGTCTCCTAACGTTATGCCTAACATTTTTTCGTTCCACCATACTCTGCCTGGTCATTACCTTGTTATCGAACTTCTTTGTCAACCTCGAAGTTTCCGCCCCAGATGTTAGCACCGGTAGAATGCAATGGTTGCACATATTTTTTTTCCGCGACACTATACGTTCCTTGTACGGATTCGGTAATGCCTGCCGTAGGCGCTCCCCAACGCACTGGTATATTCTCTAAATTTTCCTCTCATGGTCAATGTCACCTGTGACTAATTGAGCTAGATTAACGTATGCCAGCAATAATTCTAAAGGCTAACTGGAGATTATAACATCTTGTTGCTTTGGCGGGCTATTGAATATTACCTTTTCCGACTGCGTAATAAAATTCAGGCCTACTTTTACACTTTCTAGGCTCAGGTCCTCAGTCATTTGGTACAATTCACCCCAGTGTCGCTGAACAGGACATTGTCATCTGCGAACCGAAGGAAGCATTCGCTATTGATCCTTACTCCTAAGGCTTCACAGCATAACAGCTTGAGTACTTCTAAGCATACAATGAATAGCATTAGAGAGATTGTTTCATCATCTGACACCTTTCTTTATAGGTGACTTTCTACTTTTCGAGTGGAGAAACAAGATAGCTGTGAAATCTTTGTAGATATTTACAAACATATTCACGTAGGCCTCCTGTCCTGCTTAAGTACGCGATGGCTCCATGGCTGCTGAAATTCCTACGTAATTAAATACATTTTCGTAATTTATGAAATCCACATTGGAGGAGTGATTGTATTATGCATATTTCTCAATTCCCTGACTATGACGTGGACGTGATTCATTGCAAATTACCTTTTGCTGAAGCCAGTTTCTTCCCTTGGTCGATTGAAGTCAAGTGTAAAGTAAGGTAAGGTAAAGGGCAGTGATTATGGGCTAGTGATGTGTAGGATTGCTCTCAATTTGGAGAGAGGAAAAAAATTAGTCAAGAAGGAACAGACTCGTTTAGACGCAGTGCTGGCAAACAAATGTACAGTTTAGAACAGGAAGATGAAGATAACAAGAACGTTATGATTGAAACGGTAACTAGGCTGATTTCAGAAGCCGAACCTGAAGTGGGAGGTAATACATCAAGGCAAAGAATAGGAAAACACTCCCAAATAATAATGGACCCAGTAAAGAAACCACAAATCATGAAATCGTCCAACTCAACAGATAAGATTTAATTCAATGAACTGTCCAAGTTGATAGCAAGAAGTGAGGCGATGTGTGAAATTATACGACCAAAATTATTGTGGAAGCACTAAAAAATGGCCGCAGCATGAAAGAAGTGAGAAGAAAACTTAGCATAGGACAGGGCAAGATATACGCAGTGAGACATGAGCAGGGTAATGTCATTACGAATTTTTATGGTATTGTTACGCTAATGCTGCAGCAAGGACGAATGAAGAGGAGAACGAAGTGCGCTCGTCTTTGCAGCGGCTCGGTGTCGGCGCGGCCCCTTTTCATCAATTCTTCTTTTAAATAAACGCACCCCATCCTAACAGTTTTGGTGGACGGTGAGGGGTAAAATCAAGTCGAATTCGCAATGCTTGCTCAATCCACTCACAATGTAATTCTTGGCCTACAAAAGTGCGGTGCCACTGTTGACGGCGGCACCGGTGAGCTTTTCCTGTATCCTCTTGCCGACCAACCTGCTAACTGTTCATGCACTCTCGCCGTCATTGAAGACACTCACTTACTGGCACGTTCCTTACGCAGAATTCGAGTTGCTGCTTGTGGTGTCGATGTCGATACATTTGATGCAATGGTTGAACCTGTGCCTTCCATGCTTCTGAAAAAAAGTGATCTCCTACCTCGATGCGTCTTCTCTATGGCCTGCGGAACGACTACACTGTGGGTGTCAAATTTATCCTCCCAGTCTGTTTTGTTACCCACCGGTACGCGACTTGCCTCTTTTGAAGTAGATACCTGTCCCAGCATAGGCGCTTTAACTGATGACACGTCCCACGAATCCCGAGAGCCCGAGGCTGTCCCGGTGTCCCTGAAGACTCGTTGCCTTTTTTAAAAATGATCAACTAGTCACTGTCTTCAGAAAAGCGTCAAGCCGTGGTCAGCGTCCTTAGCAAGCAAGCGTCATTATTTGATTTCGCGCAGAACGCTAACAAAGTTCACGTTCCAAGTACGCGGGCTCGCCACAGGATCGACACGGGGTCCGTGCATCCCATCAGGTAGAAGCCATATCGCGTGTTTCCATCAGAGCGCAACATCATCGCTCAACAGATCGACGACAGGCTAGCCAAGGGCGTCATCCAAGATCCATCTAGCCCTCGGGTTGCGCCGGTCATCCTGGTGAAAAAGAAAGATGGGCCCTGGAGGTTTTCTGTCGACTACCGGCGTCTGAATTCTGTGACGAAAAAGGATGTGTATCCACTTCTGTGGATCGATTACGTTATCGACTGCCTTCATTCCGCATCCTATTTTTCATCTGTGGCTACTGGCAGATACCCATGCAGTCAGCTGACAAAGAGAAAACCGCTTTTGTGACCCCAGACGGCTTGTTTGAATTCAGCATCACGCCGTATGATTTGTGCAAAGCGCCTGCAACATTTGAAAAGTTCATGGGCACGGTACTGCGCATGCTGAAGATGCTGTCTTACTGGCACGTGTTACTGGCGCGTGGCTCCAGTGTTAACTAGACGACGTCGTCATTTTTGGCCGCACTTTGGCAGAGCACAACTATCAACTGAACGTTGTTCTGACGAGCCTTGAACAAGCTACCCTTACCCCCAACTCCAAGAAATGTCACTTTGGCGAACGAGAGGCGTTAGTACTCGAACATCTAGTGGGCAAGCAGGGGGTGCGACGAGACCCATAGAAGGTCGCTGCAGTTAGCGGCTTTAAAGAACCGCAGTCACAACGCGAACTGAGGAGCTTCTTGTGTGTTTGCTCGTAGTTCCGACGTGTTGTGCCCAACTTTCCCGCCTACCCTCTGGTTTCATTGCTGCGCAAGGGTAAACCTTTCACCTGGACAGCGGACTGCGATTCCTGGTTTCGTCAACTGAAGTTTCTGCTCTCTTCCAGACCCATACTTCGCCATTTTGACCTGTCTGCCACAACAGAATTGCACACATACGCGAGCGGAATCGGCCTCGGCACCATCTTCGTTCAGCGTTTTGGTAACGCCGAGCATGGCATTGCCTATGCCAGCCGTTCCTTGAGCAAGGCCGAACAGAATGGCAGCGTCACTTAGCAAGAGTATCTCGCTGTCGTCATTGCAGTCCAGAAGTTCCGCCCATATTTCTACGGGCGCCGCTTCGCGATCGTTACTGATCACCATTCACTATGTTGGTTGGTTGGTCTCCGCGACCCGTCTGGCCGCCTTGCTCGATGGGCGCTTCGTCTGCAGGAATTTGACTTTGCAGTCCGTTACAAGAATGGCCGACATCATGCGGACGCCGACTGTCTTTCGAGGCTCCCTCTACCAACAAGTTCATGGGTCCCTGACAATTTCGATGAGTTTATGGCCGCCATCGTCATTCTTTTTCCCAACCTGGCCACTTTCCGGGAAGAGCAGCGTGGCGACTGCAGCCTCGATGGCCTCTTCGCCACAGATGCTCAACCAACCGGTAACAATGGATTTGTCATCCAAGATGACCTGCTCTACAAGAGGAATTATGCGGCTGATGGTGCCCGCCTCCTCTTAGTGGTCCCTAAGAATTCGAGAACCCACGTGCTCCGTGCTATGCGCGACGACTCTACCACTGGGCACCCTGGTTTCACCAGAACATGCCACCGCATTCAGGGCCGATTCGACTGGACTAATAAGCGACAGGATATAGAAAAGTATGTGGCCAGTTGAAACAAGTGCCAGCAATTCAAGCGTCCTAATACTGCTCCGCTCGGTCCTTCACCCTGTGGCGCCAATAACATCTTTCAAAATGGTGCGAGTGGACCTTCTTGGCCTATTCCCGCGCTCAACAAACGACAACCGCTGGATTATAGTCTGCGTCAGCCATCTGACGCGTTATGCTGAAACCGCAGCGATGCCAACGGTCTCGGCTCTTCATGCTTCGAGCTTTCTCCTGTCCTCTGTTATACTGCGTCACGGGCCCCCTCCTGTTATCGTGAGCGATCGTGGTCGCCAGTTCGTGGCTGACGTAGTTGAAGAGCTGTTGCATCTCTGTGCTTGACATTTTCGCCAAGTGACCCCGTATCACCCGCAGACGAATGGTCTCGTCGAGCGCACCAACAGAACTTTGATTCCAGACACAAAAATTGGGATGACATCTTGCCTTTTATCATATACTCCTACAACACCGCAAAGCATGAAACTGCCGGCTACAGTCATTTCTATCTTCTTTATGTCAGACCACCCCGCAGCTTCATTGACACAATTCTATCTTTTACTTCTCATGCGCCCTCTTCTATTGCCCAGACTCTCCGCCGCACTGAGGCAGCATGCCGCATAACTCAGCTCCGTACATTGGCATCCCAGGACCGCTCCAAGATCAGCTACGATTCACGACATAAGAATGTGTCGTACCACAAAGGGGAAATAGTAGGGCTTTGGACACCACTTCTCAAGCACGGCCTGTGCCAGAAGTTCCTGGCTGGTTACACTTGGCTTTTTGTTGTCACTAATCGCCGAAGTGATGTGACCTATTCGATTGCTCGTCTCGTATCTAATGGCTACCGGTTTAAGAAGACGCAGCTTGTACACGTCGCTCACCTGAAACGCTGCCATGCCCCTGACTCCGAGTGGACGTAACAGTTACTCGCCCAGTGGGCTTAATCTCTGAAGGGAGGAGTGTTACGCTATAGCTACAGCAAAGGCGGGAGAAGAGGAGATCGAAGTGCGCTTGTCTTTGCAGCGGCTTGGTCTCGGCGCGGCCGCTTTTCACCAATTCATCTTTAAATAAACGTACCCCATCCTAACAGTGTGTTTAAAGCAGCTGAATTATGCACTAGACTCATACCCAGGGCAGCCACGCAACCGTCACATGAAGCAGTGATGAGCATGATACAGAGGCTCCTTTTATAACTAGGATTGAAGTTTTGAGGGCCTTCCAATGCGTGCCCCGGTAAAAAGCGGCAGGAGAAAATAAAATAGGTCTATTTAATCAACGATGGAGGAGCTATTGACACGTGGGCTTGTTTATCTTTTACGAATGAGTGCGTTTGAACGTCTATATTCCGTTCCATACATAGCAGTCAACGCTGTGGAGGCTAAATACACTTCTTGCTGTGGCTTCCGCTCGCACTTGGATAAGATTTGATGTTTTTTGACAGCACTTGTGCGCAAGTGTTGTTTATATAGGCTCAATATTGAATGACACAAGCTTTTATCCTTACAAATAAACCCACTGTGGCTTGCGGTTGGCAATGGCTTGTTTTATATCATTTTTATTTTTGTTGCTCTTTTCGTGTTCTTTATTTTCAACCTGTCGCGAGAAGCCTAGCGTGCATGCTCACACGAGTGAATGCTCTTGGAGCGCAGCGAAGCATAGACGGAACGCGCGAAGAGATAATGTTCTTTGACCAAACTTCTTCCGTAGCTTCCACAGCGTTGACTGCTATCTATGAAACAGAGTATAACGAATGTTATCGCTCAACATGTGACGCGCCCGTATGATAAGAAGTTTTGCGAATGTTATCGATGGTATTGTTGTCAACGAAGCTTGTGTAATCTGACTGCATGTGTGACGCGAATGGCGTAGAACTTTCGGGAAGACTCGCGGGCACCACCAATTACCCCGGAGCCTTCGATAACTCGCGTATAAAAGCCGACGCGCTTGACCGGCAGATCAGATTTCGACCATCGCCGACTGTGTTCGCCGCTATTGTTGTGCTTTGAGTGTAACTTGCTTCTGTGGGCACAAGTTCGCCCAGTACAAGGTTAGTTTTGTCATTCACAGATTTACAGCTGTAGTATTCACTCTCCCTACTATGTCACATGTGGTGGAGGTGCTAGTGCCTTCATACACCGAACACCCCCACAAAGCCGTGATCCAAGCCCGAGCCACCAAGGCAACAACAACGTTTCCACGGACCAGCGAGCTAGCCGCAGCTGCAAGGACTACGCCCCGAACACGGACTTTAGTCTGAGAATACCAGGAAGTGCATGGCCACGCTAGCACCTACAATCACAGCCCCAGTGTCACCAACACCGATCCTGCTGCTGCAGCTCAGGGAGCCACCGATTGTGCGCACGGTTCAACATTTGAAGACCCGGATAGCTGGCTGGAGACATATGAGAGGGTCGCTACGTTTAACAGCTGGAACAGCGACGACAAGCTGCGACATGTTTATTTCGCATTGGACGACGTCGCCAGGACGTAGTTCGAGAATCAACAAGCCACCTAAGCGACGTAGAACCTGTTCCGAGGCGGCTTCCTGCAGATATTCACAAGCGTCATACGTGATGAGCGAGCCCAAGCTGTTATAGAAACACGAGTGCAGCTGCCCATTGACACCATCGCAATCTTTGCGGAGGAAATCGCTCGCTTCTTCCGCCACACCAACCCTACAAGATCATCCGACGCATTGGTGCACTCGACTATGAGGTCGTGCCAGACGGTATTTTGCTATCACAGCGCCGCCGCTCATGACCTGACGTAGTCCATGTTGTTACGAGTAAAGCCGTTCTACGAGCGCTAACGAACTTTGGAACTTCGCATAGTTGAAATTTGGACTTTCTTTTTTTGGACCGTGTTAATTTGGACTTCGTTTCTTTGTTGTTTTGTTAGAATGGCTTGTTCGACTATTTGGTACATGGTTATACTACGAGAACGCAGCAAACTTGAAACTAGAAAAAATCGAGACGCAGATATAGACAAAGCGACAGGAAGGTGGCTGGACTAACTTGTCACTTTTGTTTAATGAGTGTCCTTTTGTGTTTCGCTGTCCTGTTATGTTTGTAGCATCGAGACGATGCTTTTTGAGACGGGGTCATTGACACGTGGACTTGTTTATCATTTACGGGTGAGCACTTTTCACCGTCTAAGGAATGTTATCGCTCAGCGCGGGACGCGTCCCTATGCATCGGATGTTTCTCCAAAGTAATCGATGGTTCTGTTGTCACCGAAGCTTGTGTAATCTGATTGCCTCTGCGATGCGAATTGTGTAGAATTTTGGCGAAGACACGTGGGCAGCGCCGATTACTCTGGATCCTTCGATAACTCGTGTATTAAAGCTGATGTGCTTGGCCGACTTTTCAGATTTCGATGATCGTCAACCGTGTTCGCCCCTATTGGTGTGTAACTAGCTTTTGTGGGCACAAGTTCGCCCAATAAAAAGTTAGTGTTGTCATTCACAGTTTTACAGCTGTGTTATTCACCGTGACTACTACGTGACAATATTGTGCCTGCAAAGCTTGCGGCCCTTTATACGCAATGCCCCACGAATTCAAGTGTACCAGAAAGCACGAATAATGTCGAAATCGTACTTATCCTTGAGAAGGTAGGCATTATAAATAAATAATTATAGGATCGTTAGCTTGTTTTGAGCAGTGTTTAAAATATTTGTCATAACAATTTCTTATAAAATCAGGCAACCTTTCGACATAACTTCATATCTTATATCAAGGGTCAAGTAACCACACACCTTGATTTAGGCGGGACACGCCCCGTGTTTACCGGCGTGATCCTGCTGTCCACGGGTTTCGTGTTGGACGGTGTTTTACCCCGTTTTGGAAAATCCAGACCTGAGGTGTCCCGAAATGTATGCCTAGCTCTCGTGCCGAATCGAATGTTCGCAATCTCGGGTGTGGTAGCTTTCAAAAAGACTCTTGAGGCAGTCGTCAAAGCAAAGCACTTGTGCAAGTGTGTCAGCAGCACCTGCGATTTCATAACGGTGCGCAAAATGAAACGTTGCTTGCTCTGGCGCAGTTATTCAGAATGGCACTTTCGCTGACGAAACCATGATATGGATAAACCATGCGAAGGCAAGCGAAAAGTCTGCTTTCCCAACAAGTATCAGATTAAACCCTTCCTCAATTCCCCTCCACTTACGGCTCGTACGTTTTGCCAGCCGAGGTGCAATGTGTTTCCCGATGCACCATATAACAAGTCGGTGCCAAGCCAAAGCGCACTGACCACGCCGTCTTCATGCCGTCTCCCTTGCCTCTAATGTGGTGTTAGAAGTATATCAAACGATGTCTAAACGCAAGTACAAGTATACTGAACAACTTCGAGAAGAGCTTCCCGTCACATAAACGAAACATTTAATGAATGCAACATGCCGTTTCTACCTCCGATGCTTCCCCGCCCCCCTCTACTGGAGCATTGGCGTCTGAAGAATATGGGTGCAATATTGAAGGCATACACAGAAGCACATGCATTTTCATTATTTAATTGTGCTTGCACAATTCTTCAGACCTCGTTAGTTTTAGTTCACTACACACATCAAAGCGTTCGCGGTGTTAGTATTGAAATTGTTTTTTTTTCCGGTGAGCCAAACGTTAGAAATAACTCCTTGCATGAGGCACACGTTGTTTAAGAATGTTTTGAATAAGAATGCTTAGAATTTTCACATTTTCCGTAGAAATTTATTTGCCTGTAAACATGTGATGTACATGAATATACTACTAATATGTTCTTTCATTCTTCAACAATTCCTTTTAACGAACTTGGTTTCATATCGTTGTCATTAAGTACACACGTTCACAGTGGTTGGTGGCTTCACCCATTCAAAGACGAGAATGTATTGTCCATACTTAATGTCAGCTCTACTGGTTTGTCTTGGTCCTCAGATTGTGCTGGAAGGATTTATTGACCACTAGTGAAGCACCTGATTCTTGACGCATTTTTTATTGCGGTATTGTGCAATGCTGGTGTCTGATTATTATTGTCGCTAAAGCCTCGTTTGCACCGTCAACGTTGTTTTCACTTTCTTGACAATGATTGATTTCACAACTATACACTGTCATACTTTCATAAAAGTTCAGAAGATGGCGCAGAATGGAAGAATCGCATACATTTTGGAGAAGTTGCATACGATTTGCATATTAACGTCTTCCTCCACAACAATATTGTCAAAGTAGTGCAGACACTATTGTTTCTTTATTATACAAAGTAGGATTGGTATTGGGTAATCTGCCAAAGCGTTCGTTGGAAGGGTGTGGGAGAAGAAGGCAAAATGTGGACAATACTTGCTTCTTGCAATGCAGCTTTTTTTGCGAAAACCTGCCATGTCTCATACCCTATCATCTTCTCTCTGGGCTCGCGACCTGCCACCTAATTAATGTGGAGACGTATAAAAGCCCAGAAAATAATTCGTTTTTATCGAAATACGCAAACACACCAATAATATTCATAATAAACAAAAAGAAAGATATTTTGCGGAAACTTCATTCAGCAATAAATAGAAATCCCCCGGAAGGATACTGGAAGTAGGCTGCCCCCAACCCATTTAGGGCTTCGATTTAAATTCGTATATATCGCTTTCATCATATGCGAACCATAGGAGTATATTTCATTTGCTTTACCTCACACGTGCGACACCCAAGCAGCTGGATAACTTGGATCGGCCTGTCTTCTCCGACTTTTCATTCAAAAGGCAGTGAGTCGCGTGCCAAACTTCGTTCTCGTCCAGTGTTCCTGCTCTAAGCCAACAAATGACGCTTGCTGCCTGTCATTCGGTGTTGGCCGAAGACACTTAGCCAGGAACATTGTACTCAATACTGAAACTCAGCAAGAAAAAAAATATTTTTTGATAGGTTGCCTCTAGGCGACATTCGTCAATAAAAGATTAACATATCAAGCATTTGAAAACATATCCAGGTTCGTGGAGCAGCTGCCTGGCCGCAGAGAATATTGAAATGCTCCACAAACGCAGCCAGGAGCCGGTAATACAGTAAATATTCCAGGAAATTCGTCAAGGCTCATACTTTAGTTACGTTCCTATGCTATATTGCGATGCTTCATGACTCACCGCATATATTAGATCAAACACGAAATAGCACCTGAAGAGCTGACGTAATATGGCTACTGGTTTCGTGTGAATTGTTGCCCATATTTTGAATCTGTTATTTCTAGACTACATGAAGGAGTGCTTCGTTATATAGTAATTCGAATAACTTGCATTTGTGCGTTGGTAATGTTCAGTAAATGGTTTGAAGCTTTGAAGGATATGTGCATATGCTTGCTATCGGAGGGAGTTGCGTTATGAACAATTTGTTTGGGCTTGCCATGGTACATGTAACTTAACTTCTCGAAGAAATAAACACTGCAAGAAAAGATAACACTCTGGCTAGGCTTCAAGTTATGCAAATTAAGGCATCCCAGGAAGCGCGTGAAGTTTATGAGACGCCCTTAGGGTAACTAAAAAGCGACCTGCAAGAAGCCGTTAAACATGCAGTAGAGGTACAACGAGGAAGCCGTCAGACAACGTGCGTAGGAGAAGGCTTCGGTAGTGCTTTCTATGCTCGATATAAAAGAAAGAAATTTATGAGGTATTCTGGTCGTAGTACAATGCGCCCGAGCTAAAAATAAAAAAAGAATCGCGAGATCATGAGGTTAACACTCTACCGATCTAGCGACAGGCATTGAGGTGCTCACTTTTGCTAAAAAACAAGCAATGCTGAGTTTAGGTCAGAGCCGGTTGGTTAATATTTTGTTTTTACTTGTGGTTACAGTTTAGGGTCACTTGCGCGTACAACTGCATTGTCCTATTTTGATGACATGACATAGGTCTTGAAAAAAAAAGAAAGATGCAGTGTGTATTCAATAGCCTAGGAAGGATGGTTGAAAGAATGGCATAAAAGAAAAAACCTACTTATCATAAAGCTTTTTCGTAGATGCAAAAAAAAAATTGCGACAGGGTGCACGAAGCCTGCAATATCGCCTCTGCAGCTTCTCCTCAACTTCTTTTGAAACGAGACGTTACTGCTGCTTCGGGCTGGCCAGGGGAAATGATTTATTGCTGCGTTTAGAACAAGGTTTCAGTCACAATATCTAAACACATTTGCGGAACGTAGCTGACTACTCAGTTGTAAACACCTTGGATGCACTACACTATGAGTTGCAGAATTACGTAATAATGCAGATCAAAGGGCAAGCACATTCAAAAGAGAAAATGAAACCCCTGACTAAATGTCCAACATACACCAAGTCACGCAAGAAACTAAGAACGTGGCCAGCACTTACGTTGTAATGTTGTTTTCCTGCTTTGAGAAAGTTGGCTGCCTTTGCTTATGAGTTTAAAAGCAAAGGAGGCCTTCGTATAGCTTTGCGCAGGTGAAGCCGGAAGTTGCCAGCCCTGTAATAATGGGGCACTAAATATTCTTAGACCGCGGATAACTTACAAAAGCCACACTGGGCAAAGCTATACAATATAAGCATGAACAAGAGCCTTTGTCATAAACAAAGCCACGTCATGTTTGCGGACACATGAACATTGCTGAAATGAAGATGGATAAAGGCTGTCACATGTGCTTAGCTGATATTGTGACACAAGCACCATTTCTCGGAACATTTGACCAACAGATTGGCTCAGAAAGGAATCAGGGTGCTAGCTCTGTCCGGAATTCTCTGAAGGTTTCGACTGCGAAACTGTTAATCTGAACACCAGTGTATTTCCTAGGGAAATTCGATAATTGGTCAGTTCGGCCAGTTCGGTAGAAACCGCGGTGCTCGAGACGGAATTGGCGTGGTAAATGTTCTGGCGGGCGATGGAACGTTGCCGGCGCAGCTCGTCAAAGCTCTGGCAGAGGTTAATGAGGACGGATACGCTAGTTGGGCTTTTGGCCAACAACATCTGGAATGCGCCGTCCTCTATGCCCTTGAGGATATGCTTGATCTTCTCATCCTCTGATATGCTGCGATTTACCCGCTTGCACAAATCGAGAACATCCTCGATGTAGCTGGGGAATCTCTCTCCAGGCTACTGTGCGAGCTGGCGTAGACGCTGTTCAGCGCGTAGCTTACGCACAGGGGTGATCAAGCACTTCGGCAAAAAGGGTCTTAAACGCTGACCAGCTTGTGAATTCGGATTCGTGGTTGAAGATCTAAGGTTCGGCTACGTCAGCGAGGTAGAAAGGACCATGGGTCAGCTTAGACTGGTCGTACCATTTATTATGGGCACCTATGCGTTCGTACGATGAGAGCCAGTGTTCCACGCCGTCCGTGTTCGGCGGTCCTGCTGAAAATGGGTGGGTCGCGTTGACGAGGGACGCCGGCGCAGACAACGCCTGCGACGCCGGCGCAGACAGGCAATGAGGTGGCGGGGTCAGACATAGTGCAGGGCGATCTTGTTGGCAGGGTTCGAGTGCGGAGCTCTAGGACGAGGTAAAGGATCTCAGCAACCTCCACAAAATGCGACGAGATCTATTGTCGTTGACAACGTTGCTGGAACGCTAGGTATAGGAAGGCACTGCAAGGGCTTTCGGTAGCATGGGGCTCACTAGCGATCACGGCACGGTCCTTCGTCTTCCTCTTCAGTCGGCACATACACGGGGGTGCGTCTGCTTCGTTGCAGCACCAGGAAATTGCTGTTGCAACCTTGTTTCTACTCAGGCAATATATGGCTTCATTGTTACGCGGCTTCATTTACACACTGCAGGCACTGTATGTTTGCGCTAATTCGAGATAATTTATGGTCTAGCAATGTTAGATAGTGAGATTTCTTATGTATCATACGATTGGGCACTGTCGTGTAAGTATTGTCGCATATCGGAAGATCTAGTTGTGAGGCAAGATTTGAAGAAAAAAAAAAGCTATTTTACACTTGCGCACACCAGCATAGAAAGATAGAAAGACCGGCATAGAAAGTCCGGCACGCACGGCTAACATGCCTTAAATTTCGCTGTTCCTTGTCCAATTAATTAGTTTACCATCTTAACATCAGCTTAATGGACAACTTAAGGTGCTCCCACGTACCTGTAACGTGCGCAAATTGTACACCTCCGTAAATACCGAAGTGCCCGCTCAAAAGTCTGCGGATGTCAGTATTCCTCATGTATTCTGTGAAGTGAAGATGTGCGTGTTTGGCTGAGTTTTTCATGAGTGATTCATCTGACCGGTTGGGTAGCTGTAAATGTTGATTCGTTAACGAGAACCTGAAACGCCCCTCGGAACGTTTCTGAAATACATTTGAATGTCCCTCCAAGGGACCATGAACGGCTGCACGAAATATTCATACTTTTTTGCCCTATGTACGTTTGTAGCAACTAGCGCCTTTCACAGCCCTTTTCTGCTACATGAACGAAAAACTCGTTTCGTTCGAACGTGAAATAATGTCGTATCGAATAATTCAACTCACCAGTGCCGGTTCCACATGACAACATAAAGGGCAGCAACCTATCCTGCAGGGATGATGACAAGTTGCGCTCTCCTGTGTGAGATGTCTCTTTTCACGATTTTGTCAGTGCAGACTAAAGTGTAGAACTTTAGTTGTACAACATCTACCAGCGATGATATACACATTTATTGTAATACTCTAGAGAAGTAATATGTTTATGGTGGCATATTTCAAGCAATAAAACATATTTTAATCTGCACTGTGCTTCGTTGTTTCTTAGTTAATTCGACTTCACGGATAATTTGATGAAGAGTGCTTTACGCTAGGGTTCAATTAATGATCGTCGACTGTGTATATATATGCAGTCGAGCCTTTTGCCACTGCATATAAGGCAGTGGCAAAAAGAAAGAGTTCGCTAAGGAAAATGTGATTTTTTTCCATTATGAGCGGAACTAAAATTATTACTCAAAATGAAACTGAGCGGCCAGTCTCAGCTGCTCCGCAAAAGACATCACTGTTGGCGCCTATCCTTTTCGAGTTTTCTCGCCAGTACTCTACTAAATCACCAAGGAGGGTTGTAGCTTTGTTGGTGCCATGATTAGTTTGACTCTGCCGTGGTTGTGCATTGCTGTGGTTTCTTTCTTTTGGTAACGTCAGGGAGCTGTGAGCTTGGTTAACGCTTGTGATGATGGCACAGAACCACCCGCACAATGATCGCTCAATGGAGATGAAGATCAAAGTCATCAGCGACTTCGAGAGTGACTTAACTAAAATTTAAATATTTGGACTAAATTACTACTTTGTTTTTTGTACTTATGATAGGTTCTTGTCAGCAGCTGTGTGCAAGAATCATTAGGAATCAGCTTTTTTATCAGATCGGCTAGCCAAACTACCTGCTGTTGACCATGAAGTGTTTGCACCTGTCAAATAGCATTTTGTGTACATATGTGTTCAATCCCTCAAGTGGAGCTCCAGTACATGATAGCTCTCTGGTCCTCGGACATTCTGTTTACTGAGAATCCACTGTACACACACACACACACACACATAGATATATACGCATGCATACGCATATAGAACAAAATAATGCGTCTCGGAAGAGATAGCCTATGCCCTACTGCGAACGAATTCACAGTACACAAAGAAGAAACATAAGGTTTGAGGCGAACAAAGAAGTTTCATGACGTTGGTTTCAATGCAGCGCAAATGGCGTTTATGATTGTTTATTTGATTCAGTAACATACCATTGTAATATCTGGTAGAGATAGCTGCACGACACATTTCTCTACTTTCCGCAGTGAACAAAGGAATGTAAAAAACTCGAGGCTATTTTCGTATTGGAGCCCACGAGCCTTCTGCGTCCCTTTGACACAATAGCGACGGCACACTTTTTCAGCTGCGGCATCGTTTGCATTGTGCAATCCAAATGCCGACTGCATTTCGCCATCAACCATTTTACTTGCGCCGAGCTTTAAAAATACAGAAGGTGTGTTATTGAAGTCCTATTCGCCAACCTGGGTGCGCCAGCACAGGAACAATGCTGTTTCTTCTGCTTAGCCTTGCTTTCCCTCAGTGCATACTAGGCACTGGAATTTCTGATTTGAGCTCAACAGGTATTGGCATTCAGCGCCCCGGCTATGGTTTTCATCATCTTCCGCACGAAGAGAATCCTCAACATTTCCACGAGCAACTACTGAGAGACGTAAGCGAAAACAGATGGTAGTCTTCTTTTGGGACTCGCATAAACAAACACACACGGGTGCATTTTGGCACTAAATAAGTATAAGTGCACGAGAATACCTGTGCTGTACCTTTATGCACGCCCTCCGCATCGCTTGTATGTTGCACGGCCGCAGGTCAACATGGCAACGAATCGGAATCATTGCGAGGGCTGTGGGTTTGGCTACCATTGGTGGCGGACTTGCCTTCGATGTTTACGGCGCTCTTCTTATATTAACGTATTGAGTAAGACAATATTTGCAACGCTTGGCCTGCATTGCTTGTAGAGTTAGAAGCAGTTCAATCCCAGAGGCCTTGTTTTCTTTGGTATTAGTGAGTGTTGGCTTCAGTCTTAATGTTGCACCTTGGAATGATAAGCACAGTTTAAAAATTATTTGCTGATCAGCTTTAAGAGGAACGGCCGTGTATTTTGTTGCAGATTTTGTTCATGTAGACTAGGGGCCCGATAACGTGAAACTATTCTAATATGTTCTTATTCCAATCTCATGACGTCAAATTTGCGTACCCACCCACACAAGCATTGGGCGGTGACCCACAGTGTTGTCTGAACAGACCAATCAAACGCTCTCCTCGTTTAATAGAAGCAACTTTTGTTTGCTTTAAAAACAAATAACATTGCCTACAGGGACCGTCTTGTCTTATCTAATTCGCTGACTAGAAGTGAGGAGCAAACTCAAATGGGGCCGAGCCAGTGCACTGAAAATTGATAACCGAATGAAGAGGGTAGAGCCGGCGTGTGTGATTGGTGCTCTTTCCCTTACTTACCTTGAAGTGGCTGGTCGAAAGTCACGGCGACATGCAACGGAAGGTTAAAAATGTCGCTAGAACGAATCTCCCGCAAAGAGTTCGTGAAGCGAGGTCGTAAACGTGACGAAAGTGCTTGAAAATGTTGATGGCAACGCAAAAGGCTTTATTGTACAGAATTTATTGTATTGTGCCTTTTTATCTATAACCCGCAAAAAACATAGGTCGGACTTCGAATACACTATCAATAATATACCACTCACCCGAGTTTATGAGCTTAAATATCTTGGCTTGATCATTTCACATGACCTAAGATGGGAATCTCATATTACCAGTATCATACCATCTGCTTTAAAACGGCTATTCTTCCTCAGAAGAAGACTTCGAGCTGCGCCACCGCAAATTAAACTGCTATCATACAACGCATTTATTCGCCCAGTTATCGAATATGGTAACGCAATTTGGTTTCCTTATACACAACAGCTTATTAACAAACTAGAAGGAGTGCAGCGAAAAGCAATTAGATTCATCTTTAACAAATACAAGAATAGTGACTCACCTACTCAACTGCTAAAACAAGCCGGTATTCCTACTCTGCGAAACTGCGCCAAGCTAGCAAGACTAAAATTATTGTTCCAATTGATACACAACGCATTACGAATAAATAGTTCGTTGTATATATCCCTAGCTGACACCAGACCTTCCCGCCATAAGCATTCATTAACACTTAAAGAATATGCATTTCGCACTGACTGTTTTAGATATTCGTTCTTTCCTCTTGCAATAAGAGAATGGAATAGCCTGGACCCCTTCATAACGACTAACACATCGTTGCCGAAATTTGTAACCCTTGTAGAAGAGCTGTTGTGCAATAATTAGATGATGTTAGCTGAAATAACACCACTCAAGTCATTGTACAAAATGAAATCTGTATGAGCATTGTATTTGCCTATGTAATGTCACCCCCTTTTGCCAAATGAAATGTACCCTTGTTTTATTTCCTACCATATGTGTATATCTGCTTCGTGTCGGTTTCAAATATTGTTGAAATCATGTAAACCTGTTTTTATCGCTGTTTGTGAGTGTATAATATATGCCCAACCTGTAAAAATCCCGCTGGGGTTGACAGTATCTGAAATAAATAAATAAATAAATAAATAAATAAATAAATAAATAAATAAATAAATAAATAAATAAATAAACCTATGCTCTCCGGCATGTGCGAGTAGCCAGTGCCTGAGGGAACGGCGGCAGCCATCTTTTATTCCCTTTGGAACGGGGCAGCCTGCGGCTATTCAGAAGAAAATTCAGTTTTGTTCGGTATATTATAACATCTCTAACGCGTACACGTCACTTTGACGAAGTGAGTTTTCGCGGTTTTGTGCCGTGGCGTGACAGGCAGGTGAAGTGGGTGCAGCCTGAAAACGTTTGATCAGTAGCCGAAGGACTAATGGCGAAAAGGCGTCGAATCAGAAATACCTATTTTTCTTTTGTTCGGTCCACTGATGCGCAATGAGTGTCTACGCGTCATATCGGAGGTACTCTTGTACCATTTAGCGGTTCTCGTGACGTCGCGTGATAGACAGGCACGGTGGGTTTGGTTCAAAAAGTTTTTGACCAATAGCGGAGGGCTGAGGAAAAAATTGGAATAGAAAAGTTTCGAATAGCATTACGTTATAGTGCCCTAGGGGTCAAAACGCAGTTTCTTTTATATGAATATGACTTAAATACTGGCCCAGTTTTATGCCGCTGTTAGAACATGTGGTGAAGAGCAGTAATGCATTTTTAATTAATGGTCGACCAAACGGTGTTGCAGAAGCGAACGTTCCACAAGTGGACTTGTCTTTGTGATAACAAGAAATGCGTTCCTTGCGGGCGTTTTTATAGCTCGCTTTCTCTCACCCACCTTAAGGGAGAATAGGTGACCGCGCATGTAGAATGAGACAAGTCGCAATGTTTGAAATGTGGGACCGTTTGTTTCTGTATATTACGGGAATGAAGGGGGAAGACGGTGTGCTGTTTCTTCTTCTATAATGTGCGTGTGACACAAAAAACGTGGAATAATGTTCACGTATGCGCTTTCTTCGTGTTTACGATAGGGTAATTTTTATCACTGAACAATGACTTGCACCTTCGTATAGTAAGTCAAACAACAGAAACTCTATTCTGGGGATGTACGGTCCAAAGCCAAAATATGATGATGAGGAACGCCATAGCGGGAGACTCCGGAATAATTTTTACCACCTGCATTTTCTAACGGCCCCCGAATGCAAGGGCACCGGCGTTTTTGCATCGCCCCCATCTAAATCCAGTGGCCGCATCCGGGTTTTGATCCCGCAAAGTCGCGCTAAGCAACACGACACCATAGCCGCTAAGCCACCGCGGCAGGTATAGTAAGTGAAACCACACACGAGAGAAGAAAAGAAATGGTCATGACACAGAAGTAACATATCAGCAGAAAGAAAGAGAGGGGGCGTGGTGCATCACGGGCCCTTTTGTTTCTGTGAACACGAAAAAGATGGCGCAGTTTCGCGCGAAAGACGAAGCCGAATTGCAATAGCATATTATGAGACATCTATGCTAAGTAAAGCAAGTAGCTTTATCGGTCGCATATACCTATAAACATTCGCTTACTAACCGAATTTGGAAGCATGGTGCCACGCGTGGGGAGGCAAACATGAACACAACGCTTGCCTCAGGGAGAGCGGCAGCAGCAGCGAGCGAATTGCCCTTAATGCTGCCTCTCACTTCAACGTGAAGTTAGCGGTGAGAACACAGCGCACACGATGCCATCAGCCCTCGGGGCACGTGGAATCTGCACCGAACGCAAAACGCTTTCGAGAGAGGGCCCGCACGGCCGCGTTCGGCGGCGCCATAGTCAGCAGCCGCAGCCGTAGAGTTTCACACAATTACTAGAGGGAACTTTCACCCTAGAGTCTACTGGAGCTACATGCAGGGCAGTTCAGCCAGCACGGGAATAATGGGTAGCACATGGATTTGCCTAAACTGCGTTTTTATGACTTTAAGTGACTTCGTGGCTTTCCAAGGGGATCATTATAAAGAAAGTACTGTGTTATAAGTAATCAAATGAACATCATTCAAAGCACCCAATTGCAGGTTTCGAACGCAGGACCTCTAGCACAAAATCTCGATATTGAAACCGTTACGCCACGGACGCATGGGCAAGTGGAACCACTGTAATTAGCAGCGATGATGCATGCCTGCTGTTTCATTACCATCTGCATTAAAAATGTGTAGATTACTTTGAAATGCAGGCCAATTTAGGTCCACAAAAGCGTAATATACGAAGCCACAAGAACGTCTGAAGCCCCATACCCGTACTACGCATCGTTCGCATGGTGGCTGAACAATCCCGGCTCCAGAGTTCTCTCCAGTAATTGTAGGAAGCTCTTTGGCCACAGGAGTCGAACGCTCCCTGGAACCTTCCGCGCTTTGTGGAAGAGCGCGCGTCTTCTCCGCCTTCGTCCTTTACGAGCGCGAGATTGAGTCACTACCCTTCTTGGCTCACCTTTGCGCACTTTCACTCGCACCCACGGCACACGGCGCGTGAACGCAAGGTTATTGCGCTTTTACTTTATACGGAAAACCACGGCAATACCGGCAGCGGCAGAAATGCGCCCCGAGTGTCCATATAGTTGCTATCGAAACAAAATATGTTGCTCCGAGGCCTGCATCTACGAGACTACATGCATACATTTTTTCTTGAGCGTTTTTCAAATTTTATGAATTCACGGGATAAAAACTTGGATGTAGCACTCCATCATTCGTGTAAGTGGACAAAGCACGTATGCCGTTCCAGACCAGAGAGAACAATGTCTATTGTCTGCTGAAATGTGGCAGGTGCAGAACGTAGGCCGAATGGAAGGATTTTAAATTTATATAATCCACGAGGCATCGCAAATATTGTTTTTTTTTCACGGTCGCGATCATCTACTTCGATCTGCCTGCACCTGGACATAAGAACCAAAGAGGTGAAAAAGTGGGCACGGCGTAGATAGTCCAGACCCTAATCGATCCTTGGCAGGGGATAAACGTCGCGTTTGGTGACACTATTAAGCCGTCGATAGTCTACACAGAAGCGTAGTGTATTGTCCTGCTTTTTAACTAACACTACGGGGGACGTCCATGGACTTATGAACGGCTGAATAAGGTCATCATTAATCATATCTTGAACATGGTGCTTTATCACCTCCCTTTGCGTAAGCGAAGCGTGGTACGGATGTTGACGAACAGGGCGTACTGACTCGTACGCAGGAATTCGATGCTTAGTAACGGAGGTGCGCCGTACTTTTGACTCGGTAGAGAAGCAGGGAGAGACGCCATTGACAAGGTCGAGTAGATGCTGTTTCTGTCCTTCCAATAAGCCGGAGTTAATCTGAATGCGGTCGCTCAGATCGACCGCTTCCGATGAATTAGGCGAAGCAGTTCCGAGCAAGGCGACATTCGTGAATGCAGAAATTCTGTGGAGGAAGGCGACAGCTGTGCCTTGCGGTAAGTGCTGATATTCGTTGCTGAAGTTTGCCAGCCGGACGAATGAGTCTGTGTTCTGAAGTTGGACGAGGCCCCGTGCAATGCAGATGTTCCTTTCAAGCATTAACGAAATGTTGGCCTCGGCGAGGCCCTCATAGCCGTCGAATGCAGCGCACGTTACCAGGGTCAGTAATGTAGGCTGCTTCTTGGCGGTACCGTGATGCTGTCTTGGACGATGCGCAAGGCGTGTTCGGTGTGGTTCTTGTCGCCAGTGTCGCTTGCGATGGCTTTTGCAGTAGATAACGGCACACGTACTCGATTTTTCCAAGTTAATTATGATTACATTAGCCTTTAGAAAGTGCATGCCGAGTGTCAAGTCGTTCGAGCAACTGGGCAGAATAATGAAGACCCCGATGTAAGTTAATCCGCGAACATTGACTCGTGCAGTGCGTCTGCCTCTGGGAATTAGTAGATGACCTTTAGCAATAGGCACCTGCGACATAGTCCATAGTGTAAAAACTTTCTTTAACTTTGACACAAGCTCTCTGCTCATGAGTGAGCTGCCCGCACCAGTGTCAATTAAAGCTGTGCCTTCTTTGTCGTCTGTGGTAAGCGGTATGTCCGACGTTACAAATGGTCGTTAATCAACGGAATGCGTCTGAACGTCGGTTCATTGTCGTCGTTGTCGTCGTGATGGAGGATATTCGATGTGCTCGGCATCAGCGGCATCATTTCCGGAGGTCGCTTGATTCAGTTTTCTGGTTTTGCAGGGCTGGGCAAACGACGCCTACGAGCGTCTCGAGGAAACATGGGGCTGGGCGATCGGTATCGAGCGGGCTATGAAGAACGGGGTGTGCCTTCGCTGCTCGAATGAATTATCACGACGCTCCATGAAGTTCTCTATCTCCATAGGGTGCTCACCAGGTCGTGAACGAGGATCACCTGAAGGGAACCTACGCAGACCCACGAGCCGATAGGGACGCATTCTGCAGACGTGGCTAGCCTCTCCACAATGAAAGCATAGGGGCCTGAGGTGAGGAGCCCGAGAGACATCGCTATTCCGGCGCCTCAACTCCTCGATGGACGGTGTTCTGCGACACCTGAATACTACTTCTGTTTGATCGGCGGGGTGCATGATGTCTGAGGGGCCGTACAGCGGCCGTCGTCGTACCGCGTCTGCATAAGTCATCCGGACTGGCTCCCGCCATTATGATACTTCGTATCATTTAGGAGTTTGAATCCCTTGCCTTTTCTCGTCGTGCACTATCTCTGCCACAGAAATTCGTGCTGTCGGCGCGTCGGTTACCTGAAATTTCTGGAGCTCTTCCCGTACCATAGCCCCGATCAATTCGCGCAGGTCCTCGAGGTGGTTTCCGAAAGTCCTGGTTGGGGGGCTGTTCGAAAGCTCCATAGCGCTGCGTTCGTACTGTCTGGCACGTGGTCGAAGGGCCCTTTCTGTTCCTGTTGTTTCAGCAAGGAAGTCGGCAAGTGTCGTGGGCGGATTCTGAATAAGCCCAGCAAACATTTCTTGCATCACACCTAGCATCAAATATCGCGCCTTGTCCTCGGCCATTGAGGCATCCGCACGTCTGAAGAGCCGAGTCATGTCTTCTGTATACGTGGTGACAATCTCGTTCGAGCCTTGGAATCTTGCCTGTGTTGCCAACTCTGCTCTTTTCTTCCTGTCCGTGTTGGAGTGTGTGGCGCTTAGCTGCCGTCGAAATTCGTTCCACGAAGACAATACCGCTTCATGGTTATGAAACCACGTCCTGACAGAGTTTTGGAGCGGGAAGTACACGTGGCGCAGCTTGCGCTCTTCGTTCCATTCGTTGCATTAGGCGACCAGCTCGAAATGATCTAACCAATCTTCCATGTCTGCAGTAGAATCTCCGTAGAATGCAATCGGCGTTTGTGGCTGGTTGACGATGAACTTCGCCGGCACATCATCCGGATACGCATAGGTTCATCATGCGGATACGCTCGTGCAACAGATCGCACTTTGGTATGAGCCCTTGCAGACAGCGGCTGGTGCACAGGGGCAATATCTCCCGGACTACTCAAAGGAAACGAGTCAGGAGCACGCTGCGTCTCTGGTAGTGGTATTATGTACCCGGTACCTCTTCCAGTAAAATGCCACGATGATAACTAAGACGGGCTCGCCCACACGGAACAGCCTTCCTTAATGATGGCCGACACCCAAAAAGACCCGGCGCACAACTGCGCCCTTCGTCGTCTTCCCTCTGGCGATCGGTGCCTGTAGTGGGCAGTTAACTTCTGGCGATCGGGACTTGTAGTGGCCAGCTTACTTCGTGTCAATATTAGTTTTACTTTAATCATCATCAAAGGTCCTGGGTTTGGCTCCCACAAATGGTCGTGGGTGCGACCATCAATAGTGGCAATATCAATTTCGATGCCATTGAATTTTGGCCCAACCAAAGGTTGAGGGTTGAACTCCTACCAAAAATTGTGGGTTCGAGTGCATTCATTAACTCCAAATTAATTAACCTCACCTTAATTACCACCGAAATTCATTGGTTCTACTCCCCCTAAACAGTCGTTGGCTTTAGTGCCTTAATTACATATCCCTTAACAGCGCGTAAATAACTTCAGCTTAATTAAGAACCAAGGTCGTTGGTTCGACTCATACCAATGGTGGCAGCGTCAGTTACGGTGCCATTTGATTTTGGCCCCACCAAAGGTCCAGGATTCGACTCCCACTAATGGTCGTGGGTTCGAATTCACCATTGGTCGTACATGGCACCATCAATTTTGGTGCACTGTATTTCGGTCACGTAACCGTGAACGGTGAATTTTTTTCGATAACGCCAGAAAACAGATTTTTCCACGGACGAGGCCATTAAGGCTTTTGCATTAATAACATTGCTCTGCTAATGTATATGCCTTAAATATGCCAGGCTAATAGGAAAATAAACGCTCGTTGTTTGAAGTTCAAGTATCATCTTTTGCTTTGCGCTAGAACATGGATTGTGGATAAAATTTGCTAAGCAGTTCAGATCTCGCCAAAAATCAGTTACAGAATGAGACATCTGCACGGAGAAAACACATGTTTTCAACACGTAAAATTACTTAACGACACAGAAATGGCCATAGCTAATGGGGTAATGCTTTTATGCAAATTGTTTTGGAGCTTAACGGCACACATATAACCTATTTATGTTTAGGTTGTCTCGTAGTATAGAAGACGACGGTTCTTCATATAATGCGTATCTTAGGGGATGTTTCGCCCCATGCGCGAGTTGTTCAAAATATACAGTTTATTTTCAACGTATAAGCGGCAGATGATTTGTGGGCTACTGAGAACGCGGGAGGGTAGAAGCAAGTAATATTGCAGACAGATTTAGTTGATTATGATATATAATCCTGTTGTAGTATAGCTAACCATTATTGACTGCCAAACGCTCAGTTTTATCTGGAAGAAACAAACAGTAGGACCTCAGCACCTGATGATCGAGAAAGTAGCGACATTTCATTTGCTTGTAGGTATTTTAGCAGTTTTACGGGAGTGTTGCAAATTACGATTAAACGCGTTTGGCTTGAATTGGATAAGTGAAACGAACAGCGGCGTTCTCTTGAAATTGTCAATTTAATATTACCATCTAGTATGGTCGACACATAAATAGGAATAATAGCTGTGGCCTCATGAACATCCTGATAAATTACTCACCGAATTTGAAACCTTCTGCGTTTTTTCATTGGACTGTTTTCAAGATACCGTATACATAAATTCTGAATTTTCATCTTTCTCTACGCAGCTGACAAATATTGCTGAGCCAATCTTCATTAAAGAAAGGAACTATGAGACAAACACTCCATACCGCTGTCACTCGGCTCAGAAGATTTCACAGCTGTATGACGGTTCTTTCTGGTACAACCTTAACATACGGACTCTTACGAGAGCCGGATACCAATAGTAAGTAACCACGATATTTTTAAAGCACTTTTAATTTAACAGCCATTGCCGTGAAACATTCTGCATGCTGATGTTTTACCGATTCATTTAGACAAACTCTCTAGTAACCTAATTCCTTAAAAAATTGCACTTTCAAAAAATGAGGCACTGACAGGATTGGAGCTGTTTGGCGTTGCACAGGAATTCCTGCGAAGGTACTCCAACTACACGGCTGTCCGACATGTTAGCGCAGTGCAGCCTGCAAAGTAACTCTCAACGCAAACTCTAACTCTGACTCTAAAGGTAACTCTAACGCAAAGTGTTCGGCAGAAGAAATAACTGCCTAGGTGCTGTTGCCAGGTGGGTCGCAGGGAGACGCACCCCGCATCTTGCATCGAAACGCTCTCAATCTCTGCGCAATGGCCTCTCGTGTGCGTTCAGGAAGACAGCACGATAACGGTGGTAGTGTGGTACACTGTGTGAATGCTCCTTGAGGGCCCGTGCAATTAATTGATCTCGAAACAATATATATGCATAGACTGAGTACGGGTTCATTCATACGTTTGAAGAACAGTGCGTTGGCTAAGAATCCTTGGCGCACAGTTTAGAAACTCCATGATAATATAAATCCTTTTTTTCCTCCAGCAAGAAAATCCATTTTATAAAATCTTCTGTTTTCTCATTTACGTATGAGGTTCCAGAAATCTACCATTAGTCAACTTTTTCCATATACTGCGGGCCTCAGTTAAGTTGTACCAAGATTAAAAATAAAAACACAAGAACTCTAGAGAAGTCGCAGGGACTACATAGTAGCTGTATTCCTATGTACTTATAGCCAGTATATTTTTCATGACGAAGTATTAATTAGTTAATGCTTTTTAATTACAAAACATTTTCATTTTTGCTTGAATCGCAACCATATCAGTTACAAAGTTGTAGGCCACATCAAATAACCTCCGAATGAAGCACTTGTTTCGTGCTGAGCTTTGTATCGTCAGTTTTTTTCGAGAAAAACCAAGGAAACCAAAACCAACGCTTATACAGATCCCACGCACTGGGGTAATCGATGTAAGTGAAGCTTTCTGTGCTCTTTGATTTGATTGATGACAATTAGTGGTGATGTTGATGGCGAATGTATAATTTCTTCAACGTTTTGTCCAACAGGAGAGCGGTGAGTTGATGTGTAACGTTACCTTGCATGTACCACTGCTGTTTGTCTGCGTAGAACACAAAACACAAAGGGAGAGGTGTTTGCTTGAGGCGTTGTTGTGCGCCATATTTCATGACCGTTCAGAGGGTTGAGTATTCTCATAGCGTCACATGGCACATCGCATCATGGCAGAAGCATCAAACTTAGATAACTGGGCTGCACGTGCCAAAGCTACAATCGGATTATGAGGCAGGCCGCAGTGGCGCACTCCGGATTAATTTTGGCACCATGGTGTTCTTCAAGGTGTCGCTAAATCAAAGTGCCAAGCGTTTTTTTTTATTTCGCCCCGTCTAAATCCAGCTACCAGGGTCGGGGTGAAATCCGTGACCTCGAGCAATGGCATAGCCGCAACGCTACCGCGGCGGGCACAGAAGTGTTGATTTTACGCGCGACCGCTTCCGTTATGTCGCCTAGACCCTGCGGTGCGCTTTAATTAACGCGGCTCTGCTTCTTCACTCCCTGCATAAGTTGTCCGCCCAACATATTTCCATGGTTTCATTTTTGAGAAATAGCGGAAACACACCGTACCATATCTTGAGCTTAAGTTTATCCAACGTTTCATTGGCTCCTCGTGCCACCTCCCCCCCCCCCCTTCCCCGGTATGTGCATGGGAACTGTGAGCGAAGAGTGGCAAGGCCACTGTTCGCATTTACTGGATTCACGACTGCGTCCGTTCTACCCATTCTCTGGCTCATCTCCCCCCCCCCCCCTGCTCTCTTCCATTCTATCTAGCTTTCCTCTGGACTTGCACATTGGTAGAAAGGTTAGCACTTGAAGCGCGCCACGGATAATTACAGCAGTCAAGAGGCTAAAGTGGCGACGACCCGGTAGCTCCAGAAGGCATTGTGCACATTCGACGCGCTGCGGTCGAAACGAGTTCCTCGCGCCTCTTTTCTGCCACGTTCCTGACATGTATGCACACGCTCTGAACCACCCCCCTACGCTGTGTGCCAGACAGCAGCAGCAGCAACCGCAAGAGTGGGAAAGTCGATGGAAAAGGAAAAAAGAAAGCTTCGCTTTAATACGAAATTGATAGGCTCTCGTGTGCCGCTACTCAAGCACTCCCAAACGAATAGCCACGTATACACGGCTTTACTGGCGGTGGCATCTCGATACAAGGCTTCACGCTATGTGATGGCTGCGGCATCAAGAGAGCACGCCGCTGACGCATTGATAAGCGTATCCGTGTCGCAGGGGGTGGGAAGGGGGGATTTCGAAGCCGGGAAACCATGACAGTGCAATTAGGACTGCAATTTCGCGCACTCATCTTGTTCCGTAGGTAGGCACAGGTAGGCTATGCCCATCTAATGTGTTTTGGCGGAACTGTACAGCCAGCATATGCTGTTGTCTGTTACGCAAATTAATTTTACATGACGTGTCACTGCGTAGATAATAATGGGAGATCTCAACGGTACCACTCCAGTGACCTGCTCTTCAAAAAGACAGTTATGCCCTTCACGAATGATCAGAAGGCTAAAATGAGCCTGGCTCTGGGGGCGGCCCACGGTGACAAGAGGAAGGCAGCCTAGCTATTCCGGATGTGGCATTGTGGAGGACGCCCTATTCAGTCAACAATACTTAGAACGTGCGAAGTCCTTTGCGAGACGGGTAGCTTCACAAGAAAGCGACGCAGGACTGCGACGGCCGTTCAAAAAGCGGAAACGGATGTTTTGATATTATTTGCAGCTAACCCTCACGGCAGTGTCCACGACGCCAGTGCGGAAGCCAGAACCTCAAGGTAATCAGTGTGGAGGATCTTAAGAAAAAGATCACATGAACCCGTACCATGTACATCTTCATCAAAAACTTGAAGACTGAGATTTGAAAACAGACTTAACTTTGCCAGTTTGATTTTCACGAAATGGGAAGAAGAACCGGACTTCCTCACTCGCGTGCTTTTGACGGATAGGCTTAGTTCCTCCAGAAACGCCCAAGTTAATCTTCAGAATGCGCACTACTAAATGGATAGGAGTCTACACTGGCTGGCGCAAACACTACACCAATACCAGTGGTCGTTTAATGTGTGGAGCGGTATTTTTGATGGTAACATCATCGGACCCATTTTTTTTGACAACACACTAACGACATAACGCTATGTAAATGGCACCATCGAGGGGGGGCTCCGTGAACGACGTCTGTTTCAACGTTCCACTTGCGCACCTTCGGAACATCTCGTTTCAACACGATGGTGCTCCTGCGCATAGTACTGGTCAGTCTCGAGCCCGGCTCGACAAGCTTTTTGCTGGCCAGTAGACTGGCGGGCATGGACCTGTACCTAAGCCTGCAAGGTCACCGGACATGACACCGCTGGACATCTTGTGGGGCTACGTGAAAGATCGCGTGTATAGCAGCGAAACTACCACTCCGGACGCCCTAAAGGCTAACATAAGCAGAGTCTGCCGCAAGATTCCAACGTCGTTGGTCAAAGCAGCAACAGCACAAGTGTTAGAGAGAAGGAAGTACTGTATTGCTTCAGACGGTTACCCGCTTGAGCAGCTGCTATAAGTGGCAGTGGAAAATGACCGCTCAAAGCTGGTGTAAAACGTGACTGTTTAACACACCTTCATGATGTCGGCCTATCCTTACACAAAGAAAGCTTGCGACAACGACACAAGTAGGTAAAAAACTGCTTTGTTTGGCCTATATTCTGGAGTCCAAGAGACAGAAAGGGCAAATGGCTAAACCAATTGCACCTTTAAATGTTTCTTTATGGGTGGCTGAGACACCTGCTTTTGGCTTAATAAAGAACGAAGCTCTTGAGTAGGTCTTTTCTGTTCTTCCGAGAGCTTCCTTTTTTTTCCCTGCTCTTTTGCACACTGTTCTTTTTTAACATTCGCTGAATTTCTTTTGTACATTTGCTTCATGATACGCGAACGTTAAAGCTATCCGGAGTGCCTCATGATCATGCACAACATTCTTGCGTCCGCAAATGCTGGCACTTATCGCACCACGCTAGTTAGGTCTCGCGAAACCTCTCGAGCCATCCTACATGACGAAGCCTTGTACGATGCGGCGATAAACGAATGCAGCCGGATATCTTTCAGCGGCTGCTTGGAAGCGCTCGAGTAGCGGCATGCTAGCGCGAATCTATTTCATATTTCGCATATTTCGCGGGCTTTTGTTTTTCTTGAAAGAATCGACGAGGCACACTTGAGCGCGAAATAAGTGCTTGATTGGGAGGTAATTGCAGGTGCTCTAGAACATTTTAATTGATATGTTTGTGATTCAAGCAAGAATTAAAAGGTTGACTAATTAAAAACCCTTTGTTAATCAATACTTCATGTTGAAAAAGATTACTGGCTGTAACTACACACGACTGCCGCTACTATGCAGTCAGCACGATTTCTCTGGGGCTCTTGGGTTTTTTAAAAATCTTCGTCCAAGTTAACTGGGACACCTGGAGCAGGCACTGTGTACATAATTTCGCGGATGGACTTTTTCCTAGAGGCGGTAGGTTTCCTTAGTTCACTTCGAATAATGGCTCTAAATTTCTAATCCATGTAATTAAAACAAGTGAATCGTAACGCAATAACGGTGAAGGCATGCATTAAAATGTTTTTTTTTTGGGATTTCATTCAAGAATTTTCTCTTTCGTTGCAGCTACACTTTTCCAAACATTGCTATTCCATTCCGGACGGGACAGCATCTATACCCCAATGCTCTGTTGTACAGGTTTACTCCAGGTGAGGACACTTCTATAATTACGCAATTTTTTAGCATCACATAAAGGAAACGAGCATTTAGTTATCCCTTTTATAAGGGTTTGAATACCTAGTAAGTGTCAATATGGGCAAATGAAGGATCTCGGGAATGCAGAATACAAAAAAAATAATTTAGGCGCATTTTTGATAGTTTTTGGTAAGATTACGTATTGTTTGAAAACCTTTCACCCAATAAAGTTATTGCGTGAGGCTCATTTAAAATCCTAATTAGACCACAAAACAGGACTTAGTATATAAACGCTAGCTGTAAAATTGGGCCTATTAAACTTCCAGGGGATTCCGCGAATGTGTGTTATTCCCATATTTATAAGGCACCCGCCTAATACACCTAATTATCAGAAAATAGATGCCACAGTTATATATTCTGAGTTGGCCCTACCTCCACACACAGGTCATGCGCGGGAGCGACGGGTACTGACTTTTGATAAAGCATACTTATTGCGGTACCGCTTGTCGTGTATTTTTGATATCGCATTTCTGTGCAAACGCTTAAAGGGACACTAAAGGCAAATATTAAGTGAAGCTAAGATGACAAATTAGTGCTCGAGAATCTCTAAGGCGCCAATATTATCGCGGACAGAGCCTTAACAATCGAGAAATTGAGGTAAATGCAGGACAATAATAGAGGCTTCCCGGGACGTTCAAGTACTTGCCGGATGACGAAAGCACTTCTCAGTCAAATTCTTTCACTAGTACTCAACCACTCATGGCAAAAAGAACATCCTTGCGTTGTATATAAGACGAAATAAAATGCTACTTGTTCAGCTCTATTTCGTTTTTGGAAAAATGAACTCACTGAATTTGCCCTTCACAATGACGCGGGCGTTTGAATGGTTTCATTTTCGCTTGACGCCGCGCCACCCGCGTTTTTACGTTTCACAGTACTTTCGTCATCGCGTAGTGCTGCGTTGGTTTTGCTCGCTCGCGAAACTCGCACAAACTGCAAGGAGCAGAATATGAAATTTTTATGTGATGTCACGGGATGCCCGAACGATCTGTCTATATAGTTGTTTTGTTGGTCTATGCGACTCATGAAGCCACTTGACCAAAAAGCAGCTGCAGCGGCGAATCCATTCCTCCGTCTTTGCTCCGCACTGCCGTCTGTCGGGCGCCGTTTAACTCACCGTTGGCAGCAAAGGGTGGTGATGGGGTATGCAACGTCATCACTCCTCCGGTTGGGCGGCGGGAAGGTTGAATTGCGGTAAAGGCATTAAGATGCAATTTGTCTCGTAAACTATGTATTTTCTTGGCACGAAACAAGCACTGCGAGGTTTCTGGAATGGTATTTGAACCATCTACGTCGACTTAGTATTTGGCTTTAGTGTCCCTAAAGAGGGTGCTAAGAATCTCTGGTTCCGGACAGGCCGCCATTGAAATTTGAACCTGGCAACGTTTAACGCTAGGACGTTATCTAGTGAGGCGAGTCTAGCAGTGCTCTTGGAGGAATTAGAGGGCAGTAAATTGGATATAATAGGGCTCAGTGAAGTTAGGAGGACAAAAGAAGCATATACAGTGCTAAAAAGCAGGCATGTCCTGTGCTACCGGGGTTTAGCGGAGAGACGAGAACTAGGAGTGCTCGGCAAGGTGCGCTGCAGTGACCGTAGGATGGTAAGAACTCGAATTAGCCTAGACTTGAGGAGGGAATGGAAGAAGCTGGTACATTAGAAGCCGAGGAAAGAGTTAGCGGTAAGAGGGAAAATAGAGGAATTCCAGATCAAGCTACAGAACAGGTATTCGGCTTTAACTCAGGAAGAGGACCTTAGTGTTGAAGATATGAACGATAATCTTATGGACATCATTAAGGAGTGTGCAATAGAAGTCGGAGGTAACTCCGTTAGCCAGGATGCCAGTAAGCTATCACAGGAGACGAAAGATCTGATCAAGAAACGAAAACGTATGAAAGCCTCTAACCCTACAGCTAGAATAGAACTGGCAGAACTTTCGAAGTTAATCAACAAGCGTAGCACAGCTGAAATAAGGAAGTATAATATGGATAGAATTGAACATGCTCTCAGGAACGGAGGAAGCAAAAAAGCAGTGAAGACGAAACTAGGAATTGGAAAGAATCAGATGTATGCGTTAAGAGACAAAACCGGCACTATCATTACTAATATGGATGAGATAGTTCAAGTGGCTGAGGAGTTCTATAGATATTTATGCAGTACCAGTGGCACCCACGACGATAATGGAAGAAAGAATAGTCAACAGGAATTTGAAATCCCACAAGTAACGCCGGAAGAAGTAAAGAAAGCCTTGGGAGCTATGCAAAGGGGAAAGGCAGCTGGGGAGGATCAGGTAACAGCAGATTTCTTGAAGGATGGTGGGCGGGTTGTTCTAGAAAAACTGGCCACTCTGTTTACGCAATGCCTCATGACTTCGAGCGTACCGGAATCTTGGAAGAACGCTAACATAATCCTAATCCATAAGAAAGGGGACGCCAAAGACTTGAAAAATTATAGACTGATGAGCTTACTGTCCGTTGCCTACAAAGTATTTACTAAGGTAATCGCAAATAGAATCAGGAACACCTTAGACTTCTGTCAACCAAAGGACCAGGCAGGATTTCCTAAAGGCTGCTCAACAATAGACCATATTCACCCTATCAATCAGGTGATAGAGAAATGTGCGGAATATAAACAACTCTTATATATAGCTTTCATTGATTACGAGAAAGCGTTTGATTCAGTCGAAACTTCAGAAGTCATTGAGGCATTACGGAATCAGGGTGTAGACGAGCCGTATGTAAAAATACTGGAATATATCTATAGCGGCTCCACAGCCACCGTAGTCCTGAATAAAGAAAGCAACAAAATTTCTAATAAAGAAACGCGTCAGACAGGGAGATACGATCTCTCCAATGCTATTCACAGCATGTTTACAGGAGGTATTCAGAGACCTGGAGTGGGAAGAATTGGGGATAAAAGTCGATGGAGAATACCTTAGTAACTTGCGATTCGCTGATGATATTGCCTTGCTTAGTAACTCAGGGGACCGATTGCAATACATGCTCACTGACCTGGAGACGGAAAGCAGAAGGGTGAGTCTAAAAATTTATCTGCAGAAAACTAAAGTAATGTTTAACAGTCTCGGAAGAGAACAGCAATTTACGATAGGTAGCGAGGCACTGGAAGTGGTAAGGGAATACATCTACTTAGGGCAAGTAGTGACCGCGGATTCGGATCACGAGACTGAAATAATCAGAAGAATAAGAACGGGATGGGGTGCGTTTGGTAGGCATTCTCAGATCATGAACAGCAGGTTGCCGTTATCCCTCCAAAGAAAAGTGTATAACAGCTGTGTCTTACCAGCACTCACGTACGGGGCAGAAAGCTGGCGGCTTACGAAAAGGGTTCTACTTAAATTTGGGATGACGCCACGAGCTATAGAAAGAAGAATGATCGGTGTAACGTTAAGGGATAAGAAAAGAACAGATTGGATGAGGGAACAAACGCGAGTTAATGACAGCTTCGTTGAAATCAAGAAAAAGAAATGGGTATGGGCAGGGCATGTAATGAGGAAGGAAGATAACCGATGGTCATTAAGGGTTACGGACTGGATTCCACGGGAAGGGAAGCGTAGCAGGGGGCGGCAGAAAGTTAGGTGGGCGGATGAGATTATGAACTTTGCAGGGACAACATGACGACAATTAGTACATGACCGAGGCAGTTGGAAAAGTATGGGACAGGCCTTTGCCCTGCAGTGGGCGTAACCAGGCTGATGATGATGACGACGACGACGACGATGATGATGATGATGATGATGAAATGGTCACAAGCCTGGCGCGATCACACATGAGGATGTCTACCATCTGGCATCATCTGGCAGCGCATGTGCTTATGACTATGGTGGTAACGTAGCTTATCGCTTTTAAATGTGATGTACAGTATGCTCGGTTATATAATACAAGTAAATACAAAATTCTCATTACCAGCTTTATATCGTGCCCGCCGCGGTGGCTTAGCGGCTGTAGCGTTTCGCTGCTAAGCAGAAGGTCGCGGAATGAAATACCGACCGTGGAAGCCACATTTTCGTGGGAGCGAACTTGCCTGTCTCATGCAATGGGCCTCGGTAAAGATCCCCTGGTGGTTAAATTAGTCCCTCGTACCGAACTACGGCGCGCCTGATCATGAAATTGTGATTTTTGACACCTTAAGCCGCATAATTCAATTAAATGCAGCTTTATTGCGTATATCCCCGTCCCTATCACTGTTGACGTGTGAGTTCAGTGTGAAATTCCGTATAAATAGATTTTAGGAACAGTCTTCAGTGATTGTTGGCTGTATTGATGCACAATTACATACTAGCAAACAAAGTAGTTCGAAATTCTCACGAACGCAGGATCACCTGCGAAAAAGTGACTAAAGCTGCATTTCACACGTTTGCCTTTTCCTCATCGTTATGGACAGATAGATAGATAGATAGATAGATAGATAGATAGATAGATAGATAGATAGATAGATAGATAGATAGATGGATGGATAGATAGATAGATAGATAGATAGATAGATAGATAGATAGATAGATAGATAGATAGATAGATAGATAGATAGATAGATAGATAGATAGATAGATAGATAGATACACCACACTCTGTTGTACCGGTGACCTTTCATACGCTAGCCACTCTTACGAAGTTATCACTTGGCGCAAGGATGATCTATTAGATGTTTCCAGAATGTTTTACGCCGATATTATACTAAAATATTTTTGTCTAATCACATGAGGATAGAAAGTTGGGCGAGTTGGTACGGTAACATGATCTTGGATTGTAGCGCGAAGTGACACGAACACAGACTAGAAGCAGACAGAACGAGCGCTAGATGATGAGGAGATCGACGGTAATAGTGATGCACATTCCGAAATTTACGGATGCACCGGGCATTACGCTGGAATGTACCACGAGTCATAAGTATGCGATGGAGTTTTACCCCTGAAACGAATATCGACCACCGACGAATGCGCTCACCGCTATCGTTGTGCTTCGAGTGTCACTTGCTTTTCTTCGCACAAGTTAGCCAAATAAGTATTTGTTTTCGTGGATTCACCTCTTTGTTACCGTTTTGTTCTTCACCATAACCTCAACGCGACGTTTGGTGGAGGTACTTCGTGGGGCACCATACACCCACTGCAAGCAGTGAGGGAAGCCCAGTCGGTCAACAGCGTCAACGTTGCCACTAGCCAGCGAGGGAGCCCCAGCTGGCAAGGGTTGGCGCCGGAACAGGGACTGTTGTGCGACACAACCAGGAAGTTAGTGGCTTAGTCATCCGTCACTATGACAGGCCCAACACTAACAGCAGCCGTCGTACTGCGACTACCCAAGGTGCCGTCAAACTTCTACGGATCATCAGCGGATAGCATCAACAGTTCGCTGAAATCACTCCAATGAAGGTCTGCGTTCAGCTCATGGAACTCCGAGGACAGGCTACGCTATGTCCAATTTTCCTTAGACGGTGATGCAAGAACTTCGTCCGAGAATTCATCACAACAACGTGAGACCTGTTTCAGAGTAACTTACTGAATAATTTCAGAAATGTACACAAACAAAGGGTCACATTTCTGTTAAAAGCCCGAGCACAGGCACCAAACGAAACCATCGCGATTTTCACGAGGGAAATCGCTTGCCTTTTTCACGGTGCCGACCACGACATAATAAAAAAAATGAAATCTGTTTTCAATTTGCGGCATGAAGCAAGCGATTTCCGTTGAAATTATGTGAAAGAAGCCTGAGATCATGGAATAGTTTTCCACTTACTACACCAGGATTGAAGAGGTGCTGCCCATGCGCAACAAAGGACAGAATCGCTGGTCACTGAGGAGAAACTACGCCAAAGCTCACGCACTAGGCACCGATGACCCGCGCAAGATTATCAGAACATTCGTGCGAGAAGAGCTGCAGAGAGAGAGAGAGAGAGAGAGAGAGAGAGAGAGAGAGAGAGAACATTTATTTGTGATGAAACTGAAAACTGAAACTTTATATTTTCCAAAACATCAGAAATATATGTACAAAAATATTTGTACCGATAGCCCGAAATGGCTTGTGGCCAGTCCAGTGCAATATACAACAAATATGCACCGGTCAGCTAGATGGGGTGACTTGCTCGTAGGGTGGAGCCCTTAGTTCAGGGCCCCATCGGCTCGCGCCACTCCACGTGCCTGCTGGATCAGCCGTCGCTGCTCTTGAGGGTCTAAGTTGGTCAGCGCAGTCACCAAGGAGGAAGTTGAGGGTGGAGGAATAGGGGAGTAATCCGGAGGTTGTGTGAATTCCCAGGTGCAATGATATACTGTAGGCTTTGCTCCACAGTAGGGACAGTATGAGGGATATTGTGTGGGGTGAAATAGGTGAAGATAAAAGAGGCAGGGAAATGAATTAGTTTGAAGCTGCCGCCACGCGACGGCATCTTCTCGGTTAAGAGAATTATGTGGTGCGAGGAAGTGTCTCCTATTACCTCTGTAATGCTGTAGAGTTTCTGTGTAGTTCAGCGGTTCTGTCGGTGAGTCGTCTGGGTTGTACAACTCTTCCAATGGCACCCGGTTAGCGAGCTCTCGGGCTGCCACATTAGCGCGTTCATTACCATGGAGAGAGGCGTGTCAGGTATCCAGACGATACGCACCCTGTGTAACGCTGTGGGGTGTAATGATGTAAGGATGCGATGTGTGTAGGGTATCACCCTCCCTTGTGCCAAAGTCCTGCGCGTGGTCTGTGAATCAGTGACCACAGCGATGGGTCTATCCGGCAGCGGCATAGTTGAAGCATGCACGGTGGCTAGGGTGATAGCAGCCTCTTCCGCCATGCCACTGTACACAGTGTTGAGCGTGGCCAAACCCCTCAGAATGTCTGTACTATCTAGTACGACTAGACATAGGGTACGTCTCTGTGGGTAGCGGGCTACGTCGGTGTATATGACCGGTGCGTTTGATGTGTCATCGCCAGAGTCGAGTTAGGGCTTGTGCTTTGGCTTTCTTAAGCCTCTATGACAGTCAGGGTGCATATTCCGGGGAATTGGGGACACGTGAATTTTGTTGCGAATGCTAAGCGCAAGAAGTGTGCGGTATTCTTGTTGTGGTTTTTTGGTGTTTGATATCCTAGCCGGGATAGAATGAGGCACTTTTGCAGTGTTCGTTGGAGACATTGCAATTTGCTGTAAAGATGACCTTCGACTAGTTCGCGGATGGTGTTGTGCAGCGGACCGCAGCTATCTGAGGAATCGCCAGCAAAATGGAGTAGCCAGGTAGCAGCCGGGCTTCATAGCCAGAACCCGACGTGCTCTTGCGGCCTGGTACTTCGCGCTTCTGTGCTGCTCCACGAGCTTTTGCGAGAACTTCTTTTTCCTTTTTCTCGTCCTTCATGTGTTAGTTTTGAAGTGGTCGAACTTATTCGCTTGTCATTTCCAGTTTTCTTTTTCTTTTTCTTTATTTTTCGTTCGCCACATGCCAGCGTCATTGCCTCCTCGACGTCCTAGCACCGCACAGCACCACTGACACCGTACCACATGAGAATGTTGCGGACATGATATCCACCCACCTGTCGGCCCAGTGAATTTTGCGAGGAAGAGGGACATGTAGCGGGCCCGCGGCAATTGCCCTTTCTGCAATCACTCAGGAAAAATAGGCCACGCCTTCCGTCGGCACCCAAACCGCGAGAGGGGATTACGAGGGCTCGCCTTCAATGCATCGCATCCCAGGCAAGGCCAACGACCTCTTGGCATTACTGACTATCTAGCCGCAACATATGGGATAGCTCTAAAACCTTTCAGTTCACTGTTGCCAGGCCCACTACCTATTACCGCCGCGCCGAACTTGCTCTATTCCAATCCATGGCAGGTCCGCTAGCCCTTATGCGAAAAAGTGAGAGCAGCAACCGATAAAGGCGTTGTTGCTCTATGTCTAAATGCCCAACATCCTCTGCCAGCGAGGAAGACGGTACAAGGTCCATTTCGACGCCCTAGCAATGGCACGCCGATTTGTAGACGAAGCTTCGAAGTCGGGAAAACGTTATGTAAAGACGACGTCACGTCAAAAACAGGGGGACAATGTAACGTAGCGGTTATCCGACGCCGCGATTGCAATAAAGATCAAGAACCACCAACCTCGACATACTTTGTAACGGTCACACAGTCGAAGCTATAGTAGACACAGGAGCCGCCTATACTTTCAGCAGTAGAGAGTCCATGCAGTAGTTTTTGCCACAAATACCTTGGTTTAGGACAGTGCTGGTTAGTGTATGGGATAATAAGAGAGACATGCAGTACATCAACAAAGCTTCGGATTCTTTGATGTAAATAATGTATCCGTAGACAGATTTGGATATACCATTGTGGTTCTGGACAATTTTATTCTAATTTGTGGCGCTGCCACCCAATTGAAGGCAAACAAATTGAAGAATTCAGTGCAATATTGGCTGATCACTTTTGCAGCAAAGAAGAGTTTGAGGTTTAAAAATTTCGGATCGGAAGAATATATGCACGAGTACTTGTTTTTCTGCAGCAAATACAACACCGCAAGGGTCTAGAGCACTGCTTAATGTAATTTAAATGTTAAATACTTTCAGAGGTCCATTCCTGTCTAGGATAAAATTTGGTAGCCTATTATATACTTGACATTGAAATAGCCGTATAAAAACTTGATAAGTAGTTATCAAGATATGAGTTTTATCCGCTATTGTGCATAGACAGCCATCTCTCGTGCTTCGAAAATATCCATGCCATATTCCTATATCATATGTTGTAATGAAACGAACTTTTGGTTTACCGGAAAAGTATGTCTCTCTTTGAGAACCATGATGCCAATGATGATATGGAGAGGATTTGTGGCACGTTGGCCTAAAGTGTAAGCTATAGCCAAGCATTTTCTTTAGTATTTCCACCTTTCACTTCAAAGCATGACACTCAAACAACAAGAAGGCCAATTTTTATATAATTTTGGTAAAACTCACACAAAGATTACTGTGAAATATGCTTTAAGACTAGTGTTATCACGTTCCGATGCATTCTTTTTCTGTGGGCTATAGTGCACGCTGAAGTACTTCGCAAGATCTTGACCATAAACAAGCGTCTTGGCTGTGCAGTCTTGGTTGAACAGCGCAGTGATGGTACGAAAGGTAAGTGTCGTCTCTATGTGAATATTTGCATTGCTCGGAGAGCATGTTATGAGATTCGAAGGAACCTTCAATGAGCCATCAAAGTGTTATGAACTTTGGGTTTTATGAACAAACTACTACCATGTGCTGAAGTTCGAAGTCAATGCACAGTGAAATTTAGATGCTCGCTGGTTGGTAATTCATTGTGCCTAATAAATGTAGTTATGTGAGGAAGCTTGACACTTCGATAAAGGCACTATCATTAGAGGTTTGTGAGCTTGTATTGAAGTTTTGTCTTGTGGCATTGTTTTGGCGCAGTGTTGGCAGTGTTGATTGAGGTTTGAGTTCTTATGCCTCGTTAAAATGTTATCTACGGCACCAATGTGCGACTGGCCTGAAGTAACGCTATTTCATGTCCTTGATTCTGCTTCGCCTGCAGCACCTTTTTTTCTGGAATCTCGTGCACATATGTAAAAGGGCGATATGGCAGCGCATTGAAAATGTCAGTGTTCTGTCAAGGGAGTGAAGCTATTTTACTATACTTTTTGCAGGATGCCAACTAGTGCAGACAAGCAGCACGGTTGACTACCCAGTTCCACAACAATGTCAAAGGGCATACGACATGAACTGCAAAGGAAAGAGCATTACGCTTTATGAGCCGAGCTGCAAGATTCGCTCGCAATACTTATCCCCCTACTAGCACTTTTAAATGCATGTTGTTCGTGAGGCAGGTCGATTACCATCGATGCCTTGCTCGCAACGTCTTGAATAACTCCTACACGAAGCTTCAAAACGCTGCCTGCTGTTGACTTACCAGATAGGGTTGTGGTAATAAAAGCCTTCACTTGTTCATCAGCTGCTCTACTAAATTGTTTCGCTCTCCCAATCACTCATCTCATCGCAAACCTTACTTTAGCAATACAGCAGCTGTTCGAAGTAAATTGAGACCATGAGAATATGACTATACACGAAAGGGGTAGTGGTATTTGTTTGATACGTTCTTTGAACAGCTAATGGGTATTTGCTGAATTGTGTTTGAATAGTGTTGAAGCTTTGACACGATAGCTGAGCATGTCGACTTTATTTTCACGGAGCCATTATTAAAAACGCTACGTTTAGGCTCGTGTCCGCCACAGATTGAGAGAACAAGGACTGAAACCTCCCTCTTGTCGTTTTGAGCTCTGGGAAAAAGGGAAAATCCTTCCATGTTCTAAAAACACCTTATCTGTACTGAGGGCCTGTTGCGAGTTTATTCGTTGCTCTCCACCATGGTGCTTTATTTATTTAGTTTGTTACTTAATGATATTCCTGTCTTATAAAAGACATAACTGAAGCAAGTACTGATTGAACAAACTGCAGTAGCACTAATAATCAACGCGAAACAGCCACAGAAACCCGGGACGCTTTGGCAGGAACATAGCTAAGTACCTAATTAGAAGACGCTTCCCACTGCTAACCTTTGGAGTAGCCAGTAAAGGCTTTCCCCCTTTTACAGTGTGAGGAAAAAGGAAAAAAAAGTAACCATGGGGACATCTGGAGGGCACAATGTCTAAAGGGTCAATATGCCGCCTTTGTCGAACAACACCACTTGCCACTATTTGGACACATCAATGAAATGAATCCTGTAGAAATTTATGTAGCGCGATAGTGCGTTCACATATGCCTTTAAACTTCTAGGGCTGGAACGGAAAATGCTGAGTGCATATCTATCTAGAAAATTTGCGGTTATATCGATAATAACGTAACCTAATGGACCTTTTTGGACGCCTTCCAACTCTTTTCAATGTCGCACGATTGGTGAGGCGACTAAACCAACTAAGAATATCTGCGCAGTAGTCCTATCAAAGTTCTGTATGATGTTAGGTTGCACTCTTTAGCTACGTGGTTCAGGGTAAAAATTAATGACCCAAGCTTTTCCAGCGTTTTTTAACAATTAAGATTTATATGACTCTCCCAAATGAGCAGCATAGGTGCTACTCAATACTCTTAACCTCATTACCGCAAGCTCTTTGTATATGTTATACTAAGCATTTTTGAAAGGCACCTTTTTGTTAGCAAGCATTATTGCTACAGCCTTTTCGGTCATTATTGCTTCAGTCCCACATCAATAAAAGCCAGTGCAGTGACCAGCATGTGCTGGTCATCATTATTACGGACTACAGAATACGAGACGCAGCCACTGGCGTACAAGCCAAATGAAGGGGTGTGTTAGCAGTAACTTCCGAATCCGTCAGTAAAATCAACATCAAACAAACGTGGCACAACGACCAACACTTGTAGGACACCTGATGATCATTTTGCAGTGGTTCATTTCACATAGTTAACAGTTACGAATGGTGATCTCACATAAAAATAGTGGATGTGTGTAAATATTCAAAGCGTTGATCACTAATTGAATATTCCTAAATAACTATTCGTATTTGTATTCGAAAGGGACTATTGTGTATCTCAGAGTATTCAAAAGTGATCAAATATCTTGCAACAACCAGCTGCTTACTTATGATTACTGAACTTTCTCTGCCTGCTAAACAAAGTATCGCTAAATGTCACAAGTGAAATGACCTCGTTTTCGAAGGAATTCGGAAACAAAATGCGCAACACAAGCCTTCCTTTAGATTTTCTGGTGGACGCCTGCATGATAATAGTTAACGTTTGTTTGTAGTATGCCAGTGCTTTTGGCAGCCTAGTCACACAGCAGTTTCATCTTTCACGCCATAACCTGTGTTTCGGCAAGCAATAATTTGACGTTTGGGCTAAGCTACTCAAACAGACACGACACTTAAAAAGCTTGAGTGCTTCTGGGCTCTATAGTTGTTGAGAGCTTACTCCTGCAGGTTTAATGAGAATTAGAGATATGTTGATCCTTTATCCATGACAAATTTCCATTTTGCACTAAGGTGTACCGGTGGGGAACCTAGTCATCTTGGAATCAATACTTCGGCTGTTACTATCAGAAGAACTTCAGTTTGGCCTAGTTGGTGTTGAAATGATACAAAAATGCCTTGAAAGAGTGCAACATTAAGCTGCAAGATTTGGTACTGAAGATAACAGTTTTACCTTTAGCGCTACACAAGCAAAGAATAATTTACAAAGGTAGTATCTCAAAAATCGTAGCAAAAAATTCGTTTAAGCCTTTTTCATTGTATCTTTCACACAAGAATTGGTATTGCAGGCAACAGTGCATACTTGAACTTTATATGCATCAGCTCGAGGCAACCACACCCATAAAGTACGAGAAATGTTTTGCCACACAGAAATATTCTGCATGTTTTTTTTTCTCCAAGAACAATACCGAAGTGGAATATGCTACCATCGTCAATGGTTGATGTCATATCGAATGATGCATTCTATGCCTTGTTGGATTGATGCCACTTATGTTTCTTCTTTTTTTCTGCATGCGAATAGTCTGTATAATTCATTGACCATTATGCTTACCATTCCTACTCTATTGTTCATTTCCAAGTCGTGTTGCGCGAATGCGCTTGATGTTCTGTGTTCTCCCCCAACATAAAGCGGTAAAGGTGATGTGGGTATTGCATAAAGAATCAAATAAATACATTTCCCCGCACGCCGCACCTGCGCAGTGGGGGAGTGCACCCGTGCTGGCTGCCGTTGCTGCCGGCGGCTTATATATAGTTGCCGGCCCGGAGTACATTGGCGCGGCCGTTGTGGAGGGAAAACACGGGAGTGCGCGCGCGGTAGCCGCCGCGGCGCGTAAGACCCCGATTGTGCAGTGCATAGGTAGAGCCATTGAAACAGTTGCAACTCCGAAAATGGAAAAAGTGGGGAAACGATGCATTGTGCGCACGGCCGAGTAACAAGCTGAGTACGAGGAGATGCGTCGACAGAAGAAACGCGACTATAACCAACCACAACGGGGCCGCGAGAGAGCGGAGAATGCGGCCAGTGGCTTTGCCCCCGAAGAACGGCAGCGAGAGCTTATGTGAGTTTTCAATAGACGGCGTCGAGCGCAAGTTACCGATGAAGATCGCGCATTGCAGGCCGCTCGTAAGCGTCAAGCTAGGTGGTTCGGGTCTGCCTCCTAGTGGCAGAAGCGTGAGTTGCCACCTCCTTCGAGTTTCACCGAGCCAAATTCCAAGTTCCAGAGAACGTTGCTGGGTGCGCAGTTTGGCCATAGTTACTCGGTCTGCGATCTACAGCTTCGCTGGCTCATCCGCCAACATATCAATGGTTCGGCCCGAAATTTTTTCTCTTTCTCCCGCACTTTTACATCTTCATATCTGTTGTTCCCCTCAGGAGTCGCGGGTTGTACCATAGTAGTGGCGGTGAAGAAAGCAGCCAAGACGTGAATGACGAAACTAGCGTTTTATTGAGCGAACCTTTGCCCTCAAATACAGGCTACACAAAAAGAACAATGATAGCAGCGAACGCAGTTGATGACCGTTGAAAGTCTGATCAGCGGGTCAAGCGCGTCGGCTTTGATGCATTAGTCAGCCAAGGTTGCAAAGTAATCACTCGTGCCCACATGTCTTCCACACAATTTCACACTACACAATTCGCGTCGCGCGTACATGCAATCATATTACACCAGGCCGGTGACAACGGGCAGCGCGTAGAACTATCGACAACATTTTAGAAACTTCCGATACTTGCAGAGGCGTCATGCGCAGAGCGATAACATTTAGTAGATGGTGAAACGCGGTCACCCGGTAAACAAGCACACGTGTGAATACCCCCTCTTGAAAAAGTATCGGCCCGATGCTACTAACACGAAAGTGACAAGAAAACCACGCATAATAAAAAAAACACAATAATAAAGAAACTAAGGCCCTCGGTTCGTTAACGGTCGTAGAAAGGCTGGCAACAGACCATGTGGGTGATTTCAGGTTGTGCGCGGCGCCGCTGTGATTGTGAAGTGGCGTCTGGCCCGACCCCATAGTCCAGTGCGCCAATGTGACAGATGATCGTGTAGGGTCCGAAACAGCATCCTAACAGATTCTCACGAAGTCCTCGTCGGCTTATAGGGGTCCAAGCCCAAACACGGTGGCCAGGCGTAGCGACTACGCCTGGTTACGCTACAACTCGACGTAGCGTCGTCGAAGATCGTAGTGTCGGCTGTCGGTCCTCTGCTGGTTCTTGGTTGCGCAGGCGGACGAGGTGTCGGGCTTCTTCGGCGCGATGGAGATAGGCGGTGACATCGACATTTTCTTCGTCGGTAACGTGCGGCAGCACGACGTCGTGAGTCATCGTCGGGCGCCTTCCGTAAACAAGCTTGAATGGCGTGATCTGCGTTGTTTCTTGCACCACCACCTGCAGACCATTCGTCTGCTGGTGGTAGGCAGTTGTCCTCCTGTGGCTTGTTTGGCTGTATTGAAAAATGGTTTGGATGAGCTCTGTAGTAAAGGCCGGTTCCTCTGTCGGTGATGAGGACTTCTAGGACAGCATGTCGCAGCACGATGTTCTCGGCAATGAATTTAGCGACCTCGGCCACGCTACCTTTAGGCAGGGCTTTCTTTCCAGCGTAGTGGGTAATCCGGTCGGTAGCCATGACAATCCACTTGTTTCCAGATATTGACGTCGAAAAGGGTTCCAGCAAATCCATCCCTACCTGCTGAAACGGTCGCAAGGAGGGCCCATCGGCTGAAGTAATCCCGCAAGCCTGGTTGGTGGTGTCTTGCGTCGGTTGAAGTGTCGACATGTTTTGACGTAATGGGCAATGTCAATGGTGCTGCGTGGCCTGTAGTACTTGTCCTGCATTCTTGGGAGCGTACGGCAAACCCCGAGATGCCCGGCTGTCGTATCGTCTTGCAAGGCATGCACGATTTCTGACCGGAGTGCTGCGGGCATAACATGGTTGCAGTTTGAGCGGGCTGGTGAAAAGTTCTTCACCAGGACGTCATTTCGCAAGAAAAACGAAGACAATCCGCACCTAAATGCTCTCGGGTCAAAGTCGGTCTTGCTTTGAAAGTACTCAGCAGGGCTTCCGAGCTCCGGGTGCGCTAGCTCCTGCTCGGCAAAGTTGTCTGCACATATTGTACCTAAAAAGAGGTCTTCGTCTTGGTCATCTTGGGGCGGCGGGTCCATGGGAGCGCGAGACAGGCAGTCAACATCATAGTGTTTTGTGTGGGCTTGTAGAGTTGTAGAATAATTTGAAGTCGGAGGCTCCACCGTGCCAGAGACCCGCCAGACGTCCTTAAGGGTTCTTTAAGTTCGTTAGTCCACACAACGCGTGATGGTCGCTCACAACTTTGGACGGTTTGCATTATAGGTGTGTGAGAAACGTATCTGCAGCCCAAATTATAGCAATGCACACCTTTTTGTTCGTAGAATAATTGTCTTCCGCTTTTTACAGTGACCGGCTAGAGCAAGCTATCACCCCTTCAAGTCCGTCTTTCCTTTGGACTAGGATGGCGCCAAGGCCAATGTCATTGTCGTCACTATGGCTTTCTGTATCGGTATCCTGTATCAGTATCCTCGGTGACTGCATGCGTTGTTTGAGTTTTTGAAATTAGGGCCTACGGTGTTTCCCACTGGAACTCGACATCGAAATTAGTTGGATGTGTCAGAGGCTCAGTGATGAGTTACAAGTCTACGACGAAGCGCCTGTAGCAGGCACACATGCCAAGGAATATACGCGCTGCTCTTTTGTCGATGGGCTGCGGGAACATTGCGATGGCAGCTGTCTTCTGCGGGTCGAGGTGGACTCCAGATCTGCTGATGACGTGGCCTAGGAACAGAAGCTCATCGTAAGTGAAGCGGCACTTTTCCGGCGTCAGAGTGAGGCCTGATGAGCTGATGGCGTCTAGTACTGTCGGAAGCCGCGTAAGGTAATCGTCGAAATTTCAGGCAAAGATGACGGCGTCATCCAAGTGAAGAAGACAGGTCTACTACTTCAGTCCCGCTAACACTGAACATTTCGCCGGACTGATGACTGAAGAATGAAGAACTCTTCGCCGAGCTGACGTGCATGTTAAATTACACAGGTTATATGAACGGATTGGGATAAGTTTCGCAAAATCAGAGATGACAAAAAATAAGCAGCCATCAGTGATATGGAACAACGTGTCGAAGACATTCTAAAATAGTCCGCGAGGCTACGCAAACGATTGCGTCATAGCTGCCCATAGAGAAGATTGATAGCTATCTTGTGCTTATGTGGGGGAGCAAACAATCACTGCAAAACAGATGGCGGCGGCGGAAGAACAATAGGAGATCGTGCAAGCGTATAGCCAAGCTCAATACGCAGACTGAAGAACATTGTCAGCAGCTAAGCAAAAAACAATGCAACAAAGTTTTCAATGCTCTGGACGGCCAAATGCGCGCTGGCCAGACATGGCGCATGCTACAACACCTACTCGAACCAGATAACACCAAATTGGAACGCAGGCAAACCTTGTGTAAAGTGCTGCACGAGCATATAGGCCGCTAGGACGTCTTTACGGCCGAGGCTAGCAACATATATAGGCCCATTAACCCCGTCATAAAGCACGGGCCAATATGCTGGAGGCCCTATCGAACTCCTAGACGAGGAGTTCGATAGGGTTCGACCGTGCCTGAAATTAGGGCAGCGCTACAGAGTCTCCACCCCAAATCTGCACCGGGTCCGGACGTGTTCACAAACAGAAGTCTCCGGAACATCGACGATCAAGCAATAGAGAACATTAAAGGGAAGCTGAAAGGTGTTCCAGAAAAAATGAGTGAACATCTGTACATAATGGTTTTCAACCCTCCGAATTCGAATGTCGTATTGAAATTGAACGAAAGAAAGCGCAAATATATTTTATTTCGACGAAAAGTGCAGCAGCGGACACGCCCAGCTCACGCGTCTCATTTGCGCCTGTGATTGGTCGGGCACCTCGTGACGTCAACTCTAGTAACGGACCGCTGCCGCTACGCATGAAGCGTGGTGCCAGGTAGTTTGGTGCTGTTTTTCTGAGACGGTAATGGAAAATTTAGGGAGACTGCGTTTCTCTGAGGAGTTCGGCGTTACTCCCTACATGTACGAGCCGATTGCGAAGAGCCGGCCTCTCGAAGAAGCAAAGGATGCTGGTGCGAGCAGTGCTTTTGACGCGAACGAAAGCAATGTCTTGGGATCTCCTCGTGTTGGAAATGCTCTTTGGTGAGTATGTCTTTTGCAAAGCGAATTAGTGATCTCGCCGATCTTTCGCCGATGTAGTGAGCTCGTTTCCGGTCAAACAACTGTAGTGTTGTGTTCCTGCATGCCTCCTCGTGGAACATAAGCGGGGATGCGATCGTCGGCATTTGTGTGCTGTCCAAAGCTGTCGGCAATCTACAAAGACGGTTTAAACGCGTGAAAAGCTTCCCGGTTCATGCAGTACGTGTAGTGACCTTCATCTGTTGACTACCACGCACGTTGACTACCACTCTACATACACGCAGACGCACTAACAAAGGAATGCAGGGTCGATCGAAGCAGATTACGATGGCACGCACGCAGAAACAAGCGCGGTCAGGCACGGTCGCGGATGCTGCGAAGGAACGAAACACTAGAGTTGACGTCACAACACCGCGGTTTCCGGTCTCCGCTCCGCTCGCTCACTCAACGGGGGGCGGAGCTACATCGCAATTTCAACCGACGATTACGTCGCTCCTAATTGAAAAAAACCCAAAAATTTTACCTACATGGTTTATAAGGTTCCCGCATCCGTATATGAGCGTCTTATTGAATTCGACAGACTCTTCAGCTTCCCTTTAAGCATTATATGAATGAGTGTTCGGCCGAAGACGCCATCTCAAAACAATGGAAAGAAGCTAAAGTCATCCCTATCCCAAAACCAGGAAAACCGTGATCTATCGAACTTACACCCCATTTCAATCACGTCCTGTGCTGGAAAGCTGATGGAAAACGCTTTTTAAAAAAAATAAAATCAATAACTATCTTGAAGAGAAGGCAATTGACCCAGTCTCCATTCTGGGGTACCGTACCCAGTTATCCATAAAGGACGCCACGCTACAAATCCAACAGCAGATCCTAGACAATAAAACAAGATCGGCTCGGGCGATACTAGGATTAGACCTAAAAAAGCGTTCGATAAAGCAGCGCATGTAGCTATATTAAATCAGATAAGCCAAATAAGCTTAGAATCGAGAGAATATGCTTATGACAAGGACTTTGTAATGGACGGAAAGGCGTCCTTCGTAGTGGGATAACTCAGATCTGAGGAGAGATGCGTGGGCAGTGCTGGAACACCATAGGATTCAGTCAGATCGCCCATGCTATTCAGTCTAATAATGATAGGACGCCCGGAACGGCTCGACTCTATACACGGCATACATCGCTCCTTATCTGCAGATGACATCCCCACCTAGGTGTCTGAAGGTAGCGACGGAGAGATAGAGCAGAGACCATCGGCACGATTGAGGAGTATCTCGAAGTAACTGGCTTCGAGTGCTCGCCGGATAAATCCGAACTCCTCCTCTATCGGCCCCTTCCGAGAGGCAGCCCCCCCAAGGGTTACAACCAGGACCAAGCCTACGAAGAAAGGCAAATTCGCACCAAAAACGGCAGGACTATCTCCATGTGGGAACAAATAAGAGTCCTTAGTTTCATCATCAAATCCAAGAGCACTAACGCAGAAACCGTCAGGAGGCTAGTAACCAAGGTCACAGATGTAGTAAGGCTTATCAGGAGAGTTACAAACACCAGGGAATGAAGGAGGCTAACGACGTCAGACATACCTATTTCTTCGCCATAAGTCACATTGATATGTGGCGGCATACCTCAAATGGCATTCAGCTGAAAAAGCCAAAATCAACGCACTCATACAAAAGGCGTACAAACAAGCTCTGTGCCTTCCGTACAGCACCATCACCTAGCGACTGTTTCAACTGGGCATACGCAACACGTTAGAGGAGCCGATAGTGGCTCAACAGATTGCTCAGTTGGAGAGACTAGCCATTTCGCGCACGGGGAAGAGTATCCTCGGCAAATTTAGGATAAACTATCACAATCAGCAAGTATTTAAAGCGGCGGTTCCTAAGGTAATCAGGGAAAAGATCCAGGTCCCGAATCTGGCCGAAACGTTGCACACCCAACGTAGTCTGCGCAGCGGAGAGAGCAGAGATAAAGCTTTGCTCAAGGCATACGGTAGAAAATAGTTGGCGTCTTTTGTGGACGCAGCGGAGTATCCGAGTAAAAAATCCTACGTTGTGGCAGTTATCAACACCGACCACGTGTGCATAAACCCGTGCTCGATACGTTCTCATAATGCTGAACTCACAGAAGTGGCTATAGCGCAGGCGATAATGTTAGTCATATGTAAAAACGTCATCAATGAATCGCAGTCAGCTATCAGAAACAACGCGCAGAGCAAGAACCTTGCCCGAGGCCACTGACACACTCCACGGGAAAGCCCAGCTCATATCGTCAGAGGAATTCGCGCAGAGATACATTATTTGGTTTCCAGTCCACACCTCCTGCGACGCTATTAAGTAATAGACGCTATTGAGTCAGTGCTGAGAAGTTTGTTATAGGGTAGGCTGTTCCATTCCGTTACTGTTCGAGGGAAAAAGGAAGACATAAAGACCTTGGTCTACCATTATAAGGCGTTAATGATGCAGCGTGGCGATGTCTTGTTCGGCGGGCAGTAAGGGGTGTTATGTAAGGTTCGGGAGAAAGAGATAGTTTATTGTTGCTCAGTAAGAAGAGAAATTTAAGCCTGTGAATTTTTCTTCTTAGTTGCAAAGACTGAATATTGTGTTCAGCCACTAACTGAGTTGGGGAATCACTTGAGCGATATTTAGAGAAGATGAACCTTACTGCTTTACGTGGTATCATTTCTAGCGCATCGATGTTAGATTTAATATAGGGATCCCATACAATAGCTGCATACTCGAGCTTAGGACGGACGAGAGAGGTGTAGGCGATAAGACGGGTTTCAGAAGGAGCGTGTTTTAATTTATGCCTGAGGTGGCAAAGCTTCTTAAAAGCCGAGTCGCAAAGATGGGAGATGTGCGAGTTCCAACTAAGGTTACTGGCTATTGTAACACCGAGGTACTTATATTCATTCACCTCCGTAAGAGGTTTGAATGCTAGGCTATAGGTAAACGACAATTTATTAATTTTTCTAGTGATCTTCATAAATACTGTTTTATTAATGTTAAGCTGCATATCCCAGCGCGCACACCAATCTAGTATGTCTTGAAGGTTAGAGTTTAGAATAACTTGATCTTGTCGGCAAGTGATTTCATTAAAGAGCAGGCAGTAAGCAAATAGTTTTATTTGTGCGGGTTGAGTAACAGTGTCTACAATGTCATCAATGTCACCCGTGTACCGTTCCTTGAGTGCAAGTCGACGAGCTCCGTGGGCTCAAAATTAAGCCGGAGTCCCCGACTCTGGCTACATTGTGGTTATAGGACGTAAATCGCCAGAACTGATTCGAAATGAGGCGTGAAAAAGAGCGGTACGCTGGAGTCCTAATTACTCCCGCCTTATTCCAGCATCTGTGGTGTAAGAAAACGACGTTGAGGGTATCCCCTCGCCCGGGTCCAGTGGCCTCGCACGCACACCCCTTTTGAGCAACGCGGCACCAGCAGAAGCCATGTTTAGCAGATTACGACAGTGCTCGCTTTGGCTGCTTCGCTTCAAGAACAGCGCCATTTAGAAGCACCGCGGGAGTACTAAACAACACATGCTCTGCCGTATACTATTATAAATAACAAGTTGAGCACTAGTATAAATGACCAGTTTGCGATAGTCAGCGCCGCATGGCGCCACGATGTGTTAAGTAACAAAATAGTGGCAGAGCGCCACAAGTTGACATTACGAAAGCGCATCATCGCAATTCCTAACCTCCCTCGTTTTTTTAAAGTGCATTTCCTTCGTTTACGCCTCGCTCGCGTATGACTTCCTGCCCGCAACAGGCGACAGCACGCATTAACAGGTGAGTATCACTCACGGCAAGCACTAAGGCGAAGCACTCATGAATTCGTGCGGGGCTGTGCAGTAAGCGCAAACGCGTCTCCAAAGTTAGGAGCACGGAAAGCAAGTTTTACCGTAGCTAGGGGGGCACCAGGAAGCTTACAAAAATGGCCACAGGCGACAACACGTACGCGCATGCGAGCATCGCATGGGCGAGCAGTCGGTTAAAACAACAGTGCAGGGGGGCTATGTAGTCAGGCTACCCCGTTGGAGCAGGGGAAGAAAGTTGGAAGATAACATAGGAGCGGCCACATGGTATAAGGCACCTCCAAAGAATCATTCACTAAGGGCGCCTCAGGAGCGGAGTTTTCAGAAAAAACGTAAGGCGGGCTAACTGCAATGTAAGCTACCATACAGATGCAAGGAATAAATTTCAGCATTGCCATTTGTTGGGCGTGTTGGTAAAGTGACTTGGAAAGCATATTTAGCGCCAGCAAACAAGCACGGAAGGGAGACGGCACCACAATGCGCTCGGCTCGTCGTCACGCTTTCGCTTTATCATTGTCGTCACTTCAGAGCATCCTCCCATTGTAGTCATGAAATGACCGTCGTTGCATCTTCTTCATCCAGATGTCGTCATGCCGTCCTCTAGCCATCGTCGTCATCTGTTTGTGCTTATAGTGACCGCGGTTAGGTCCACTACAACAATGTGTGAGTCAGTGAGCGAAAGGCGTGTGAACCGTTTGATCCGATGGCAGGAGTTCAAGAAACTTTTTTTTTATGCTTCTGACGTCGCAGCATATAGACGTCGTCACGCTGTTGACATTATACCATCGTTATAAGCTAAACATGGCTATGTCAATGTTGCCTTGTCTTTGTCGTGACGCAGCCTTTGCCGCTCCATGAATATTCGTTATTTGTTATTCCACCGCCACTGTGTCGGTGTCAAACAGCCATCGTCTTGCTTCAATGCTCATTTGCTCCCTTTATGAGCGAGAGTTATAGGAAAGTGAGACGATTTCACAGTATGTGACCCATAGTGGAGGGAACGAAAGACTAATTATTACGTCTACACGTGCTGAACAAACGTGACGACTAAGATCTGTCACTACATTGGTTGATTACTGTTGTATTACATCGGTAGTATTCGTAAGATGACTTCTGCCTGATTCTTTCTCTGAAATAATTTACGGTCATTTTTTATTATGCAATAACGTAAAAATAAATGAGAGACTGGCGAAAACGTTGTGGCAGCATGTCAAACTCCTGTAACACGTGAAGGCGAAAGCCCGCTTCTCACTTGGTAATGTATTAGATATAACGATCGGAGGGGTCAGACTTCCTGCAGAACATTTTGAGCCGCAGTGTGAAGTACACATACAGCAAGCCGTTGCATGCAAGCTTCAACCTCCTCTCCTCATTGCCGTCTCGAATTGTCACGTCGCTGCTTTCGCAGTTCGTCTTCTTCGGCTCGTTTTCGACGCTTAGCTGCGGCTTCGCGCGCTCGTATAGGGGGGTCAGTTGTCATAGGCGCAGAGCTTCCGCTTCCCAGCTTTTGGACCAAGAATCGTCGAGTGTGGTTTATGGAAGTAGAGGCCTGCTTTCAATTCCAGCGCACCACGTCACAGACAGCAGCGTATCAGCAAGTCGTCGCCGGCTACTATCCGACATCGTCGATGCCATAGACGACCTCCTAGCAAGTACGCTTGCTTCAATTTATTCGAACGTGAATGGTGTGTAGTTGTCATTCTAAGCGCCCAAACAACTTCCCTTTATTTCCTGTTCGAAAACTTCCTTTGCCCGGTTTCTTTTTTTCAGAATTAGGTTATCACGCATGTTGCTGAAGCGCATACCTTAAGGCCGTAAACAGCAGTGCTAGCGAATAAAAATTGTTAGTAGTCGCTTTGCAACTGTGGTGCATCCACAAATAAGTGCAGTGCTAAACGAGTCACGTGTCAACAAACAGAAAGCTTGTTTGTTCGTTTACATCCTTTCAGTACCCGTTGGGCGATGCAGTTGATTATTTGCGAAAGGAAATTGCGGCGCGAGTAATGCCGTGTTCGGGTCTCCGACATTTCACGCTGATGCCCTCGGTCTCCTTTTATACTTGGTGGATTGTCGCTTGTCGATTGGTGGAAGTGATTACGTAGCACCTGCGGTAAGTGATATCTCCCGCTTGCGCATTGCCACGCGTTCACCTGTGGTGATAGCGACTACGTGACGTCAGAGCCCTTCCCCGTAACTCAGCCAGCATGTAGCGGTCAACACATATATAAACTTTTCTGTAACATCGATGGCGCAGTTTGCTCGCTGCATGTGCGGGGCATCCATTCCAGCGGGTACGATGATCACTATGGGTGTCGGCAGGGTTCGCTGCCACGCGGTCTCTGCCATTACAGTGCTCCTGGTGCTAGCCGCAGTGGCGGGAGTGCAAGCTCGCTGCCCTCCCAGGCGGTCGGGTCTCTTGAGTACCTGCGACTACACCGTATGTTCCCCCGCGGAGTGCGCCGCGCAGGGTCTGGAGTGCTGCCCGAAACCGTGCGGTGGAAGCTGGTGCGTCAAAGGTACGGCCCAATGTTTACTGAACCACGATTGACTGATCCACTGGGTTTAGCATTTCAAAACAATGTAGTGGGGTACGAGCGACGGCATATCTGAGGGCTTGAGATGTAAGTTTGAGGGCTTGATATTCTTGAGCGTTCACTTAGACTTAAGTGCACGAATGTTTTCCGTGCCGTTTACATCGGAATTGGGCCGGTGAATCGAGCCTGCGCGTCCCGGCGCTCAGCTGCAGAGCGCCGCAGCCAATGAGCCATCGTAGCGCGTGGTACGGTGCATAGTGGGAAGCTATTCCGAAGGTTCAGAGAGGTGCGCCCTTTCCTATGAAATGTGCCTATTGTCACGGAAATGATCCGGACCGAAATAACGAGCACTTCCTGTGACGTCGTTTTCAATGGGTCAGCGAGCGCTGCCTCGGGCACCACGGCTTGCCGTGGCGCCTTAGTGACCTTCGAAATTCAGCGTGGAACCGTTCTTGCGCACGTCGCTGTAGGCTGGAGTTGTAAGCATTACCTATTGCACGCAATATCCCAAACTCTTTGAATCCACACTGCCCTATATTCGGCGTTAGCGTTCTGACATGCACTTTTTTTATATCTGTAGATGAAAAATGTGTCCCTTGTAGGCGGCGCAGTGCCGTTCAGATAAAACCAGACTGATTTTCCTGTTACACTGATAAAAATCTTTCGATACCAAAGCATTGCATGTTCCATTGAGCGACAAAGCCGGTGTCTGTAGCAGTGAAGTGTAGCTGTGACCTAAATTCGTACTGCCTGCAGCGCCACGTCATCTCCACGCCTCGACGGAGTAGAGCCGGGCAAAGGTAACAGATGCAGTGTCAGGTGTTACCTCAGGGTAGCGGACGTCGCAGTGACGTAACGGCATCTTCGCTCGTGGAAATGTCTGATCCGGGCAAGTTCTCGTTTGCGTTCGAACTTCGCCTCCGTAATCGGTATGAAGAAATTGATGTGTAAAGAAAGCTGAAAGGAAAAATTGGCTGAGGTTTCACTCCCCTAAGCATAGTTACAGCGGCTCAAGGACTATGCACACAGTGTTTCATTAAAGTTAGGCCACAATATTTCACAGGCGTCACACACGCCGCCGAGTGGGTTGTCCGTGCAGTCGCAATGAATAAAGCCTGGCCGTCGCAGTCGAATTTGCCAGAGCCGAAGGGTTTGGTTCGTCAAACGTTCATTGTGTGTTCCCTTGCTTGTATACACGGCTGCTTCTCCTTGTTATTATGCGAAGCGTACTAGCCGCACAACCACGCCCTTCCTTGCTGCGCCGCGCGCGGCCGCGTAGCTACCGTATGACGTCATGACAGCTGCAAAAGCGGTGGCTCAACTCGTGCGATCGCTTGCGGCCGCGTAGCTACATAGCCGGGTCTCAGCTCGTGCGCTCGCCTGCATGAGTTGTTTCTTCGTCTAGCCGAACCAAATACAGCCAAGCAACAGCAGTTCACCAGGCTAAACAGTGGTTCAACAACTAAAATAAAGGCTAGTATGCTTCGCATCCTGGGCTTAACCTTTGCTAAGCCACAGCCATTTTGTTCATGTTTGTGAACGCCGGCGGTGGTAGCTTCGACCTTGGCACGCTTCCGCGCTTGATAAGCGTCTCTATAGCGTGCTAACCTGACGTCCCTTTGCTCCGCTGTTTCAGCAGGCAACTTTGCCTTTGCTTGAGCTTTCGCAGCCTGCCGTCTAGATATATATAGCGGATAGCTGCACTTAGCCTGTCGCTTGCGGTGAAGCGCATGCAAAGACGGTCCAGCCGGCGCGCCATCCATGACGAGACTGAGCCACTGAGCGACCAAGCGCCGGAGAAGGCTCCGTGCGCCTGCTACCCATCTCCGCAGCGCATCACACGCGTGACGTCACACCTGCCATACTTGCGCTCGGGCGGCTCAAGGTTATTGCGACACAAACGCGTGACGTCACACCTGCCATACTTGCGCTCGGGCGGCTCAAGGTTATTGCGACACAATGAATCGCCTTGCGAGACACGGCGTACTAGAGCTTTCCGGCGTACTAGAGCTTTCGCTCTCAGAGGTTGGCGGTGGTTCCTTTCGAACTTACGACCCCACGCTCAGAAGGCGAGTGGGCCACAATATTTCACAGGCTTCGCTCGTTTAACCACTGGGTTAAACGAGCGCCTCCTTGATAGCAGGCCCAGGCACTCGACTTTATGACATCATGCTACTGGGTCCGAAATTTCCATTGCCAATAGCGGCGTGACGAATGCGGCTACGTCAATATCTCCACGGCCTACTCGATTGTCTCCCACTATATTCTTTGACAGTTCATGAAAGTAGGGTGACGTTGCAGATGGGAATCTATCGCAGTTAGTCAAAGTGCAATGACGTCTGAGATCGAAGTCCCGACGCGGTCATTTGCTCGCGAGGAGGTCATATTTAGAAACAACTCTGAACGGCGTTCAATACGGCATTAACACTTTCGCATTAACACAAAGCTAAATAGGTTACAGCTAAATTCATATAGTCACACATGACTACATATACGTTGGCAGAACTTGCAGCTTTCCATGCCGCTATGACGTACGTCACCGCAGAGCCGACACTGAAATGGGTCATATTTTGTGACTCTAAGGCAGCTCTTCAATGTATCAAGTCTGCACTACATCGCCGAATTTACGAGCACATGGTACTCGACATCAGGGAATTCCACCACCATTCACTGGAAATGGGACACAATATCTATCAGTGGATTCCTGTTCACTGTGGCATTGTCGACAACGACTTTGCTGACAGGGCTGCCCGGTCTGTCCACGCACACAACCAGAGACGTCCAATACTTTTGGCGAGGTCGCACACTGCCAGGGAACTTCGTCTGCTTGCACGCAAAATTCACAGGCTTTCTGGAGTGCAATAGCCGATGCATAAGCTGGACCGCTCGCTACGGCTACAGCTGCCGTCTAGCCTTTCCGGCGGCGAAACCACCTTCGATGTGCCTCTTGTGACTGGAAGTGGCGTTCACGTGCGCCTACTCCTATTGTATGGGAAAGGCCGAGAACCTAGTGTGCGACTCCTGTAGGTGCGAGGAAACCATCGAGCACCAATTATGTACGAGCCTTCGCTACGACGCCCGGCGCCTCTCTCTCAGGACAACTTTAAACCGACTGGACTCGAGAGTGTTCTCCGAGTCCAACATGCTCGGACCGTGGCCACACTTGTCACTGGCACAAAAAGCGATTCCTGCACTAGTACACTGCTTGAGGTGCACCGGCTAAGAATGTCCCTACGCATGCTCCCTGCGCATAGTTTCCCTGCGCATCCTCCCAAGTGCACTCCGTGCTCACCCTTCGCCTCTTATCCTTTCTATTCTCTTTCCGCTTACCTCCAGTGTATGGTAGCAAACCGAGCGCTCGTCTGGTTGACCTCCCTACCTTTCCTCTCCTTGCTCTCTCTCTCTACATATATGTCCGTATGTATACTCTTAGCCATACTCAGTGACCCAAGTTGTCTGCTTGCTTGTCTCATTAGCTATTCAAGGTACGCACTGACTGGTGTGTTGCCGAGCGGACAACGTGGTCTGGAATTTGCTGCAGGCCAGCGTCTGGCCTAGTTACCTAGTGTCAATGTGTATGGGCCAACTGGGTATGTACCCGAACAGACAACTTCGACACTGCGTGCATTATATTGGCGTGTGGTCATCCTTAAGCAACCGCCCAGAATGGACGTGGTGAGGCAATACAGGGGCCATGCAGCTTTAATATATTAAGTCGACAGCACCCCATGCACGTCGAACGTGGCCGCTTGTTAAATCCCCGTTTAAATATGTATCCGTAGCAGCGTGTTCGCTAGGTGGCGCAGCGTGCTCAGAGCGAAGCGCGAGTGCGGAGCCTGGCTCCAGTACGCTCCTCATACCTGATGCCGCTCCATGTGCCTCATTCGATGAGCCCTCTGTGTCCATGCCTCGCCCAAGGAAGCCACTCTACACCCAGGAGTTTTAAGGACGCAACCACAGCCGTCGCTATGCGATGGAGCCGCCGAAGGCCCGCGCCACTCGCTTCGAGCAAATGTAGCCGAGCAGCCATCAGAGTCACGGTGCCGAATCGAGCAAAGGCCTCAATTACGTGACATAAAAACTTCAAATTGTAACGCATTCATCTTTAGAAAGATTTATTATCGCAGTAACGTGGCCAAATGTCTCCAAATAATGGGTGCGTGCCCAACTTCCTTAGTGAGTATCCCAGCCGATTCGAGAGCAAAATCATGTCTGTAGCCCAACAAGCCTGAGACTTTTCTCATAGGAATACATAGGGCTCTATAGAAAATACTTAGGGTTGGGGTGGGCCACCTTGAATTTGCGAACGAGTCAACGAAAATTTGGGGATTATATGGGAGTAGAAGAACTTGAAATTGGGGAAACAGAAGCAGCAAATAAGTATCAGTCGAGTCAAACAATGCTAGGCATTATGAGACAATTGTCCGAATTTCTGTAGGTTCTTTATTTACACATGGCAACAAACATAAAATTAATTCCTCGTCTGCTGCATCTACATTTCTACTGAGAAAGGATCTCTCGCATTCCATTGTTCTCGAACATTTCTACGCTGATGCGGGCTCGGAATCTTTCGAAATAGATTAATTCATTAGTGTTCAGTTTCAAATTAGGAATTACTGTTACTGTGAGTCGATTTTATATAACTCAGTATGATTGCTTTATAATTGGGTAATAAGTCACTGTCTTGTGCAAGTACCGTCTGTCTTTTTGTTTCCTAGAAAATATTTGTTTCGACTAAATATGTGGTTGAGCTCTCTTCTGGTTTCGATTTCGATAACAATGCTTCCGATTCTGATTTACCTTTGGCTGCAAAAATGTTCAATACGTCGTCTCTAGTGGAGCGCACGAGCTTCAATATTATATTTTTAAACAGGCCGTGCAGATGGACGTACTAAACTCGCGGATGGCAAATATTTTACTGGGAATGACGCCAAGCTTCCCGAAGAACCAGGAAGGCTGAATCAGCTCGTGCATATTGGGAAAATGCGGTCATGGCTCTCTTCATTGCAATTCTTTTGTCGTTTCTAAGCCACTTTTCTCAGTTGCACATAATAGGAAGCAGTGGTTCTATACAAAAATATTTTTTTTACATAGGGAATTTGACAGCAAAAGTACTGGATCCTGCCATAGATAAATACAAACTACAAAAAGAATGATTTAGCATTGACAGGTAACGTGTCAAGTAAAAGTGGCACTTGTCAACTGGGCCAGGTGCATGCAGCGTGCATGCACCTGAGGTTCCCATTCTTCACAAGGGTATCCGAAATGTGCATTACACTGCCCGACCCGCGCCAAATGAAACGTTTGTGCGATGCTACGGGTGAGCCACCTATAATAAATTTTCTGCTTTAAACCGAAGGTCTTGCGAGTGACTTTTTGGAAAATTACGTGTTGTAACTAATGCAAATGATCGGGTGGCTGCACGGTAAACAGGTGCCACGGCTCAGATTCTACGCTACACGTGCAAAATATACTCGCCCAGCATAACAAACATATTGCTAACAATGTTCTTAATGCAAGAAACAGCCAAATAATGCAGAACTAATTGTGACCCCCTGAATTATACTATACGGTTCCCCGCTCACATGGGCGACAACGTGCTGCCGGGCCGCCCGAACCCCAGTGAGATTGCTCACCGCCGTGCGCGAGAATTAACGCGCCGCAACGGCGGTGGGGCTGCATTGGATCCGGAGGAGCTCGGCCACAGCGACCGCTTATTAACCTTTCGTGAGATCGTCTCCCACTATAAAGAGAAATGCAGGCGCTTCCCGCCTCCACACCCAAATCTATGCAAATCTCAATCGATCACGCTTAGGATGCTTCACACGAGGTCATAGCCCTCGCGAGGTTTCTTAAGCAGGATTTATCCAGAAATTGACCCACAGTGCCCGGATTGTGGGGAGGTTAGCACTCTGCCTCATATGCTCTGGCAGTGTCCTGCGTTACGGGATACGTCCCTCACAAGCGAACGGGACTGGGACGAGGCCATATCTAGTACGCAACTCAAGCTCCAGTCCATGGCCATCCAGAGGGCCCGTGCAAGAGCGGAGAGGCTTGGCCTCCCGATCCTGACACGGGAGCAGCCAGCGGCGAGCCGGGGGCCCCAACGGGTCTCCGCCGGCTAGTCCCTCAGGACCTGAATGAAAGTTCATTGTCTGTCTGTCTCTGCAGAGAAAAGGAAACACCTTACCCCACGAGCGAGGTGGCGCGTGGAAAAGCGCCAAGGGGGGGGGGGGGGAGGGGGCTGTGGCGTAACCAGAGGCACATGAGAGGCCCAGCATTAACTTCTCTATGGAAACGGGATGCGTAGACGTAAGCCTGAAGATGTATGATAAGCTGTCTACCTTTGAGGTAAAGTGGAAGCGCAAATCGCTACGCCGCTTGGCGGGTGGCCAGACCCCTACTTGCTTGGCCACGAGATGCCTCGATTGCCCGCTCTTTACGTTGGTATGTTTCTCTGCTTTAAACCCTTCAGACAAGTAGCAAGTGTTCGCATTGTAAGCCTTTTTTTTGTCGATGAGCATACATAGCTGCTGGAACTTTGACTTCCATACTGCCACAGCGCCTAGGCTGTGCCCGCTTTGGCCTAGGTGCACAAACCATGGTACGCAGACCATTACGTTAAAATGTCTAGTACGGCGTTTGGACCTACCACTAGGAGGTACCACTGCGTAAATAATGCACAACAATGCTTCTATCATATAAGAAAATGTACTGTGGTGTTAAATATAAAAGCTTTTGTAACTTTCTGATTGCGCACAATACCAGACACCACAACGTTTACCTAATAGCTCTACTTTGCTTCCTTCGATATAACGCAGGTTGGCGAAGGATTTGTCAAAGTGTAACACTAGACAATCTTGTGTATAATGTTGTTGAAATCATATTCGTTCTCCTCTCATTTCGCACCACTCCAGGTATACGTCCGCCACCCGAATTCACTGAGATCTGTCCATCAGTGTTTAATAGGGACCAGGACTGCCTTGAGCCGAGGGATAACACGACTTGTGAACAACTGAACTGCTTCAAGGTGGGATCCATCTGCTGCCGCAATGGCTGCAAGGAAAACTACTGCTACCTCGTGCCCGGGACATTCAAGTGAGGCCCTCGGTCACCGCTAGCCACGCCAAGCTTTTTCTCAACACTTTATCAGAATAAACATCCGTTTGATCTGCTCATCAATCTTCCGCTGGCCAAGCATGTTCTGTGGCAATGCGTACGCGTTGAATTGTGCTGAAAAACCTCAGTACACTACTAGGTTCCTTTAGATTATCACAGGGCTCCTTCGTTTATAACTCTGACCTTTGTACACGCCTGAAGGTACCTTCGAAGTCATTCTGCGTTGATGCTGTCGCCATATAATTCTTCATCAATCTCGCCTACTAGATGATTGCGCGTGTACCTTCATCTGGTGACTTGGGGCTCTATTCTGGACAACGTCACATTTCCTTCGACGCGTGACGTAGGCGTGACGTGTTCGAAATGGCGCAGATGTAGCCGTCGTGCTTTCGTAACGTGACGCAAACATCACGTTTCGCCTAAGAAACTGAACTGGAGGCACTAAGTCTAACTTTCTTGATCAAGCAAAAGGGTTTCCTAGGTGAAAACTAAAGGAGCTAGCTGAAAGCCTATGAACATTCCGTCAAAAACGCTTCTCACTTCCGTCGTCTGCTTCATGAGCCAGGATGCCTGTCCCCGAAAACGGAATGAATAATCGAACATTGGGGCCAACGCGCTCGTGTTCTACCTTCAGACGGCATACGCGACCGGCCATGGTGATCATCCTATTCGTTCGAGGCCTCATCAGACAGTTTAAGTTTAGTGTTTTCAACCGAACGTAAACGCATTAGGTACGTAAAGAAAAAGCGCCGTTCTCGCTGCGCATGCTCCGCACGTTATTGGGTTTCTGTTGTTTATGTACGCTATGATAACGTACGTTATTTGGCGAATTTAACGTGCGTAATCTTCACGGACGATAAGAAATAGCTTTGTCGAACAGGGCGGCAGCCATTGCTCCCGCTTCGCCGTGAATTCTCGTGATGGCTACGATCTCACTCTCGTTCATCGTCACTAACTATTGAAATGAGCTTTCGCTTCCTCTAAACAATAGAGTTTCTAAATAAATACCCGAGAGGGAAATGTGGCGCTAGTGTCTTCGGGGGCTCTCATGAGCGTTGCCTCAACCTACATGGGAATGATGGGAAGTACAGGCTACGGATTGACTTTGACCTTTAGACTAGTGGCGTTTGCTTGCGGCGCAGTAAGCGAAGCTATACTCAAGTATTATCCATCCGTCCGTCCGTCCGTCCGTCCGTCCGTCCGTCCATCCATCCATCGATAACGAATGGATGCGGACCTGTCCTTTGAGATTTCAACTACCAACGACGGCGCTCGGTGTTGTGCTTTAAATTCTGAGTGCATTCTGAATGCATGATCATAGCACGCAATGCTTGATTTTCCAGTCACTACAATGTGACAACATTCATTGTATATGCCTTAGAGTTTATGATAACATCGTATTACAAATTATGTCGAAAATAAACTCTTGATCTGATTTTATGTGATCGTGCTTCAATTAGCATAGCCAAAAGACTAGTCCAGCCGTCTTTCTATAGTAGCAGGCTAAAAAAAAAAAATTGGTTTAATAAATGTGAACACCCAATTCCTTAAGATTGTTTCCTTGCCCGGGAAGTATGACTCGCGCTTCGAGACTAGCTACCTTTTGGCATTGACGTTTAGTCGCCAGTGCCTAAGGAAACACCAAGAGGCAGCCAAAGTTTTATTTCTTGTCCGTCGGGTACGCGTAGCGACTGGGGTATGCCGACCGCGGCCGCGGGCCAGCGTACAGCTCCCCAGCGCCGCCAGCAGCGGCGAGGCCGGGCACGGGCGAGGCGGGCGACATGACAAGCGAGGGCAAAGGAGTCGACGGTGCCTCCACCAGGCGGCGGTAGAAGGCGCACTGCAGCACAGTGGTGGCCAGCACCCGGCAGTCGGACAGGCCTAGTGAGCGCCGCAGGCCCTCGAGGGCGTCGACCAGCAGCTCCCAGTCGACCGAGTCGTCCATGACGCGGAATCGCACGTACGACTGCATCGAGAAGGGGCGCCAAACGAGACATTTCTTGCTCACTGGGCAAGTGCCAAGATAACTTCCGAGAAATGCCACAATCTAGGAAATATGAAAAGTACTGCCCCATTTATTGCTTAAAGCTTACGGGCGAAGACCGACCTGTCAGTTCATCTTTGACACGTCTCCCTAAAGAAGCACCGTGGTAAATATAGTTTCTTGAGAAAATACTGGCTGTTTGTTGCCCACTTGATCGATGTGGGTAAAGTTGAAGCGCGAAAGTATATAACTAACCCGAAAAACAGAATGATGACGTAAATGAAAATATCTAATAAGGATTTGTGTATATCAGCGATGTTATGGTTATCCGCCGTGGTGGCTTAGTTGCTAAGGGGTTGAACTTAAGCAACAGGTGGTGGTTTCGATCGCGAAACACCGCGGTCATATTTCGGTTGGACCGAAGGGCCAAAAGGCTCATGCAAAGTACAGCGGGTGCATGGTAAAGAACCTCAGATTGTCAAAATACAATGTTCGGCGTGCCTCATCATTCCATAGTGGTTTACGAACGTAGACCCCCAAAATTTCAATCACACGCACACACAATATATATATATATATAGGGGTTTTCTTCAAAGTTCAGCACGCAGGACCCGACGTAACATACGCAGGAAAGAGGCGACGAACTTTTTGGAAGACTTTTTTTTACTTAGCGTTTTCGGCTGGTGGACCAGCCTTCGTCAGAGTACAGTCTGACGAAGGCTGGTCCACCAGCCGAGAACGTTAAGTAAAAAGAAGTCTTCCAAAAAGTTCGTCGTCTCTTTCCTGCGTATATATATATATATATATATATATATAGGGTTTGTCCTGAACGTAATTTCCGTAAGGCCTTAAAAGTCATTCGTTGAATATATGGTTCCAAGTATTTAAAAATATTCAATATACTCTCCGTTTGCGTCGAGACATCGGCTCCGGCGAGACTTCCAGCTCTCGAATGCGTCGCGGTAGTCCTCCTCCAGAATGTGCTTGAATGATGTGGTGCAAGCAGCTTTGATCCCGTCCACTGTCCCAGGATGGTTGCCTTTCAGGGTTTTTTTGAGGCGTGGAAACAAAAAAAAGTCGGTGGGAGCCAGGTGCGGGCTGTACGGGGGCTGGGAGATCGTTGACACCCCTGCTTTAACCCGGTAGTCGGTGTCGATGAAGGCACTGTGGGCCGGCGCATATTTGTGGTGCAACTTCCAGTTGTCTGCGATGTCCGGCCGGATGCGTTGAACCCTGCGTTTTTGTCTTTTGAGGACTTCCACATAATTTGGAGTTCACAGTGGTTCCAGGTTCTACAAACTCGTGATGAACCAGTCCGTGGATGTCAAAAAAAGAACGATGGCAATGATCTTGATCTTTGATTTGGTCATACTGGCTTTCTTCTGGCGAGGGTACGAGTGCGTGTGCCACTCTGATGATTGCCTTATGGTCTTCGGGTCATATCCAAATACCCAAGTCTCGTGACCTGTAATGACGTTCTCCAAAAATTTTCACTAAGGTTTGCACATGTCAAGGTTTTCTTGGCACGTTTCAACGCGGCGTGACTTGGTCGTCAGTGAGCACATTGTAACCATTTTTGCGCACACCTTCCGCATGCTGATGTCGTTTGTAACGATTTCATGAACTTGAGTTTTCCGAATGTTTAACATTTTGGCCATGAAAGGAACACTTAATCGTTGGTCTGAGCTCAACAGTTCCTTTACTCGCATCACATTGTCAGCCGCGGTGGTCGTGGATGGCCTTCCGGCGCGCTCCTCGTCGTCGACCTCTTCCCTGCTCTACAAAAGGGCCTTGTGCCACCGAAACACTCGTCGATCTGACAGGGCATGTTCGTTGTAAGACGTCATGAACATAGTAACCGTTTCCGCAGTGGGCTTGCCATGTTTCAAGCAAAACTTGATCGCAAATCTTTGTTCTAATGAGCGCTGCATTTTCATCTGCACAAGAATAAAAAACAACTCTCATGCACAAGCTCGTTTTACACTCTCCAAAGCTCGCAGCACCCTGAGCGGTGGAGACCCGCTGCTTAGCTGGGTTCCGCCACTGTCAGTTTCAACCAGTTAGATCGGTGGATGTGGAACATCTTTTCTGCCGCAGGCGTCACGATAACGTGATCTTTCTTGGGGGGGGGGGGGGGGGTGAAGGCAACCGGCCAATAAACCAACACACGCTACCTGAAGGCATTAATGTTAACAGATTCAAGATCGTTCCCCAACTGTGGCAAGTTGTTTTTTCATCCACTTTCATTTCCATTTATTTATCATTTCTTTATTACATTTATATCGCACAATAATTTGCCCCTATGTTGTCCTTGGTGTCAGTGTGGCTTCTTATGATATTACTAATAAAAATCGGGCCCGTCGGTTAACCCCCGTTCTTCTCGTTCATTTACATAGCAAGGGTCTTGAATCCGGCAACATTGATGCTTTCAGGTAGCATGTGTGGGTTTATTGACCGGTTGCCTCTACCCCTCCCCCCCTCCCCGCCTAAAAAAAAAGCAACGATCACGTTATCGTAACGCCTGCTGCAGAAAGGATGTTCCACGTCCGCCGCCAAGGTCTGTGAGTGGTGGCGCTGGCTAACACTCTCAGAGTTCTGCAAGGAAACAAATACCGAAGAAAGTGGACGGGGAAACGGCGCCACGGTAGCCCAATTGGTAGATGCATCGAACGTGAAATGCGGAGGTTGTGGGATCGTTCCCCACCTGCGGCAAGTTGTTTTTCATCCACTTTCATTTCCATTAGTTTATCATTTCTTTATTTCTTTTATAGAGCACAAGTAATTTCCCCTATGTTGTCTTTGGTGTCAGTGTTTGTTAGCTTCGTATGAAGCATATACAGAAGTGATGTTCAATATTTGACAGCACACCATGTGTATGCAATTTTCCTAATGAATAGAGCAACGGTCAGTCCTCACTTTATCAGTACCATTTACTCCGTCCAACCATTAGCGCTATATTTTGAGTGGGAAAAGGCGATGCAGTCAGCGAAGGCTTTTTGAGGCTAGTCGGTGACTCATGTAGTCCCTACTAAGGTCTACTTGCATTTTCACGTTAGGTCGCTTTGCCGCTCAGCTCAAGTTAGCCGTCCGGTTATTCCGACGCGGCGGCTGCATTTCTATAGCTATGAAGTATAGCGCATTTGAAGTTTTATTTTGAAATAAATGGAGTGGCTCAACAGGGAGAGCATATTAAGCCTAAAAAAACAGCGAGAGAGACGGGACATGTAAGGAAAAGGAGCGACGAACGCATTCTACAAAATATTCATCCTGTGAAATTCGGCTCAGCTTCTCTTACTTTCGGCATATTATAAACAGGGTCACGAATAATGCCAATAAGCCCATCATAGATGCACAGCATGTAAAAAAGCAGTCATTCCTCGAGCACTTATTTACCCCTTCGAACAGTTTGTTCTGTGATGGGCGATAACACACATCGCTTTACGTGAGGTATGCGAAATACATTGCTCTTTACTACAATTAAAAGAGCCCGACGGACTAGAAATGAAGTTCAAAAGGACAGACTGCTGGGATAGCCTTTCAAATGCCTCACTGACGACCCAAGCATCTTCATCTCACTCGGCTGTCGCCTCGTGCCGCTCACGTTCACCGTCGCTCTGCTTCAGTGATAGAATACTTCCGCATCACGTTCTTTTACTGTTTGGTGGCTTTGCTCCTTCGTTCGGGTGTGGAAGAACTTGGCTATGTAAGATTTTGAACTCTTGAGCTTCAGAGGCGGGCTCGAGTATAAGGGAGGCTCTCTTCCTTCGTGTACATTACGCCACACACCGGAACCGGGCACAAGCACGCTGGCTGGGATGTTTAGGTATCCCGCGCACCAGAACAAAAGTTCTGTGGCAACAGGCGTTGCAGTTCCTGCAGAACTGCGTCCCGAAGAAGCCCACCGGTAGCCGAAATTCAGTCCATGCGGCGGGGGACGTCCTTCTTCCAGGACAAGTAAGCAAGGTACTCAGCAAGGGTCCTAAGTTTGCAGTTTGTGGTGTGTCCCGTCTTTCTTTTTTCGTCGTCCATGTGCTTCTGCTAACTCTGTAAATAATGCATACCAACTAGCCCACCTGTGTGTCCTTGTGAACTTCGCTGTGCTCGTTTGTTCGGTTATGCTGAGGGAGGAAGCTGAGGAACGCCGACGCTAAGCGCAGCAACAGACGCCTGAGAGCAGATCACTAAAACTATTAAGGTAGAAAGCACGTTTCATGATCAGATATGCCACGTGAGGCATTTTTGTAAGTTTGTTCATTCGGGTTTAATCGCGCAAAAGCTACAAGGGCCATGCTGCCCCAGCGACGTGATATTAAGAAATGGAAAGTTAAAGCATAGAAAGCTGCGTTAGAGTCCATACAAAAAACTGGTTTCATCTAAAAACTTCAAGTCAGTGAAAGGCACTATCGGATATTCTCCCAGTATCGAGGCGGGGTGGGGTGTAAAGGTATGAGTAAATTATAGAGATTCTGTAAAAGCTTCCGTCTCCGTATTTCCATATGTGGGCATGTCATATTATTATGGTTCATGGCACTTCTCTCAAGTTGGCACGTTTTCGTTTCGAAGTACAAAAGTGTGTGTCAGGTGTGTATGCCCAATTCGAAATCAACATAGGATCACCTTATGAAAGCGTTGCTGGTGACTGCACGACTTCAACTCCCCAAGCACGGCTTTTGTTGCTTGTAACTTGCTATTTATGAGTCTCATTCTAGTTGCCACTTTGATGCCAGGGCCTTCGAATCGCTCGCATACTGTCTTTGCATAGAAGTGTTGTGTGCGTTATGCTTTTGCGCGCTGTCATAAGGGTTCATCTATCTGGTGCTTCATTCCCTGGTATCCAAACATGGCTTGGGACCCAGCAGAATTTAATGGTTCTGCCGTATTTATTAAAGGCCGCAGTGTTTAGGATATCACCAAGCAGAGGTTCACAATGAGAGTTTAGAGCTCTGAGGGCATTTAACGAGTCAGTATAAATGATAGCATTCTTTTGCTTGTCGGTGCTTATTCTTTCTTTTACTGCCGTCCATATAGCATAAACTTCGGCGGTAAAAACTGAAGAAAAGTCATTTATCCAAATGGTACTTTCCCAATTTTCGTTACGATTCCGACACCCACGTATATTGCGTTTTATAGCAGTCAGAGTAAAATTCGGTGCAATTTTTATATTTTTTGCGAATAGCTCCGAACTCTTGCATTACGCGTTCATGTGGAATGTCTTGTTTCTTTAGGTGTGTTACTGTCCAATCACATAACTCTGTAAAATTTCCCCACAGTGGCAATCTTGGTGGCTTTTCAGCAGCCTGCAGGACCTCATGAGAAATATTGTAAGTCTTACAGTATTCCTCGGGTCGTAAGACAAGTGGCCCAATCACGTTAGGCTTTTTATGTAGTGCACCCGTGGTTTGCATTGCGTTACAATATCGTAGCATATATGTTGTGGCGATGATCGAGTTCTCAGTTCATAGAAAAGTGCATGTAGTACTCTCTGATGTTATAAGGAAGGTTCCTTGCAGTTAACGTATAAACTTCTGACAAGCAATGCTCTGTAGGCACCGCTAGCCATTGTGAATTGGATAAAGTCGTTTAATGTAAGTTTGCCTAGCTGCACCATAAACTACACTACTGTAGCACAGAACACTACGCACAAGCGACCGGTACATACGTAATAGGCATGTTCAGTCAGATCTCCAGTGCTTGCGCTGTAATACTGTGAGAATATTTAGTGTGTTATTTGCCTTGATTTTTGTTTTCTTAATGCGGGCCAGGAAGTTCAGCATTTTGTCAAAAGTTACTCCTAAACATTTATAGTCTTCTTTGACCAGCAGCGTTGTACCATCGAATGTCAGAACTGGATTGCAGTGCACTCCTCGCTTTTGGGAGGACAGAACTAACAGTTTTGTATGTTAAAAAAACAGAAATAATTTTTGTCAGCCCATTGTGGGAGAATATTTATCGTTATCTGTAGTTGTCTTTCGCAGGTGGGTTGATCTTAAGCTTTTTCAAGCCGCTTGCAAATCGTCGAAATATATTGACTGCATAATAGAGGATGGAATGACTTTATCAATGGAGTTCATTTGAACTATGAAGAGTGTGGTGCACAGAATGCAACCTCTTGGAACGCCACTTTCTTGTGTAAATGTGCGCAAAAGTATTGTGTCGAGACGCACCTTAAATGTTCTATTAGACATGAAATCAGACAGTTTAACATTCTGCCACGAATTCCCAGGTCATCCAGGTCTCTCAAAATTCCATATCGTCAAGTGGTATTGTAGACTTTTTCTAAATCGAAGAAAACTGCGAGACAGTGTTGTTTGTGTACAACCGCGTCACGTATTTCATGTTCTAGTCGCACGAGATGATTAGTGGTGGTGCAGTGCTTTTTGTGTCCATAATGGTGCATATCTATTAGGCTTCTTGCTCCAAGGATGAATGCGAGTCTTCTGTTTATTATGCTATCGTGTGATTTCGCTACACAACTTGTTAGGGGAATGGGGGTGTAGCTGCTTGGGGATGTTGCGGTGTCCCCAGATTTTAGAAAACGCACTACTACTGCATTTTTGCAATCTGTAGGCCTTATCCCAGACTCCCGTATCTTGTTGAAAATTTAAGATGTGCCTCTACCGATGCCTGAGATAAGTGTGCCTGCATTGAGTGGTAGGTACGGTCAAGACCTGTTAGCACTTTTTTACCGGCAGAAAGAACTCTATTCAATCCCTGTATTGTGAGGATGTTATACAATTCATTCGAAGCGCCAGTGATGGTTAATCTGTTTCTCCGCAGACTATTTATATTCTAAGAATCTATTTGAGTAGTTTGCTGAGATGGAGGCTTTGTTAAAGTGTTCACCTAATCAGCTGGCCTGGCCCTGCAGTGCTTGTGTCCTTAGACAAGTAAGTAGTGGTATTGTGTATGAGTACTGTCATTGAAATTTCCTCCCCTGGTCCCACATTCGTTTTGATGCGACCGCACTAAATTGAAGATATGTATTTTTGCTATGATGATTTCTGCGCCTTATTTCTAATAAATCGCGCTTTGGCTTCGGCCCGTTTGAAGTTTAGAAGGTTAATATACGCGGGGTACCTCAGTATCATTGCCCAGGTATTATTTTGTTCTTTTTGAGATTCAGTACATTTGGTTGTCCACCAAGGATTTAGCTTTTTTTCGCACAATACAGGATGACTGATGTCTCTGAGATTATGACCTCAATCAATTTTTCTTAAGTTCGTGATGGCTTAATTATGGCGAAAAGACAACTTCCAGTTTCGCATTCTCCATAAAAACCAGCCAGCCAGCGAGCTGTAATGTCCACCGGCATGACCATGTGACTAAGGTTGGTGGTGATAATAGTTTGAGAACTGAGACCAATGATCACTACCTTGTGACGTGTGTAGGGTTTCCAGTTTAAGATCATTAAAAAGAGATGGTGAGCAATAAGCTAAATGTAAGCAACTGAAAGTGCGGGAAGTCAGTGAAAAGTAGGCCCGTGCACCTGAGTTTAAAAGGTGAATATCATTAGACAGAATAACATCTTCAACGAGTTACCCACTTTGGTCAGCTTTGACACTACCCTAAAGAGTACAACGAGTATTAAAATTTCCTACTAAGACTAATGACTCCTGCATTTGATGCGTTAAATTTTCTAAATGGTTAGTAGTAAAATGGGTGTGGGCTGGAATTTACAGTGAATAAATGGTGATGGTTTTGTGAGACAGAATGATGACGGCTACGGCCTCTAAATAGTATTCAAATGAACATTTCGGGTAGGAGTGCCACCTTGCGCGACTATGGCGACTCGTCCTGGCAGACGGCTAGAGTGTTGGCGGCCCCTTCAGACAACGGCAAAACCTTTAAGGATTTGACTGTTCTTGGGCTTTAGGTTTCTTTCTTGAAGGCAGAACGCCACTGGCGACAACCTATTTATTATGTCTTTTATGTCACATAAATTATGTATCAGATCTATACAGTTCCAATGGATGACGAGAGCCGTTGTAAAGCAAATAAAACTGTTTACTTATATGTGTGTGGGCTAGAACGCCATAGGTTACGTGGAATGAAAGGATAGCCAGTCTAATCGAGGACGGCAATAGTTCTGGTTACCTGGCCCTTTCTTTGCGCCGTTACAAGTTTGTCTTTTTTAGTGCACTCTAGGGAGCGCTGTTCCTTCGGCATCGACGAAGTCGTGGTTTTTGGGCCGACCTCTACAGTTTTCTCCGAGGCGCTGGAGGACCGAACACTAGCCCTTGAGACGCGCGTCTCAGGCCTCGAAGTTCGTTTTAAATTTTGGGCTCTGCTACACAACCGTCTGTGGGCCCGCTTTGTATGATGATGGCGAAGCACTGGCTGCTGCCAGCAAGGGGGCGGATGGAGGTGCTACGGGGCCACTGGCTGTGACCCCTGTAGACCCCTGGAACCGACGTGGTGCTGCCCCCTGCAGCGCCACACTGACATAGCTCGTTCGATGTGAGTGAGAGAATTTCTTCCTTACTTCATGGAAAGAGATTTTATTTTCCCGTGAGTGCAAGTATTTCTATTTCCTCCAGAAAGGACAAGATCGCGAATAAGCAGCGTGATCTCCTTTGCAGTTTGCGTAATGCGGAGGAGCATTACAGTTGTCCGAGGGGTGGTCATTGGCATTACATTTTGCGCATGTTGCCTTACCTCTACGTGATTGTGACGCATACCCTAACGTTTGGCACTTGAAGCACCATCTTGGGTTCGGAATGTATGGCCTAACGTTGTTCTTTGCATAACGTGCTTCGAGTGAAGTGGGAGAGTGCTGGGGCGAAAAGTAAGAATCATATGTTTGGTTGGGATTTGTTCATTGTTTGTTCTAATTGTTATTCTCTGGACTTTACGTTTTGTTCCTTGAAACTCTCGAGGAGTACTTCGTCGCTTATGGTAACGAGTTTTTCTGAGATCACGCCCCTGCTTGTATTTAGTGATCGGTGGGGTGAGATCTTCACTTTCATGACACCAATGCTGGTGAGATCGTAGTTCTTTTGCATTTTTTCTTTCTCTTTAAGTTCGAGGAGAATACCAACATGTCATTTTAGCTTTGTAGTCTTCTATGATTTTTTCGTTGAGGCATTTTGCCACGAATAAAGGGGGGAGCTGTCGCATTGGGTTGGTTCCTTCGCTGTGTAAGACACGACAACGTATGAATGTACCTGGATTTACCCGAAATCTGAATTCGAAAGGTACTTTGATGCAACCTTTTTTTTGGAAGCCGATCTGGAATGCAGGGGAAAGCTCCTGCTATACCTAGTGTCAAAATTCGGTGGCGGTGGTATCCACCCACCCCCGAGCCCAACATGGGGACGCTGTAGGTTCCGTGAAATCTGCAGACCCCATCTACGCACCGCTCTATAACCCAATGGACATACCCAAGATTAATAATAATAATATTTGGGGTTTTACGTGCCAAAACCACTTTCTGATTATGAGGCACGCCGTAGTGGAGGACTCCGGAAATTTTGACCACCTGGGGTTCTTTAACGTGCACCTAAATCTAAGTACACGGGTGTTTTCGCATTTCGCCCCCATCGAAATGCGGCCGCCGTGGCCGGGATTCGATCCCGCGGCCTCGTGCTCAGCAGCCCAACACCATAGCCACTGAGCAACCACGGCGGGTATACCCAAGATTGGATACAATACACACGGTAAACCGTTGCCGCCAGAAAATTCGGAAGTAAGAAGAACTGAAAAGAAGACAGAAAAAAAGAAACAGCGAGAGGGAAAGCAAAAGGCTGTAGACAGAGACAGGAAAAGGCGACTGCAGGTTTCCTCCAGGTAGGTCAGTATGGAGGTGCCGTCTATGAGAAGCACAGGCCAAAGAGGTGTGTTGCCTCCGCCGGCGGGGCCTTATTAAAGGTCCGAGCACTCGGCATTAGCTCAACCTCCAGCATCCTGCTTTCCCCAGGCATGGCTAAGTTACACACGGCTACAAGGGGTAGGGTCGAACCCTAATGAGCTCGGGTACGTTGTGTCGCAGCATACCAAATGCCTGCTGACGAAAACGCCCCTGTGGGGCAATTCTTGGAACGTATGGATGTCATAACTAAGCGCAATATGGGGCTATGGTATAATGACGATGGTGTGACCATGGAATCAGGACGCTGGAGTTACGACGGTAGCATGACGGTAGGACCCTGACGACCATGGTATTACGACGATGTCCAGACGGTGGTGTGACGACAATGTGGTGCCGATGCTGCAGTGATGCCTATGCTAAATCGATTACAATGGTATGGCGACATATAGTTGACCAAGGTGGAATCAGGACGACGGCGTCGCGAGAATGAGTTGACGTTGATAAAAGTGACGCTGATGGAACGACCACGATGGCATGATGGCACTTTGTAAGAACGATGCGATGTCGTCGATGGCATGACGACGATTAAATGATGACGTAGGTGTTAGGATGACGGCTCGAATCTGGCGTGGTAACGACGATACGACAATGCTGTCACAGCAGTAGAACGAAAAATGCCAGAAAGTTGACATTACAACGAAAGAACGATCACCATGCAATAAGGCAATGAATGCGATGTTGGTGTTGGATCTCACGTGTGTGCTCACGCGCATCACCTGCCGCCACGGACAGTCTTATTTTCACAATGTCTTGTGTCTACTTGCACTTTGCCTAGTAGCCCCCAAATAGGACACCTTAATTGGCATTAAACTTGGCGTTTGCCTTATGTCAGGTGACTTTTCTAGCTGCATTATCTCCGCGATGAGCCCATATCTTCTGGAGGTAAAGAAAAATGAGATGTCTTTGCTCATGACTTTGCGCTTTGGCTCCTAATTATCATATAAAGTAACCTAAGCTTTCCAGAGTGCCTTCTTTCGCCGTATGTTCATATTGAAACAATTTGCAGCTCTATTTATTTATGTTATTTCATTTGCATTTTTATGGAACTTCAAGCACTTTCCGGCAGTTGTGTATATATATGTACAGACACACAGACACAGAGATATAATTCCCGCACATATGATTGTATCAATGTCTATTGTATGTACCCGTTTTCCTGCCATTCGGGGTCCACTGGGTAGTTCGTGGTCGAACAGGCACTGCACTGGGCTGCTGTGCTATGGGAACCGGTTCGAAAACAACCATCAGGCTGACTTAAGCCGCCGAGTATGTGCCAATGTGTGCATATGTGTCGCGCTTCAACGAGCTTTTCATGCCGACATGGGTGACTGCAAGATGCGGGACTGGCTGGGTACGGCTGTTAGAAGAAACTCTTTCACGCCAACATGCAGCACAGGATAATGGCCAGTTGGTCTGACTTCGTATTAAATGGAACCTCTTTGTCGCCAACGTGGGTCGCTGGGTACGTGCCATTAGGTGTGTGCCGCTCTTCAATGAACGTCTTTGACGCTGACTTGCGTAACTAACATGTGCGAATGGGAACGGGCCGCATGACAATGATGAAAAAAAAAAAACACCGCATCTTCCAGTCCGTGAAGATGGCCGAACAGCAAAGCTGTGTTGTTACACTGAGTGTTACACCTTGCAAGTCAAACTTCGTAAGCAGTCTGTTCAGGTGTTTTGTTTCGCCATTCTTTCCCCTCATTTTCCCTTTTGCCTGCTTCGCGTGGTGAGCATGCTTGAGGAGTGCGCCGATGTGTTTCCACGTCTCGTCCGCGCCGTTCGGGGTCGGCCTCCCGGCGCTGCCGATGTATTTCCGCGTCTCGGGCGCGCACTTTGGGATCCGGCGCTATCGTTTAAACTCGGCAACTCTTGCGGACAGCTCGGAGTCGGCCCTACCACGACGAGACCGTTCACGAGCCGACTCTCACTGACGCTCGCGGTACGCAACTTCTTTATCAGGAGTACGCACTACTGGTGGTGTTTCCATTGTTGTAGCTGAGATGGAATGTGCCGAACCCCTAATCCAAAGCTCTGTTTATTGGGCTCAAGGCCCACCACTGGAGGTGCGCGCACTGCAATCATTGGATTGGTTTGACGATTGACGTGGATGCCGGCACTTGCACCAGAAAGAAGTGTCGGCAGCCACGCGCTCCTAGTATCGCGTTTCAATCGCTGCGCGCCGTTGGTTGGCCACAAACCGCCAGCATAACACTTGTTCCTTCCGTGGCAGGGTGGCATCAATGGTCGATAAATTCTATGCCGATCTGGCTCGATCGCCGAAAGTGCACCGTGTGACCACCGCATAAGATTAGCGTATAAGAAAGCATTCTTACAGGTGGAATGGGGTCACTCCAACCCTGTTCCCCTGTTGAACTCTTCTTTTCTACTCCCGCTAGGACATGTGGCCCCCTTTTTACCGAAGTCTGACAATGATGGCACAGGGTCCGCATAATACGCTCTGCTGTAAAAGTTCCCCTATATTGCTGAATTTCCTAAAGTTTCTCTAAATGCTGACCGGAATCAAACCCCTGTGATAAGGTTCCTCAAAAACAGGAACCGGAAGATTTACCAGAATGCGCTACAAATGCACTGGATATGTGCAGATTTACAATGAACGTTTTTCAAGCCAACGTTTTGTCAAGCTGCGCAATTATTGCTCTAGGCATGTGCTGCTCCTCAGTGAACCTCTCGCCGACTTGTCATCAAAGTTCAATGAGTATGTGCCATGATGTGTGCAGCAAGTGAGGGACCAATCCTCAGCGTTAGTTGGCAACGGCGTGCCACGCTTCTCGTCTCAGAAGCCAAGTGCGGACTTCTCAGCAGCGCCACCAAATGGCGGAGCGTGTCAAGAAGCCTGGGGTGCCTCGATGCCACGCTTCTCCCTATAGGGTGATGACACATCTTGTTTCGCCGCCATGTTCATCTGGTTTCGCCGCCAGGACGTAAATACGCGCTACAACGGATCGCAGATTTAGACTCTGCGCTCACTAACAGTGCAAGTTTTTTTTTATTTTTACAGTTTTTACAATGACGTGCATTGTAATATTTACATCTCACCTTAGAAACGGAGGTTGAATGCTCACCGTGAAACAGTACTAGGATAAGTTTGGAGCCCAGCAGATAACGAGTTTTTACCGCGCTATTGCTTACACTAACAATTTTGTTTCAAGGATAACGTTGACGTATTTGGTGTGCACTGAATGTTCTAGAGGTTTTTCTTCAAAAAGACTGATGCAACATTTGACCGTAAAACTGCAGTTGCGTAGTGCCGTGAAAAGATATAGGTAAGAACAAGGTAAATCAATACGGCAGCGTTACCTATAACTGAAGGTACTGTATTAATCAAGATACAAATCGTGCGTGTGAAAGACAATAATGCACGGGGTCGGAAACAACCTTAAATTCGCAGAGGCACACTATCCCAGTGCCAGAAAGCAAGCCCGAGTTCGTGGTTTCGATCACGGCCGTGGCTGCCGAACTTCAAACAGGGCGAATTGGGCAAACGCTCGTGTACTTAGGTGCACGTTAAAGAACGCCAGGTGGCGGAAATTATTTTAAAGTTGCTCAAAATGTATAACAATCAGATCGTGGTTTTGGCTCGTAAAACCGCCGAATTTATTGTGTTTAATAAGTGAAAAGCAAAAGCATTATACACATATATAGTGTTTAAATGTTTCACTGAATGACACATTTGCCTTAGTTCTGTTATGCAATGACTCATGATAAGCATAGCAATTTGCGAAAAAGAAACTTAGTGGCACATCAGATTAAATAATTAAGAGAAAATGAGACATCCACCCAATCGTAGCAATTGCTACAAAAGAGACCTATACGGCTTTTCCGAAAGGAAAGTCTCGCAGTTGCAAAAAAAAATCTGTCCTCGTCCGGGACTAGAACCCAGGGCCACCGCCTTTCCGGGGCAACCATCTACCATCTGAGATAACCTAGAGGCTTGCAGATGGCAGGGCAAAGTCGAATTTGTCAAAAACTCGAAGCAAAGGCAAGAGTTTGACGTAAAAAGCTCTGCGGAAACCCGCAATGTGGAAAGAAGTAATTAAGGCAAAATGATACACCCACCCAGTCGTAGCAATTGCTACAAATGGAACCCATACGGGTTCCTCGAAAGCAAAGCCTGCGGGTTTCCGCAGAACTATTACGCAAACTTTTGCCTTCGCTTCGAGTTTTTGACAAATTCGACTTTTGCCTGCCATCTGCTAGCTGCCTGGTCAGTTCATATGGTACGGCAGCTGCCCCGGAAACGCAGTGGTCCCGAGTTCGAGTCCCAGACCAGGACTTCTTCAACTGCGAGGCTTTTCTATGGAGGAACTCGCATGGGTTTCTTTTGTAGAAATTGCTACAATTGGGTGGGTGTCTTATTTTCCCTTAATTACTTCTCTGCACCTTGTGCCTTTCAGCAGAAATATTACGTCAATATGAGCAAATATATAAAATATACGGGGTAATAATTTTCCCCAGATAATAATTTTTCCAGAATCGTTAAAAATCGCCTGTTGCAAATAGTTCTAGTCATTGAGGTGAAATGCTCGGATAGACGGACCGAACTTGCACGATAAGTCAAACTACACATTGAACTAATAAAAAAGACACTGATTCACTCAATTAATTATCTTGAGGGTCATATTGCAATTTACAAATTGTAGCTGGTTAGATTGCAAGGCAGACCCAATTGGAATGAATTTCCAGAATCACACCAGATTCGAGATGTGCGCTATCAAACGCGCCATAAAAATGCCCTATTGTTACACTTGATTATTTAACAATATGCTATTTTATGCCCTCAAGCACAAAAGTAACTGGAACGCCCATTTATTTCGTACCACACTCTGGGTAGTACTTGGACACTGCTGTCATCCAGCAAATCCATTTCCAGTGGGTACGCCTTGCAATCTCACCGGCTACAATTCGTAAATTGCGATATGCGCCGTAGATTAATTATAATGAAGTTAATTAGATAACTTTTGATAATTCTTGAACACGGCTTTTCATTACTCATGCTATTATTGTCTGCCTCTTCGAAGGATTCAGCTCAATGGCAATATAAGCAGGTTATAGCCCTCAGGCTATCATTAAAAATATCGCAAAATTTAAAAATGGTCACCCCGTATAGCTATAGAGCATTAACAAAGAAAAGCTCAAGTCTTCTGTATATGCCCATTATAAACATTAAAACAGATGAGTTCAAGTTTACACCTGCGGCGGTGTTACTTCCACATTCCATCACACTCGTTACATCTGGTTGGTACAATCAGGGCAAGTCTAAGTGCTTAGCGGCAACCGGATAATACTTCCCAAGAACATTTTTCTGACATTCGGATGCTCACTGCATGGGGCTGTTAGAAATGACACATTGAGTTTTAACACGCTGCTCATCACGTTAATTAAATTATTTAGACTGCAAACACCTAGCGCATCAGAAAATTTCCTGAAGACCGTTTGACACGAAGACACAAACTTAAACAACATGGCCTAGATGAACGAGGTCCTAGGTTCTTTGCTTATTTATAGGTCACGGGAGAATACAAGACATGGGTCTCGCTTTACCGCTGAGATTGTACACAAAGGTGCGCAGCAAACGGGCATGGCGGAGTAGTTTTAGCAATAAAATTGTCAAGCACCTTTCCTCGCACGTTGAAATCCCAAAAAATGAGCTTAAAGAACACGTGCGCAGCATCGTTGAAATGACAACCAGCTGCAATACGAGCGCGCCGCACTGAATAAAGCATGCACCTGTACGGCCACTTCAACAGCTCCGACCCAATATGGTGGAGGTACGGCATGGGCATGGTCAAAGGGTGTCACCACCCTCAACGGCGGGAAGTTGGCGGTGACATCGAGGCAGCCCATAGAGGGAGGAAAACTGAGGAGAGGCCCTACCCCGTCCGCGCGCTAGGAGAAAAGTGCGGAGGAAATGGAATAATAGGTTCTTCTTTCTTTTGGTGATTATTTCATTTATTTTGCTGTGGCGGCCATGCTTTCAGGCCACGATGGTGGCTTTCTTATGGTTCTGTGCGCTCACACGTGTTGCACCGTAGGTTTCGTACCATGGCAAAGGCACTGAGTGGGCAGGTTTGCGTTAGGCTCCATGTTTTGTTGCGCTGTGTTATCTGGACCGTGCTCTCCCGGATGTTGTTGTGGCCAGGTGGGACAGGAGGAACTCAGGATCGTGAAATGAACGGGCATGCAACGCTGCACGTCATGTACCGCGCCACAACAATGGTAACGAACGAAGGAATACTCGCGGGAAATTTTGCCCTCTTCGGCGGAATCATGCTAACGTGCCATCGCAGGCCGAAACCGATGGGTTTCGGAATCTGTATAATGAATGCCTCGCAGGTCAGTGATTCCTGCTTTTGACAGCGCATAGTGCATTTGCGGCATGTAGAACGTTCGTTATGCAAGAATGCATAGTCATGGTTTTAGAACATTCGTGTTCAGTAACAACTTGCTTAGGTTCATGGCACACCTTCACAGATGTACCACAATAAATGTGCTATCAGCACATGTATTGCGTTACGCAGCTAAATACGCAGCGTTACGCAGAAGATGTGCATTTTTCTGCCCTCGGCACCGTGCGCCAGCCAGTCGACGCTTCATCTGGGAAGAAGGGAAAGAAGCGGCTGCATTGACTTCAGGAACGAGTCCTCCCTACCGCAGGCGTAGCTTATCTGTTCGCGCGAGAAGCGCAGGGAAGTGATAGGTTAGCGGATGCGCTGCAAGAGTGAGCAAGGCTCCACAGAATGTACGCCCGCGAACACATCAAACGGCTATTCCGTGGTCGCACGTAGGTCGGCTCTACGCGCGTACTGTTCTGCACCGTGCTCCGGCTATCGCAAAACTTTGGTTCCATGAAGCTTCACTTACCGTGCAAATAAGGCACCTCAGAGCGCAGTCAATGAATATAAACGCGGAGTCGGAAATGACATTCTGCCTCCTCGCCGGCACGCTGTCGTAGTGATGCGTGGCCACCCGAATTTTTTTCAATAAAGCATGATGATTATTCAAGCCACAGCGATAATATCTGTTTGTCCTCATAAGCTCCAAATGGATCGCAAATGTATCGGTGTGTCGTTGGTGTCTCCAGTGCGTTCTTGCAGTGCATGAGAATGTGTACATTTTTTTCTTATCGCCAAACGTCTAGTTCGCAAGACCACCTGAGAGCCCCAGGAAGCCCAAGCGGAGTAAAGCAAGCAGAAGGCAGCGATAAAGGTGGCCTTCTTTAAAAACATGCAAGGACTGGGCAGCGACCGGCACCTGTGGCTGATGAGAACAGTTCAGTTGGCTGGCCTTACAAAACATGTTTATTTTCATAAAAGCCGCTAAAAGCAGGCGATTCCACCTAACGGCCTAATTTGCGAAGTTCATGATGAACTTCTTTCAACATGATTTTGGCAACGGTACTGCAATGAGAGATCGCTATTGCATCCTTTCGTTTGGCATTGCTACGGAGCGTGCGCGTCCGAGTAGCGAGGTTTTGCGCAGCGGCGTGGTTTCTCGAGGAATGTAAACAAGAGACGAGAGCTGGCCCGATAAAATGGCGGAACAACGCCAACTTCCGGCTTCACTTAGCTTCACAAAGAGTGACGTCAGGGCCTCTCCTCAGTTTTCCTTCCTCCATGAGCCAGCCTAAGAAGCCCGAGAGGAGCCATGTTGCCGCATTGGATGCCACACGCAGGCTTCGCTGCGCCGACGCTAGATTTCCTTTTATTTACTTTCAGATTAAAGGCCCGAAGGCATTACATAAGGGTACAAGGTGTAATATACAATTAACCAAAAACTCAAAGAGAAGAAAAGAAAACGCAGTACAGAAGGTAAACAATCCAAGAGCAATGACAATATTATAAAGCGGGACATAAAAGCAGTCTAAAACGGCACAGGACGAGTATATTCAGTTAGATTGCCACATGTGATTGTTTAGCGTATTGCGGAAAGTATTTCGGTTACTGCACATGGCTATAATAATAGGTAGGTTGTTCCATAGAGTTGTTCCATTGGGGAAGAATGAGTTATTTATGGCTGAACTTCGGCCGTTGATTGGTGCTATAGGGTGGCTGTGATTTTTGCGAGATGGACGTGTAAATTGGGGGTGATTGAAAAAAACCACAGATAAGGCACGTTCGGGAAACGATACGACGAGATTCAAGTGATGGCAGATTCAGCGATTCTTTCAGTACGGTGATGCTGGTGTCGTTTGAGTACTGGGAGCATATAAAATGCGAGTGGCGTGGTTTTGAATCCTTTCTAAATCGCTAGTAAGATAAGTTTGTGAGGGGCGCCAAATTGAACAAGCATACTCGAGTTTCCGTCGCACGAAGCTTTGATAAGTTAGCTTTTTTATGTCCGTTGATGCTAATTAGTTGCGGCGAATGTGTCCAAGTGTGCGCGAGGCTTCTGCGCAGATGGATTGAATATGGGTTGACCATAATAGCGACGGTGACATATGCACTCCGATATATTTGTATGACGATGTACGGTAAACCATTGTCGCCGAGTGTTCTTACGAAAGCGCGAAAGAGAAGTCTGCGGCAGTACACGTTTCATGCATAAATCGTTTCGAGAACGGCAATACGTTGGCGGCTATATTGATTCAATGCTAAACGTATTAGCGTCGAAAGTCGTCGTGAGATATCAGAACCACCTCTCTTTTACTTCATTTATTAGTATATTTGATATTTTAGTAATGAGAGAGTCCCCTTTAGGTACTTCACCCAAACAGAATAGCTGCAGTTTGGCGCTCTATAGAAGGATAGTGTTTATATAATGGTATGTGCTTTAGTGTGTTACAATATATCACGACATAAAACATATATACATATATTGTCGGCTCTTATGTATCTGTAAAACAAGCACTTACTTAATTTGCGTAACGTATTACATTCGACGGCTTCCTTGGTTTTCCTAATTATCCTTTCATACGCCGCGCTGGGCCAAATGTGTATGTGCCCATTGTTAGCCAAGTGACCAAAACGAATTTGGGCCACTGTATATGACATAAATCGACACAGAATGCTTAAACATACTGGAATCACTTCCTTCATTACATGACAGGAGAGGGTAGCAAAATGTATGGCAGGAGCTAAGAGGAGGCTATAGGGGGCTAAGAGCCGGCGATAAGGCTAGGAGAGTGCAGCGTGCGAGTGGAGGGCGCGCCCCCATGTCTGGGAAGAACGTGCGGATATCGTTCGCTAGACTCCGCTTGAAAAAAAATTACTCTTGCATCTCGCATGCATGACTAAAGTATCATTATCACGAGCAGGATCATCTTCATCAGCCTATATTGATGTCCACTGCAGCACGAAGGCCTATTAGAATGACATCTGATTACCCTTGCCTTGCGCTAGTTGTTTTCAACAGTTGACATTAAGATGAATAATAGAGCTGGGCAGGTCATGTAAGGTGTAGGCTAGATAACCGGTGGATCATTAAAATTACGGAACGGGCGCCAAGGGAATAAAAAGATATTGAGTCCTTATTCACGCGTCGAGATCAAACCTCGCTTTGCAGTTGTCAGAGGGTAAGAGTAGCACAGAAATATACTGTGGTAGTAGCAAAATGGTTGGCTTCAGGTTGCGGCAAGGTTTTGCCTTGGTGTGTCGGCTGGTGCGCCCAGGAAGTTCACTGTTAATCACCGGATACCACGTAGATAAGCAACTGGGTCACACCAGAAATCTATCACTGACTTTGACACTTTTTGACGAAAGCCTGTGCCGAAAATTTATATTACACTAGTATTTCTCGTCATTGAACAAGCACTAAAGTAGTAGAAGTAGTACATGTTTGCTGCTATTTTTTCTACTGCTGCAGCAGTTGAAGCACTGCTGTATCTAGAGCAGCTAGCCGTAGCAGCCGCAGTATACAAGTAGCTGGTGTAGTAGTAGTAGTAGTGGTTGTAGTAGTAGTAGTAGTAGTAGTAGTAGTAGTAGTAGTAGTAGTAGTAGTAGTAGTAGTAGTAGTGGTAGTAGTAGTAGCAGGATTAGTAGTAGTAGTAGTAGGATCAGGTTATGCGGCTGATACTACTACTGCCGCTGCAATAGTTCTGGCGCTTTTCTATGTTCAGCAGTTGAAATTGTACCTTCAGTGTGGTGACAGCGATGTTGCGGCCCGGGAACAGGCTCTGCACGGTGTCGTTGACCTCTTGCTGCGCAGCGGCAACAGTCAGCCCACTCAAGCCATTAAGGGACATGGTGATTTCGTATCCTCGCTCTGCATCTGGGTACAGGTCTTGCTCGTGAAGCATAGGCCGCGCACGTCCCCGGTGCAGGAACAATACTCGAGAACCCACGGACTCGGCCTCCTCAATGCTGCGTACGCGAGGCACTGCATTTGCTGGCGATATACAGTAAGGTGCACCTGAAGACCAGCGAATTATAGCTCCTGAGGACCCGTAACCCGTATTGCTTCTGAAATGTAACTGCTCACTCGACGGAGATACCTGTCTATTCAAATGGTCCACTCCTTTCAAATCAGTGCAGGAGCGAGCTAAACGAGAAGAGCCTTGTGCAAAACAAACATACCATGGAAACACTATCTAATCCACCTCGAATTATTCGCTGACACACACTGCGGCATTTATGACACTGCCAGTTTCTCTATATGAACGGGAAAGACTCATATTACCTATGCAATTTTAGCTTTGGCGGGGAGATCATTACGATAGGAATCGAAAGGTTCAAAGCGCGCATGCTCTAAACACTTAGTCCCCGCAGACTTTGTTTTAAAAGCATATTAGTGTGCTTAGACCTGAAGATATGCTATAGTGGAAAAGTCATGCCAACAAAGCAAGAGCGACAAATATGACGTATTTGCGTGTAACGTCATATGTGGAAACAATGCTTCGTCACTTCTAATAGCCATTCAATGAGCTACAATTATAATATATATATATATTACGCTATCTCGCTACGTCGCATTGTCAACGAAATACGTCTGAGCCACTAACATAGAGGAGCAGAGCCAATTAAGCTTTTTTGCATGACAAATTTCCTATATTTCGCATTAAGATAACCGCACCTAGCCTACGTGGGTGCCAGTGCTCTACAGTTCTACAAACAGTTGTCAGCTCCTTCTCCGCCTGTGTAGTATGTCGACCCTAACGGGGCATAGGAACCAATAGCGATGGCTTGAATTGCACCTTGACCACATGACTTAGCGACAGCAGAATAGAAACTGGCCTTATAACACCTAATAGATAATGGGTCCCGGCCTGAACAGATAGAATCACTCACTCCTCGGTGGCCAGTAACACAGACATGTGCGTCTTCTTGACGAAGGTGATGATAGTGTGCCAGACACGGCGCCTGGCCACGGGGTCGAGTCCGTCAGTCGGCTTGTCTAGTAGCACGACCGGTGGCGCACCCACTAAGGCTAACGCGACAGCCAGCTTGGCACGTTCCCCACTGCTGTATACGGACACGTGGTGCTCGGACTGCTCGACAAGGTCCAGCATACGTAGCAGCTGTTCGACCACCACCGCAACAGCCTTCGGGGGTACGCGACGCATGCGGGCCATGTGACGCAGCAGCTGGCGGCCCGTCAGCCAACCCACGGCGTCGCGCTCTTCGGAGGCGTAGCCCAGCGCCCGGACGAACTCGCTCGAATGAGCGAAGAGGTCGGCGCCGAGAAGGTGAGCGTTGCCATCTGACACCGGAACTTGTGCAGTGAGGATACGCAACAGCAGCGACCGACCTGAGCCCGTGGGTCCTAACAGGGCGAGGCACTCACGCCGGTGCATGCACAGACTGATGTCATGAAGCGGCGCGTACGGGCCGGTCTCCTGGCGGACGTGGCTCACCACCAGCGTGTCAATGCAGGGCAGAGTCTTGTCCCTGAAGTGGCGAACTAGGCTGCGTGTGCGGAGAATTGCACAAAAGGGGATGATAAAATTCCTTTTAGATCATTGTACAACTTGAGAAACAGAAAAAAATCAGTGAAGAGAACGTAAGATCGGGGTAATAGCAAACTTGTACATGACATCAGTGTCTGGGTGGTAAATGAATTGACAAACATTAGTTAGATTCGATGAAACCAAGATGGCTCGCGTAGATAGTGTTGCTTTTCAATATACAGAACAATATTTATAGTTTTCGTTGCCTAAATTATCGTACTGTACATTGAGGTTGCTGTGCAGTCGACGTAACGGTTAGGGCAATTTCTTGAAAGTGACGTTCGTGATCCCTGGATAGCGAAAGAGAGGCCTTTATACTATAGGCGGATCGTTCCTAATACATATAGGGACCCATGACTGAGGCTGGCTAGACAAAATCTCTATATCACTAGTGCTTTTTGCACTAACAAGAATATCTCGAGCTAGACCGAGTCAACCCGCTCGCAGCAGAGTTCACATGCATTACATTCGAACTCTGTTGAGACAGGTCACCAGGCAATATTCGAAGTACACACCTCTCGTTTCACGCTGTGGCCTTTGAGATAATGGCATGCGCAAGCCACAGTCAAACTATGAAACGACCCACCCACTCGGATGCCAGGGAGGGCTCCTGTTTCCCTCGTGGAGTTACGCTTGGGCGAACTGAGGGAGGAAGCCAGGAAAGGGGGGGAGGGGGGCATTTCTTTCAAGGTCAATCTCCGATTCGGTGCACATTTGTACTGCTTCTGTATAGGAGGCTGCTTGGCGACATGTCAACTAAGTGAATCAACGGCGTCTTGGACCAGCGAAGGGGACAGACTAAGTTGCGAGCGAACAGAGTTGATTGATTGATTAGTAGTGTTTATTGGAGCAAGGGCCAGATGTGGCCAAAGAGCGCCAAGTCAACGATGAGTGCTTCTCAATGATATGTGAGTGTTATTTGCGAGGAGTAATAAAACACGGCTGTATAGTGGCCTAAAATATTCAATAAAAATGCAAAATATGCCTGTGGTGCAATGAAGATGTAAAAAGACCTAAAATTTATTCGCTCTAAAGTGCGTAAAATAAGAATATCTATATATTAAAAATGACAGTGATTGATCGTTTCTCCGATGACAATAGATGTTTCACGAGATAGGGGTGATCAGTAAAATATGTAGAATCTGTAGCACTAGTGCCTCAGCAAGGCCTTGAACGCAAGGGCTGGGAGACACGTGCTCTAGAAAATGGTTTCGTTGCAGCTACGACCTCCAGGTGGAGGCCGTGCTACAAGTAGCCTGGCCAAATCACTTGTAAGGTGTCAGTTTCAGTTAGAAAGTTTAGCACTGATTGAAAAGTAAAAAGGGGTTCAGAGTTGCTCTGTTACGCATGATTTCCCGCATCTTTGAGGCTGCGAAAGAAGCCATTTGCTTAGGATGGGCACGCATAATAAGGAAGTGAGACATGCTTATACCGCGTAACTTGTTTAAAGTTATATCACTTGCATTCATGAGAGCAAAAGGACCTTGAGAAGACAGTGTTTGTTACTTCAGAGGAATTATGTAATTTCAGAGTGATGCCATTTGACTTTGCAATGCCCCTGCTACCTTTGAACGCTTGATAGACTTCAAATGTTCTACTTGCTTGTGTCATCTCGACGACGTGATTTCTTTTTCTCCCCTTCCGAAAGCTACCTTAAGCGCCTTTCGGCTATCTTTGCTGTATTCTCTCACTCTTCTAAACTCTTCTAAACGCACTTTCTGACGTCTTGAGCTAAATATCCTCTGACATTTTGTCTACCATACTGGGGTGCAAATTGATCCAGATTAAGGCCTAGCTGTCCGTGAATTCCCAGGGCTCTAAGACTTCGAGTGACATGCGCAGATTCATGGGACTGTGTTCTTATTCCCGCATTTTATCAATTATTTTGCTAGGATCGCACGTCTTCTACCCTCTTACTCCAGGCGGACGGCTCATTTCGCTGAGGACCAGAGCAAATTGAAGCCTATTCTCAATTGATTGCCCCACTCGTCACTATGCCTTTACTAACCCAAATCGACCCGTCTGCACAAACTCAAGTCCCTACAAAGGTCAGTAGTTACGAAATAGGCCGATCCTCGCCTAAGCACCGAATGACCAACAGTTAGTCACTGCTCATACCAGTCGCCTTCTATCAACACCTCAGCGGAATTACTTCATCATGGAACGCCATTGTTTAGGACCTCATCTGGGCCAGAACGAAACCTCGCACTCTGCCGGCTATCCTGCCATAAAGAAACAACAAGGCGCCTTGCCCACTGGCAATTATGGCTACAGGAGTACACCTTCTCCATCACCACCAAACGTGACCGCTTGCATCAGCACGCAAATTGGTTATCACGCCCTGCATTCTAGCCACTTGGCTTCACTGAAGATGAGAATGAACATAGAACACCTCCGCGCTTTTCTATAACGGCCTTTCCAAATATCGCAATAGAGCAGAGCCAGACGCTTCCTTTTCCCTTGATAGAACGCCTATCTGCCATCTCAAGTAACCCATCGCTTCATCTGTTTCTCATACGTGAGGACACTTTATATCGCCGTAATCAACACTCCTCTGACGGCGGTATCTTATTGGTATACTGGAATACCTCCCCTCTTTCATCTTTCCAGAATTTCACGGTGCCCCCACCGCCAGGCGCGTGAGTGTGTCTGGTACTTTTGATCGTCTGCGACGACATGTTTTATTTGGCCAGGCTTCTATACATACCCCCGATGTTTGTTGCGTGTTTCAAACTTCACTAACGCCTGAAGAAGCCCTCTGCTCCCAGCCTGTCGCCGTCACACCACTGATGTCTCTAGCGATCCATTTTGCTGCGTTGGACTAGGCTTGCTGGGACCTTTCCACACGTTGACCTCTTGTAACAAATGAATTGTTGTTGCCACAGATTAGGTCGCGTGACAAGCAATCAAGCAGACTATGTCGACAAGCTGCACTGCTTACTTTGCGCACTTTCCGCTCCACGAAAACTACTACACCACGGCGTTCCTCGTTATCTCATCACTGATTGCAGCCTCTGCCTTCTTTCGAAAATTGTGGACGAACGTCTGCGCTCGTGCTGGACTCGCAACAGTTTCACGACAGCGCATCATCCCAAATATAATAGATTTACGAAACGTCCAAAGGGTACCCTCACAGATATGCTTTACATGCATCTCATCACCTGGCCTGAGTCGCTGCATTACCTTTCGTTATATTAGCATATCACTCATCCCAACAAGACACTGCCGCCACCTCTTTCTTTTGCCATTTGTTTTGCCGCAACCCCCTCCAAAGTGTTGTAACGTTACTTTCTTCTGATGTAGTCTGGAGTACTGTGCACACACGTGACTCGATCCCTTTCCGATGTTGATATTCGTAATGTGCACTCTAGCCTTAGACCCTTCGTCTTACGCTGGATGCCTTTTCTAGAAGAGTTAATTGTTGGGCTAGTTCCTTTTTCATAATTTAACTAGTAACTTAAAGCGATAAAAACCACTTTCACAAGAGAGGTGTACAAAGAGGACCGCTACACGTACAACTGTTTATTGGAAGGATAGAATCGTACACGATAAAAACCACTTTCACAAGAGAGGTGTACAAAGAGGACCGCTACACGCACAACTGTTTATTGGAAGGATAGAATCGTACATATATATCCGCTTTTCGCACCTGCGCATAGCAAGCAAAAAGAACAGGCACATGCACGTCAAAAGCGGTTGCAGTAGAAGTCACATTCAGCATAAAGAAATTAGATAGAAGGCTCACATATACTCCTATAGCTATTCTTCTTGATGAAGAAGGCCTTAAGTGCAAGTCTAGAAGAGGCATTGCTGCTCCTGCCCAGAATGGTATTCTCAGAAAATGGAGCGTCACACCCACACGCGGTAACACGAGCCATCATGTGTGCGCCTTTATTCTCCTTTTTCTTAATTTTTTGCGCATGTTCCTTTAAATGGCCATACACGCAACGCTCTTTTTGTATAATGTAGAGCTAATCACAAGAGTGCAAGGGAATTGCTTGTGCGCCCATCTCGAGCACTTAACAAAGGGCTCCTCATGCCTAGAGCGGCAGCCCCGCCTGCTCTCACAGCAAGCTATATATTTATTTATTTATTTACAAGTGTGTGTGTGTGTGTGTGTGTGTGTGCGCGTGTGTGTGTGTGTGTGTGTGTGTGTGTGTGTGTGTGTGTGTGTGTGTGTGTGTGTGCGTGTGCGTGTGTGTGTGTGCATGTGCGTGTGTGTGTGTGCCTGTGTGTTTATGTCCGCACCCAACCTTTCTCCGGCCAACTTGGATCCCTACGTAGTCAATAGTCAGGACACCAGCTAGATGCTGGTGTCCTGAGAGAACCGGGTTAAAAATCTGCAGCAGGCTCAAGTTGCGTCACTGGGTATGTCTCTTCGGATATAAGGTGCTTTAGTACGAACATCTTCGACGGAAATTTGTGTCGTTGAGTATGCACCAACTGGGTAGGCCGCTCGTCAATTACATTCTTTTACGCTCCCGTGGGTCGCAGGTACGTGCCACTGCTTACAGGTCCATCTTCAGTGAACCCTTTTGCCGCCAACATAGGTCACATGGTATTTGCGACTGGGTGTGTTCTGCTCTTTAACTAACCTGGTTGATGCCAATTTGGTTGATTGGGCACGTGCCGCCTATCATCATCATTATCAGTCTATCGTTATGTCCACTGCAGGATGAAAGCCTTTCCCTGCGATCTCCAAATACCCATGTCATGCGCCAGATGATTCCAACTTGCGCCTGCAAATTTCCTAATTACATCACCCCACCTAGTTTTCTGCCGCCTATCAACTATTCATTACAAAAAACATCTCGTCAAACTTACCCACCCACTATACGATAAATTGCTAATAGCATTGAAGTAACTAATAATTCTTAGAGGATGAATGTACCGCCATGTTAGATTTTTTTAAATTCAGAGCTTTCTCAATGTGATATTTTTTTTAAAATTCAGAGCTTTCTTTGGCTCCTCACCCCAATGTGGAGTTTGTATTTTTCTGACAGTTTACGGGAGGATGGTGAAATCGAGTCACTAGGGATTTGCTGGCTCTGTCATGGCAAACAGACAATATGGGCCACTGGAAACGTCTCCGAAACTTCTGGCAGCTGTCTGGCCTATAAGCGAGACAAGTTGGGTCCCTGAGTGGGCGCCACAGAGAATGTACCCGAACAGACAACTGTACTACCTATGTGATATAGTTATGGTTGTGACAAAGTAACACAATGGGTGTGTAGCCTGAACTAAATATAATAAATCGATAAAGGCACATTCGCAAAAAACTGCTGCGTGAGAAAAAAATGACTCTACGGGCCGCTATTTTTCTCAGTGGTGGGTAAAGATACAAGATGTTACCGTACTTAGAAGTAGCGCACTGATGTAGTACTAGAATTATACCTGCCGGTTAAGCTCGCCTGCCCTACAAGACATGCGAATGAAAATTTGATGGGCAAGTGATGACAGATCTTTCTCTCCTTTATCATTGAATGCATAACCACAAAACTATTTCCACCAAGAAATGCAAAAAAAAGAAACTACGCGAATCGCGCCGTGCCCTGAACCTGCCCCGCTCACCGCTCCTTTTGGCCTTCGTTGAGCAGGCACTTCGGCGCTCGCGTCACGTACAGGTGCGGCTGGTACCCGCACATGCGGCGAAGTATCCACCACACGTTGGTCTCGGCAAAGCACAGCACGGCCAGGCAGAGCAGTCCCGCGAGCAATAGGCTGGCCACCTCGGGCCACACCGAGTGCGGGTTCCACGTGAGCAGGTGGGCTTGAGGCAGCACGCACTTCTGGACGTTGTGCATGCATGCCAGCCGAACGTTGCAGCAGCGCACCAGGAACCAGTAACGCCGCACTAGATGCATCGATGACTCGGTGGCGTTCAGGATCCGACAGGCCTGGATAGAAGGCTGTGTTTTAATGGTCTCCTGCCCGGTTAACAAATACGGGCCTAGCGTGAAGGGCCTCGTGTCGCAGGAAATCCGGGGTCGGTGTCGGCGCCGACGTCTGCGGCGATGTCCGGATGCAAAAGAATAACATCCTCCCTAACCAGGCATCCCGATCCACGCAGACCTTTCCGCGTGGCCCATAGGTGTTACTGAACCAATTGAAATACTCAAAGTAAAGTGCCTAAGAAAATTGGTAAAGTACGGCTTACGCACAACCTACAGATATGATAGTGTTGGTTGTGATTTTTATATGCGAGGAAACATAATTCTGCTACCTCGAAACTGAAGCACAACCCCTTTTCCAGATGGCGTTTGACGTAACCAGAAAGCTCGCCTTTGTGCGCAGCGTTCGCCGCCAGCGTCTCCAGGAACGGGTAACGGTTAGCTGCAGTTGCCGGGAAGCATGCGAAGCAGTTAGGGTTCTTTAAATGCTACTGTGTTTCACTCCTGACGGCGAAGCTTAGGCGTCCAGCAAATCTTGCGCCTTCTGCCTGCGCTGCAGCCGTTAAAGGGATCGAGGGTAGGACCACAACAATGAAGATTTAAAAAATAATTCGCTGGAGTGGAAATGCCGCCTCAAAAGCGAAGCCGAACCACCGCCGTCTTACCATAGGCTAGAAGTAACTACGGTGGCTAGAATGAAGTAACGTTAGCAAATTGCGGAGAATATACGATAAGCTTTCTTCGCACTTGGTCCTATTTAGGATGCCTAATTTAGCCGTGCAGATATCGTTGGACGTCTTTCTTCCTGTCACAGGCTTCAAAAGGAACCCTAAACGCTTTCTTTTCTTCAAAATTTATGGCACATCATATCTATATGCAGCCAAAGGTAAGATTTTAGGCAATAACTTCGAGATTTTATTTTCAAATGCCCGCAGCCCTTGTAATTACTGACCAAAAGGACGTGAGCTGTAAGAAGTTTCAGCTGTCGTGGCCCTATTTCAGAGTAGAACTATAGGCAAACTCTGGCTTCGACTGTACTGGCAAGAAACTACAGGGAGCTGCCACTCCAGCTTTCTTTTTCTGAACCTCTTTGACTACAACGATGTGGGAGTCAGCGAGCAAAATCCCTGAGAATCGTTCGGGCAGATGGCAGGAGCCGAAGAGGCTCTTCATTCATTCTTTTTCCATTTCATTTTAATCACGCAGCTCACAGCACGAATCTCGAGCGCTGAGCGCGCCACATATGAAAGGCGGCCGAGGAAGCCGATGCTGGCTGCTACAGGGCTGTACCCCCCCCCCCCCTCTCTTTTAGGAAACGGGAAGTGGTGCTCAAGAAACAGCTTTTCATACCGGGCGATGGGCTAGATCCGTGGTTTCAGCCGCTGTAAAGCCGTAAAAAGCGCATAATTATGGCGAGGTGGCTAGGTAGGATGCTTCGAACCTACCTATCACGACGGCCTCTTCACGTCGGTTGAGGTCGATAACAGTTTTTTCGGCACACTTGAGTACCATGGGAGGGCCGTCTTAAGGAGGCGTAAAAAATGGTCGGATGCCTTCACGCAGTACGAAAACGTGGCTGGCTGAAGGCATGTCTTCGCTCAAAAAAACATTACTTGAAGATTCAACCCTGCTGGGGCAAGGACACAAGCGTTCAAACGGGAAGCGGAGCTGCCAAACATAGCTTTCTGGATTGAACGTGTCAACAGTATTTGGCACGAGAAATTCAAAGGGCAACCCCAATGTTGTGCCGTAGACCAGCTCCGTAGCCATGCAGCCGAGGTCTTCCTTGAAAGAGGAGCGAACGCCAAGCAAGACGAAATGAAGGTCTTCAGCACAAGAAGAGAGAGCCTGGCGGGCCATCAAGGTGGCTTTTAGATAGGCTGTGAAGGTGGTAAACTATTTCATTTGCCGACGGGTGATAGGCAGTGGTATGGATACGGCGGACGCCAAGCAGGCATGTGTGTTCGCGGAAGAGATCTCATTCGGACTGTCGCCTGCAATCGGTAGTAACAACGCCGGGCTATCCGCAGTGCGAAATCCAGGCACTGCCAAACGCTCAAACCATTCTAAGGGCAGTCATGCCAGTGAAAAAAAAAAAAAAAAGGCGTCAGGCCAGCGGGTATAACGTAGTCTACACAAGTATGTAGGGAGCAGAGCAAGAGAAAGACGTGAGAACCGTTCGAACCAATGGCAGAGCCGGGCCCAAGAAGCGCTTCCTTTATGCTTCTTCCATTTCATTCAAACCTCGCAGCTCGCAGCAAGAGGCAGAAGACATGCGCCGGTGCGCGCCATATATAGAAAGCGGCTGAGGAAGATGGTGGCTGCTAGGCCACTATTTCTTATCCCCTTTTATCTGGCTCTATCACGTGCGTACAAGGAAATCAAGGGGCTCCAAATGTACGGGGGGTGACATGAAATCTGTGCGACTCAATTGCGCAGCGGCATTTCTCTCTAAAAATAAAAGAAAAAAGTGAGCACGAAATGAAATTTGCTCCTGAGGTATTGGTTGTTTAATACTTTAAGGCTCTTCTACAGCGCAGTGCTGCATGCTGCTGCCTGTGAGTGGCGGGTATGCATGTTCCATGAAGAGCATGGACAATTGGTGGAAGGTTTTCAGGCGTATCATGTCATGCTTACGAAGACGAAACACCAAGTGCTTCATATACCCGCTGCACCAAAGAGCTACCTTTACGCCGTCTTTCACACCACAGGTAGACATGTGTACGGTACATACACTAAACGCAATCGACAAGGGGCCTCTTGAGCGTAGAGACAGATGCGTAGAACGGCCAGCCACACAAGGGTAGCTAGTGTTGAATAATAATTGTTTCGGCTCAGCATAAGACATTCTAGCCGCCTGTGTTTCTAATGCGACGTGCGTAGTCTTCAGGGGCCAGGTGCTTTCCCTTCCAAGGTGCGAAACGTACGTGTGGCCGCTTTGCACATCTACATACGACGCCACAGGCGAGTAGCAAAGAAATACAGAATGTCGACATATGAGTGCTAACCGCTGTCCAGTGCATTTGCTAAAGGCATCGGTGATGCGCCTATGCCGCAGTTGCATCTGCCATCAAGCAGTACGACTTCTGTTAGCTACTCGAATTTGCTTGTTCAATAATTTTCTTATGCTAGCTATTGTGACATTTCACGCTCAGCGCTTCAAGATTCGTAAGACTGCAGCGGCAAACCTTTTCGCATGCGCAGAAGTAATTTTCATGTACATAACATTTGGTAGTGGTTTCCGGAGATGTGCGGCTGTCAACCAGTAAACAATATGCCCCCCTCTCCTCCTTGTTTAATATCATGAAAAGAACAGGCTACACTAAAGAAAGTTTGCACTCATAAGGGTGTTTGCTTGTCCCTCCAGAAACACCCTTATCGTCAGGGCGTGGCAAAAGTTAATAGAGGCTGGCAATGGAGCTATAACTGGATGTGCGATGAAATATTCGTAGGATAAAACTATGTAATCATTCTGACAGCATTGAGCGCACAGAAATACTCGACAAGACAATTTCACACAAAGATATGTGAAACTGGGCGAAGTCGGTGGTGCACAAGGAAGGGAGCGCATTAGAAATAGAATCGCCGTCGGAGGGAAGGTGAAAAACGTTGGTGGAGCAGTCCCTTAGGACAGAATGAGACGATAAAGCGTTGGCCCAGGTCACGCGGGCATCGCTCCAGCACAATAAAGAAAGTGGTCGTTTTATTGCTGACAATCATCACCCGGGCTGTACACATGCAGGCCGCCGCCTGCAACGTGCACTATTCATGGTACGGTAAGTGTCAGCACATTTATAAGTCGTTCTACCTCAACGTCGAAAATGTTTCCACGGGCAGGTAGTGTCAGTATAAGATTTCCAGGTCCGGTTGTTGATGAAACATCACCTCAGACAGCTGCACCGAGTAGTTTTCCTGTGGAATGTACGTCGGAGAGGAAGAGCGGCTACCCGGCGTTGAACGAGACCGACGGCTCAGGGGCGAAGGTGGTCGGCTGGCTCGAAAGGTCGTCGATGCGTCCTAAGTATTCGAAACCGGAATATGCTTAGGGGAACGGCGAGGGCCTACTGAATTTGAATGGTTGTACGGGAAGGCCTATCTGCGTGACGATTACCGATTACGGCAGTGCCGTGCGATATGTCCAAAGCGCGAGCAATCAAAACAGACCGGCTTACCGTCCAGTTTTCTTTAGTCGGCTGGGTTACGATGGCGAGCAGGAAAGAGAGAAAGCTGGAAAGGATGGACGGTTGGGCGGTTCTGGTTGACAGTAGCATCCCGAACGGGGCAATAAGACGGAACGGGGCATCGCCTGTCGGACGACGGCATGTATAACCCCTTACTGAAAACGCGTTATCTATGAAATATTGGCTAGGAACGGCTGAAAGCATAACATCGAGCTCGCGACGAATCATCCGCGTGAAGTTTTTCTGACCAGAGGGATGAGTTCCTGCTGGTTGTTCTTCACACGACGATGTTGCGGCCGTATTTGTCAGTCTGCTGGGCTGCTGCATAATGCGACGGCTGCTCGAACATCGTCACTATTTAACGATTTGTTCGACTGTGCCACCGTTCTTGCAGATGAGCAGGTTAAAGGCGTCATCTGCTATGACTTTCAGAAGGTAGCCACGTTGTCCGTCTCATTTATGTTGTTGTAAACTTTACGGAAGAACGCGAGCATATCGTGAATATGCGCCACGTAAAGCTCTGTCGACGTTGGAGCGCGGGTAAAAAGCTCCTTCGCTACCACCTGCCGACTAGCGAGCTTTCCGCACATGTCCCGGAGTTTCCCTTTGCACACCTGTCCGCTCGTGATGTCGTGTCGTATTCTTGAGCCTTGTACGAGACTCGCGCTGTGCCTCGGAGGTAAAATATTAAGTTCGCTAACATTATCGCTGCATCCGAACGATAGTGGTTGCTTGCGTGCTCATACTACGATATACACTGGTCCATGTAACTTATATCAGTGCCACACAAGGTCCCTGGATCTTTCGGCTGTGACAACGTGATGGAAGTCTGAGTCTGCTGCGCAGGTGGTGGACGTGGGCCGTTGACCATCGGGCATCACTGCCGTCGGCTATTGCTGCAGGACTGTTTTGACTACTGCGCACCTTCACCAAAACAGTTGCGAACGGAAACAAGTGCTTTTTATGAACTCAGGCACGAACACAGAGGGCTCAAACCAACATCTTCAAGCATGGCGACCAAAGCGCCAGCAACAGCAAAACATACTTCATCCTCGTCGTCGTTGCTTTGCCAGTCCTAGCTTTCTTCATCATTACGATATCGGAACTGCATTATATTAAGAACTTACGCATTAATCGAACTCCTTGGTTGCCCTTAGCGGGACATTTTGTAACTTTAATGAACCACCAGGTACGTGCCCTAAGCCTTCTATTACTTTCTAAGTTAGGCTCTTCTACATCACCTCGCCTAAAATGCCAGAAACACGCGTTGCTAAATCGCAGTGTTGTCTCTACGTCTAGTCTTTGCGCCTCTTACTGTCTCTTCTATCGCTCTTAAGGCGTTGCTTAGCTTGTTGCCATATATTTATCGGTAATGTACAAGTTATAGCTTTGTGTTGTGGTATGAGACATTTCTTGACAACACCGCTCGTCTACTGCCTATAGTCTACTGCATCCGAGACCATTTTCGCCTTTGTTGTCGCTATGCTGTTCGGCGATAAAATGCGAGGGACCGTCCTCAATTAGGAGCCTTGGTCTCCATGAAGCAGTACACCAGCCTAAAAGCAGCGAACTCGCTCTCGGGCATTCACCGCTGAACTGACGACCTTACAAATGAAGCCTTGCGCCTCAGCTCAGCTAGCAAGATATGGATGGAAGTTATCGCAAAGCATTCACCGCCTCTCTTTGCAGCACACTAAACGACGCGCGGACCGCCCGTGCCACTCAAACTAACGCACAAGCACAATCACCTGCATAAAGTCCGCGTCATTGTCCATGTGACAGAGTTCGTTGAGTGACGTCAGCCACATGGCTCGGCCTAGTCCCCACGATATGGACACAGTGGGTACCATACGAGTGATCATGCTAATCAGCTCGAGAAGCTCCCGACTCGGTGATTCCTCTTCCCCCACGTAGAACGACAGGTGCAGCCGGATCACGTACAACACAGCCAGGACACCTGTGCCGTAGGAAGGAAGACATATAAATGGGCTTGAGTTTCACATAAAAAGTGAGATTCGGCATGCTCAACAGAAGTAGCACTAGAGGTGTCTGTTCAGCAAAAGATTCAACAACAAGGTTGTTTTCGATCATCAAGGCAACTTGGTCAGTATAATTCGTCATTGCCACGCGGCAATTTTAGGACCGTGACTTCCGTGACCTTGCACGCGCGCTGCCCGAGTTCGGAGACCATGCTATGACATTCCTATCATCCACCGCTTTCGGCCAGCCGATCATGGTCACAATGCGAGCAGAAGGCTGCTCGAAGAAGAGAACCGCAGAAGACCACTGACAAAGCGCGAGAAGGAAAAGTATTGAAACAGAATCGTTACATTATCTCGGCCCTGCTTCCTTCTAAGCGATTATATGTCTGGCTGTCCCATTGGAGATATGTGGGGTGAACTATGTAAATACTGTCAAGAAAAAAGAAATGTTGTTGCCGTGACAGTATGTACACTGTCATCCTGACAAGTCACTTTGCCAAAGCATCTGCTCCGCAGCGATCCCTTTTTCCACTCCAGTCGATCACATATTCGACGCCGTACATTCGCGTTTAAAAAAGTATACAAAAATTGTGCAGCGCATTTTGTTTTTTTATTCGCGGCTTGGGCATGGCTGCTAAAGTCCAGTGGCGCAGGCCATATGCGCAGGTTCTAACAATGGAACGTTTTGAAGCAATGTCATGGCGCTGAATTATGCAGGATTTTTTTGCACGTTGATAGGCGTTGATGCGTTTGTTCATGACTGCAGATATACAGGCATTTAGTCTGCTGCTTATATAAAGATCCATGAACATACTGCAAATATGCCAGTTTCGCGGTCATTGGAGGCTTCGCATGGTCCAAAGGACGTAACTTCAATCATAAGAATACAGCTGGCGACATCACCTTCAAATTTCAAAACTTGTCTTCATATGATGTTACAGTTTGTCAGCTTCTCTGTGGAACGCGTTAGACCTTTATCAGCGATAAAGAACGTTATTGCATTTAAGGTATTAAAGCCACTCAACACTTCAACTTAATGGCGTCTCCTACGGAAAGACTGATGGATGCGAAATGCTGGTAAATATTCTATGAGAGAGACATACTTGTCGTCATATTCATGTTTGGAATTAAAGCTATGCTGGCCCTTCTGTTCCTGCGCCTATTAAGATTTCTGAGCCAAAGAAAAATAAGTGCCTTGGTACTTGCTTATTTTGTTTTTCTTTCAGCATTTAAGAAGAAATATGAAGAAATTATTTGCGTGAGAAAATTGACGGAGCTGGCGAGCGACGTTCATTTTGTTTTTCTTGCTCACCATTTGTTTACTGCATTGTGCACGTACGTAATACACAATGTACGTGTTGAATAGTCTTCTTACTTCGAGAATCGTAATGAACGTTTAGGGGAGAATTCCTTAATGTGACGTTTTCCTTCTTACGTGCGACGACCAATTGCCGAGACGTTATAGAGAAAGCCCAAGACGTCACTAGGGCGTCTATGAAATCGTGGCCTCCAAGCACTGAGGTTGTTAAGTCCCCTTTGGAGGCCGCGATGGAGCCTCAGAGCTTCGCCTGACCACCACATGGGAAGCCTTGTCACGTAACACAGTATAGACAGCAACACTAAAAGAATACAAAAAGCAACTACCTGATACCGCGAACACCAGATAAAGAAAAATATTGGTTCTTGCTACAACGATCTGTGATTGCCTGGCACCGGCAGATGTCATGCGTGTGGAGATTAGACAAACATTGGCTCCCAGATTTGAAGTGGATAGAAGAAGCCAGTAAGTGGTGGAACAAGGATACCATAAACGTTATAAAACAGCATAAACGAGTGTCTAGGGGCCACATAGAAGACACAATGCTCGAATTACATGAAGCAGCGGTACTGTTTCGATGGAACCAGCACCGGCAAAAAAGAAAAAAAATGCTGGCGAGTAAGCCAGTGCGAAAAAATAAAGTAGAAGTAAACAGTGGAGTGCGTGAAACTTGCAATAGATAGGGCGTAGCCAGAGGTTCTGGAACAGAGTCAGCGCACTAAACCTGAAAAATTCCGCCAGAAACAAAACTCGTGGTAACCCGCTGAGGCGAAAATATAACATAGAGAACTTCAACTAGAAAAAAGAAAAACAAAAGAAACAACATGAATACCGTGTAAGGAAGGCCCGGTGAAATCCAAATACAGTTGATCAAACAGCTGTGTTTAAAGAGGAAAGCGCAGGTGGCTAGTGCGATAGAGTGAGTGATACAAAAATCAATTGTGAGGCGTTAAAAAAATGACGAGTCACATGTAAAATCAAAGGACAAAAGAGAGGACGAAATCGCACAGACAACTTGCAGTACCGTCGGCACTGTTTTAACGCACTTGAAAGAAAGAGTTGGCGCGACAATGCGCCACGTATGCATTGATCGCATTCGACGGCGGATAAACAGATATTGTCCGAAAGAAGAGTCGCACCTGTAAGGCGCGCTAGAAGGGCGTGGCTGGTCGTTAGAACGGAATGTGTAGAGAGAGAGCAGGCACAGCCACTGTAGTGCGACAGTGTAATATTGCTTTGATAACAATGAGTGCCCATGGCGCATAACATTCTCTGCTTGAAACGAGGAAGCGGGATGTTCAGGGTGCGCGCTCCCCGTACGGGCATACGTGGCTTTATCTTGGCATTTTATTGTCGGCTACTTTGCTGCGTTCCGCGCTGTTTTTGTTTACTTACTGCCGTCGAGCAAACTCGAAGAGGCCTGAAACTGAGCCCATCCTGCATTGCCCGCAAGTGTATTTCTGTAGTAACTCAGACTATAAAAGTTTCAGTGGCACACGTGTTTATGGATACCAAATATTAAAGGAGCTTGCGACAACGTAGACAGTGAATTGCTTTGACATATTTTCAAGCCAGAGGGCATTGAGGGCTATTCTCTAGCGATGCTCTGGCAGAGAAATAGGTAGAATCAAGTACAAATCACTTCGGAACAACAACAACAACAATAATGGTGACGACGATGATGATTTGGCCGTTCGACTCCTTTTGGCAACTTCAAAAAAAAAAAGAACAGTTGAAGAAATTGTTGATGAAATGTTGAATATTAGTTCCGATTCTTTACTTAAGTTATTTATGTGCTCCTCTTTGTTTACTGTGCAGTTGTTTGTTAACAGGTAATACTACAAACCATTTTCCTGAGAGTTGGCAAAATTTTGTTGTTATGTAAATGTCTACCTTAGCACCTATTATGTAAATACGTAACCACATCGCGGTACCGACTCTGCCGGGCCTAGTCGTACAAGTCCTCGTGGACTTAGACAGGCCCGGTTCTTTGTTTTCCTTTTGGGTGTGTGTAAATAAGCTATTATTATTATTATTATTATTATTATTATTATTATTATTATTATTATTATTATTATTATTATTATAGGTTTCTCTTTGTTTGCATTTTTTAGGCATTATATTAAGGAAATATAAGGACGACTGGAAAATATTGAATTAGGTTTCGTTTTTCCTAAACCCTTGAAGGGCGGATGATGCAGATATAAAATTTTCTTTCGTCTGATATGTTCGCACGATATCTGGCTACAAGCAGGCAGTTCAGTGGATTTACAAAGACTTGCGAATGTATGTATAGGTACCTGAGCTGCGTGGCTGGTGCAGCATAAGTCAGGAGGTGACTCAGAACGTTGCGATGCAAATCAAATATATTCCCTCAGCCCAGACCGTAGGGAACGTTAACCTTCTAAGAGCACTGGTATTCAAAGCTAATTGAGAGTTAGCTATTCAGCGACGCTAGAACAAGCGTCGTCATAGCGCTAGTAAGTTCACAGAGGAGTTATAAAGAAGGACTAGTGTTGAGTTGAAACAGGCCATGCAGTCGGCAATAGCCAGATGTAGTAAAATGTGTTTTGTTAAGCAGGCAAGGTGGTTATTCCACAGCACCTCGCTTGAAGGGCGATACTAATAAACATAGTCTATCACCATCATCAATATAAGACAAACTTTCTTGTACTTGTACAACTGCGGCAGTGCGTTGTCTGCAGCCACAGCCGCAAACCAAAGAGCTGTTGTGCAACTTCACATCTTCCAAAACTGCGTGGTTTGTACCACGCGCCGTGCAAAGTAGAGAGGCTGGCGGTATCTTGAAGATAAGGAAGCCACAGGTTCGCCCGAAAGGCGTAGCACCGATTGCGACAGCAAATTAGTACACAGCTATACAAAGTAAGGATGCTAGCTTTATCGGCCGTATAAACCTGTAAACATTCACTTCCTAACTAAACAAGCATGGTGTCACGCGCGCACAAGCAAACGTGAACACATCTCCCTCGATGGCCGCGCACACTCACTGTCATAACGCTGGAGTGAGGAAGCGTCGCCGCAGCAGCGAGCAAAGTGACCTTCATGCTGCCTCTCGCTTCAACGGGAGCTAAGCGGCAAGAACACAGTACGCCATGAAGCTATCAGCTATCGACGCACTTCGTCCCCGTGGTAGACCGCTTTCAAGATAGTGCGCATTGTTAGATACGGGACCTTTTTCTGAACCCCCTTCGAGTTCCCCAGACCACATCGAATCGCAGCACAGCTAATTGAGAAGCGCAGAAGCACGGAAAGCATTCCAGGATTCGTAGAGCATTCCAGAGATTCCAGAGCATTCCCTGATTCATCTCTCTCGAACTTCTTGCCGCGGGCCGCAGCGTCCGAGTTGCTGCCGGCCCGTAACGACTGTAGGACTGTTACTTGACTCTCACCTCTCTGTATATAATGTAAAATAAATCCTCCAAGTTTGTTTTCATCTCTAAGTCCGTCCTCAACTCCTACAACTGGTTGGCAGCGGTGAGATCACCTCCGAATGCAACAGCTGGTGGCAGCGCTATGGATCAACCTTCGTCGAGAGAGATCCTAAGGAACCGGGAAGAGCGAAGAAGAGAGAGCCTTCGTCGAAAGAGGTCCGAAGAAACTGGGAGTGGCGAAGAATAGCGAGCCTTCGACCCTGGGAGTCCGGAGGAACCGGGAACAGCGGACAAATGAACCGGATGGCAGGGTGCTGCAACCGTAAGTGAGTGCGTGGTTTTTTTCCTTTTGATTCGCCAGACTCAAATGTTGTGCGTTCATTTTGATAGTTCTGGGAATCGGGAGTTTGTTGCATTGTGTGTTTGCACAAATTAAGGAAAACAGTTCTAACCACCTGTCGGGGCAGCTGCCATGGATCTTAGAAGGTTGACGAGGTTAGACTTGTTGTTGGTGTGCAACGATTTGGGAGTTGAGGCGGACGAACGGATGAAAACGCCAGCTACCATGAAGGTGATTAACGATAGTGGCAATGATGACAAAAGCATTGAGCTTGCTTGGGAGGTGATACAGGAACCACGGCAGCGTGAGCGTGAATGTCGTGAACGTAAGTGTGAGCGTAAGCGTGAAGAACGCGAGAATAAACGGAGGCGTGAGCTTCAGGAACTTACTCTTAAGTGTGAGCGTCACGAACGTGAGAATGAACGCGAACGTGAGTATCAGGAACGTAAGCGTGAGCGTGAGCAAAAGTATGAGAGAGAGAAGGCAGCACTGATCAAAGAGGTACAGTATTGCGATCAGTTAATGGCACAGAGACAACGGCTGTCTGAGAATTCTGTAGGTAGTACAGAGCGAAAGAATGAGGCAGCATCGAGCGGATTTTCGCCAAAAGCCGACGAGAAGAGTAGTGCCTGTGAGATTGGCTGCGGATTCATAAGTGAAGGAAAAAGGCTAGCTGCTAACGATGCCTTAGTGGCAACAGAGGCCGTTAAAGGCCGCAAGGAGAGCGACGAGGCGCTGTGCCGACAGATGACTGTTGAGACAGCTAGGCCAACTGCGAACAAATTGGCACAGTTACCGCGCGTGTGCGTCGCTTGTAATCTTAGCGAGGTTGCTAGCGAAGAAAAGGGTACTGCTGACCCGACAGACGCGAGCACCCACGTAGAGCCAGATCTGCGTGCAGAAGTGAAGTGCGAACTTGACGATGCAGTTGAGAGTAGTTCTCGGGATGGCGAGCTCCGTAGTTCACGAGAGAACAACTGCATTGTTCAGGGATCGGTGCGGCTCTCCGCCAGTCTAGATAGCCTAGATAGGGATGATTCCGTTGTTAATCATTCGGACTGTGCGCGTGAGACAGCGATCGATACCGACGGGCTGTGTGTCGATGCACAGCGTGAGCTGGGCAATGCAGTCGAGGGCAGTTCGCAAGAGTGCGAGTTGTCTAACTCGAGTAAAGCCTATCCGCCAGTCGAAGAAAAGTGAGAGTAGATTTAAATGTAAATCACTCAGACTGTGCGGGTAAGAGACCGATCCGGGCCGACGAAATGTGTACCGGCCAGCACGAGGCACGAGAAGGCGACAGGAAAGCGAGTGCAAAGAGAAAGCGCCGTAAAAAGAAGCGCGGTAAAGACCGAAAGACGGTAACTAATGTAGCGCGCCAAAGATGGCGAGAAACCCAAAAGGGCAGGGCGCGAGGAAAAAGGTGCGGTCATCAGGGACGATGTTGACGCATCCAAAACGGTCGAGCCACCGGTCAAAGGGGGACCGCGAAGCATGTTCTGCACGGACGCGGACAAAGGGCACGGGGCAGTTAAACTCCTCGTAGTTCCATAGTTCTTTTCAAAGCTCAGCGTGCAGTACGAAGAAGCGCAAGGTGGCAGGACGAGACAAGGTGGGGAGTAGCGACGCAGTCAATCGATTTTGTGAGGAAAGCGGGGCGCCAGGACGCAAATTGGCAGGAGACCGTAACGTCTTGGGGGAGCTGATAGTGAGTCAGCCCTTTTGTTGTTCCTCGGCAGCCAGAGTAGCTTTCAAACAGCGACCACCTCGGGTACGGCTCAAAGTATGAGTCAGACATAAGCGTTTGGAAAGGGAGGCCAAGAGCGCTTCCGTAGAAATGAAGTGTTTTGTTTTTTATTTTGAGCATCGGAAAGTTTTCGCCAATTGAGACTAGGATTTCTTTCAATGTGTAAGGTTTGAGCTTTGTTTGTGTTTTCGTTTGAGAAGCCCCGAGATTTGAAAGATTAGGTTTGTGTAAACATGTAGTCTCGCGAGTGTTAGTTAATGAGTAAATATAGGCTTTTTTTGTGTGTGAGTAACCTGAGAGTCAAGGTTATCGGTGAGAGGCCTATCGTAACGCGCGTGTGTTTTAGTTAACCGTCTTTTTTTAAAAGCATTTTTTTATTTTCTGAGGTTAACCGCGTAGGTTTTCAGCAAAAAGTGCATCATTTGCATTGAGAAGCGTCCTTAGTTCCTTTAGCGCGTGTCCTGTGTGGACGGAAGGAAGCAGATTTATGACTGGGTGGCTCGTGTGTTGAGGGCAGCCGTATTCTGACTTCTCTGATAAGTATGCGTGGAACGAGTTATTAAAAGAGGCATTATTTTAAGGGTTCTGCGGAGTGTGTAAGTCCCGCAAGTTTAATTGTTCGTTTAAGTCATGTGTCCTGTAGGACTTTCAGGGAAGAAACGTGAGTAAGCGTAAATGAAAAGTTTGCCTACAACGCAAGTACGCGTTCTGTTTAGTGACCACAAGGCTAGTGCGCTTGTGATTACGTACTTGTGAGGTTGACCAGATTGTTCAGTGGCACCAATACGTGCGATAAGTACGCCACTGCGATAGATTGGAAACATGCTGTTCGTGTAGTTAGGCCACTTAAGTTATGTTCGGCTGTTTTCATTTGTTGTTTGCAACCTCAACGACCCTTTGTTTCGCAACAACGATAGTACTCTGGTCTTGTCGGCATTCGGGGAGAAATGGATAGCGGTTTGGAGAGGTGGTTGGAACTGCTTTGTCACAATTGGGGAAATAAAAGATTAGGGTTGATTTTGACTCAGTAATAGCCTGGCGAGTCAGGGGTGAAGAGCCTGCGCTTACGCGTGGTGCCGCGCTGTGTTGTTTTGTTTGTTTGACGTATGTTCTCCAGGGCCCAGGATCCCGAAGTTCATCAAACGAGGCTCGACAGCAATACCCTGCAGGTTCTTTCAGCGTTCCTCATGGCCAGCGAATTGAGTTCACCGGCCATTCAGAACTTCCGGGGTGAGGACGAGCTGTTAGATACCGGACCTTTTTCTGAGCGTCCTTCGAGTTCCCCAGACCACATCGAATCGCAGTACAGCTAATTGAGAAGCGCAGAAACACGGAAAGCATTCCAGGACTCGTAGAGCATTCCAGAGATTCCAGAGCATTCCCTGATTCATCTCTCGCGAACTTCTTGCCGCGGGCCGCAGCGTCAGAGTTGCTGCCAGCCCGTAACGACTGTACGACTGTTACTTGACTCTCACCCCTCTGTATATAATGTAAAATAAATCCTCCAAGTTTGTTTTCATGTCGAAGTCCGTCCTCAACTCCTACAGCATGCGGCCATGCCATAAACAGCCGCCGCCCGAGTAGAACGCCACCCCCTCTCTGCTTTCCCCCTGATGCCTTGCGCGCGACAGAAGACGGTGCGCATCCTCCCCGGTTTCCTCCCTTGCGCTCAAGATATTGAGCCACCAATGTCGGCGCGCCCTCGTACGTTTTTTCTCACGCATACAGCATACAGGGCGTGGTGACGATGTTATCGTAACGGAACTGCACGGTGCGAGGCCCAAGGCAACGGCAGAAATGCGCCTGGAGTGTCCTCCTTTTCATTGCTATCACAATAAAACACTCAAGAAGAATGAACATGCAATGAAGTTGTCGTTGGAAACGCGGTTGTCAATACAGCACTCATTTTCTGCGTTCATCTCGCATAGACTGCCCTTCGCGCTATTGCTTACGCACCTGCAGGTGTCCGCAGAACTTGGATAAATGAACGCAGTAGGGAATTAGGCTTGTTCAAGTCTAGGACGGCGACAATTCGCGCTACATCTCTTGACGCGAACTATATGGGACGCCCATTTTCTACAGTTTCGCGTAAGAAATATCAATGACGAAATAAAATAATAAATAGAGAACAAGTGAAACAATAAGTGTAATAAATGCCTCGTAGTAAATTTTCCCAGCGCTGCCCGAGGAGTAGCAATGGTCCCAATTGTTTACTGATACAAGCTTTGAAGTTTATTTTCATAAATTTTTTTTCTGGCTCGATATGCCTTCGTTCGAGTGGTACTGTGCGTACGTTCAGTGTGCCACATTTCCTGTCAGTGTAACGGTTCACGTTTTTGTAAGTGCAAAAAAGAATGCGCTTTTTAGAATTTTCCATTAACCGCATGGACGCAGCCACACGCTGTCGGTCGTTAGCTTGAGTGTTTAAGGAGTGCAAGAGTGCTAAGTGTTCCTCACCGAAGACGCACTTCACGACGACTGCCAGGGAGAAGGCTCTGGAAGGTCTGGGACCCGCCAACTGTGACAGGACGTAGGCAAGCGGTATGGCTGCCCACCCGTACGCCGCAAACAGCAGTACCACGGAACCCCAGAACTCGATGCTGTCGCCAAATCCCCATATGACCACCATGGGGGACAGTAGGAGCATGTACAGCATGTACAGCACCACGTAGTCCCAGAACATGTTGGACAGCCAGTAGAGAGCGCCCGGCAACCCAGAAAGCCGCTGCAACAGCCGACCGCCATCGGCCTGGTCCACGGCCGGAAACAGCGCGGCGGCGGCGCTGAAAAGACCCAGCGAGATGGGAACGAACGTGGCACCGCTCAGCTTCAGCTCGACGTCCGAGAGCCACGTGAACACGTTGACGGGGCTCACGGAGGCTCCACCAGGCAGGAACTCGATCGCGGCCTCGACGCGCTGCATAGTGTTGCCGCTAACGAACTGCAGAGCGGCATTTTGTAGCAGCAGTAGTGACATGGCCTCGGATCTTCGGGAGCGCACGTTGTACCAGGAGACCAGTGCCTGCGGCATTTGGGGCCATGACTAACGTGATGCGGACCCAGAGATCCATAACTCGCGTACAAAATACCGGGCGTTTTCTTATTAGGCACTATTTAAAGCATGGACAGAGCCACACTAATTGCCATGGCGATCACGGTGTCATCATGCCTGTCACCATCGTGAGTAATGGGCAACAGAGCGTCCGGCAATCGGTAGGTTTTCTTACTAAAGAAAAGAAAGTCCAGACATGAAACCTCGAGACTGCACGCCCAAGCAAGGGCTTCCTCGAAACGACATTGCGAAGAAACTAAACACGTTTCTTGCTATAAAACTGCGTTCGCTTCACGCTGCGTTTATCTTGGTATAGTCGCTAAAGTACGTCTAGCACCGGCTTCCTATATAGCGTGACGGAGATTATTGAAGGAAAGTCGCGTAAGTTTGTCAGTTACCATGGCAAACGTAGACAGAAAAATTCCATGCATTTTTTAAAGATCAAACAAGAATTTGTCGAACAGCCAATTATATATTCTTTCATTTTTCTTTGTGGTTCCCCTCTATTGCTATTATAGCGGCGAAGTGGGGCCGAGGAGGGCGGCTTCTTTCTTTCATAATGACTGCGCTCTATTACAGAAGCTCCAGCTCCAGCGCGTGAGGAAAACGTGATACCATATCGCGTGAGTTACACTAACCTCGTAAAAAAAATGCGCAGACAACACTTGCCATGCATATTTACTATTGCTATCTTGCTTCAGTTCTCTAATAATTGTTCAATGGCAGAGGGTAGGAGGGCGAAACATACTAATGATTGCACATGTAATCTCCAATGAAAAGTTCGCATTTTTCAAGTTATTGCAAGAGTCCACAAGGTTGTTTGGAATCGTAAGCATGACCAGCAAGGCAAACCCGTGTGCTGCCAATCATTCGCATCCTCTATGATCAGCAAAACTGCTAACACACGCTGACACAAAGGCATTTCTCTGTTGCAGTCACAGTACTAAACTCGACAGTCCGAGTGACGTACATAAGAGGATAAATCTGGGCGAGTTGGTACAGATACACGATGGAAATAAACAGAGCAGCTTTTACACAGACCGTAGGACAGGAAGGCACACTGTGTGTGTGTCGTCCTGTCCTGCGGTCTATGGTAACAGTTCTGCTGTTTATTTCTATAGCGTGACGCACAGGCTATATTTCATGGCGTTTTTCTACATCCGACTGGCTGAATTTTCCGCGGACCGTTTCTAGCATGGAAAAGGTTTTTCGCAAATGCCTGAGCAGAATAGTCGGCAATGCACGTGACAGAAAAATGAAGCAGCTTTGCAATGTCTGGCGAAATTTTCAAGTGGAACGGATAATTCGGTTAGTCGGTAATGGTTCACTTTCTCGTACAATTGAGCGCTTACAATCTACGACAGCACAAAAGTCAGGAACACGTGGCAGAATCGCTGTCGGTGTGTTTTGAGTAACTGTATGCCGAAGCTATGTTAAAGGGGTCCTGAACAACTCCTCGGGCTGCGTGAAAAAAGTACAGTCCGCGCATAGCATACGCTGCTGTGCGCGGCTCCGCCAAATCTCGAGGCCGTGTGCGACGTGTGGAGCTTCCAATGAGACTGGGAAGTCGCATTTTTCTGAAGCGCTCTCTTTTCAACAGAAGCCTGCTCCTCACTCGCTTCTGAGTGTTTTATTTCGTAAGACTGCAGACTCCCATATATACGGGGCGGCTATTGAAGAATAAGTCAAATCAATCAAGAAAGTTGCTTAGAGCAGTGCGCTTCTTCCTACTGTTACGGCGTATATTTAACTGACGAAGCTTAATTAACAGGCTAATGTAAGCGAAAATCAGTTTTCGAATTTGAATAAGGATTATCTGTTTCCGGAAGAAGCCGACCGTCGTCTGCTCATGTTCGGCCACGGCCGCCCGCATAGCAACTAAACTTTGGTCACCCTGCTTATTGGTCTCGCAGCCGTCGGCTCTCCCTAATTTAGACTCGTTTAGAATACTCAGCTATCACTGACCCACGCGAAACTTAATGTCAGACCACACTCACGCTTCCCAGCCCACACTCGCTCTTGGCCGTTCCTGCTCAGACGCCCTGACAAAGGTTTGCTACGTATTGAGCTATTGATAGCGTTCCCAAATGCGCAAGTTGGCTGTGGCTACTGTACGTCGGTGAAGCTGGTGCAGGACAAACCACTATGCGGCAGGACCATACTGGAGCATATGAGCGTGAGTGCGCACTCAAATCCTGTCATGCAAAAAAGCAAATGGAGCGCATACTCATTACAGTTGCAATTAGGTGCGGTCTGCTACTGCGAACGCCGCGGAATGCCGTGACGGGTTCGCTGGCTCAGCACACTGTGGCTCACTGAGGTAAATCCCGTTGGGCGCGTGCCCGCGCGTCAAACACGGTTTCGGGCGTGCCCCCTCTGCTGTTGCCTTGGCAGTGCACGTTAGTTATGAAGGAGCGGAAGCTATGCTTAGGTGATGTTTGATTGCCACTAACTGTACTTCTGCTTGACGCATGCAAGTGCTTTTTGCGGCGAAGTATTTCTGGAATAGTCTATTCTAACTCCAGACGCCCTCTTTGACTTCGATTTAAGGTTGTTCAGGGCTCCTTTGAGAACTGGCTGCTTGCGCTCTAGAGTGTGTGCGTGAGGCAAACCAAAACACCGTAGTGACTGCAGCTGCCACATGTGCGAAAATTACCGTGATATATTTAGGGGTTAGATTATTTAAAGCCGGGGTGCAGTAAATCATCGTAATAACAATGTTTAGGTGCCAGCCAAATTACTTCGTTGCGCAAGACATGCCTAATGGGGTGCACATAGAAGTACAGTTTTGAGGCTCCCGATACCACTACACAGCCACGTAAGCCACGAAATTTCGATGACTACAAAAGAATCTTCATCGTTACGCAACAGACAACGTTTTATCACCTGACGCTACAGTGTTTACGATATCAGCTTTTGTGATAGCTTGATGGTCTTCCATTACCACCTCCTCTTGTCGTTTTTATAATGTCGAAGCAGTTGAAGCAAACAGCCTGCACGCTGTGATTCGAACTAAGTCAATAGCGGTGGCGCAGCGCATGGCACCCAACACGGCGCGCCGACTACGCAATTGATCATGGTTGATCCACCACTCTCGCGCGGCTCCGCTGTGCGAATGAAGAGTCCAACGAACCGCACCACGCCGGCTTGGCCTTCTCAAAGCATCCGAGATCCCACCGGCACCGATTGTGATCACGGAGGCCACGCTTAGCTGCGTCAGGCTGCGCGGGGCACCGTAATGAGAGAGCGAGAAGTGGATCGCGGCTGGTCATTCAAACCGCCACTCGCAAATAGCGGCTCACCATCGCCATCGCACTGCCGTTTCTGAATTTGGCACGTCGCGCAGACTGTTGTAGGTTCGGGGTGGTAAGGCAGGACCTCCAAGATTAAGCAGCGTTATCTCGAAGGCCACACTTAGCTGTGCCACGCTGCGTGACGCCGCAGTGGCAGTTGTGCGATGGCGATAATTAGTGGTTGCTTACGCGCGGCTTGGCGCAGTGGTGAGAAAGACAAGTGCTGCTCGAACACATATTAAACGCGGGGCTATGGGAGCTTTTATCTTTACTGTACGAAATAGATGCCGCAGTGCGCCCAAAGCGAAGTATTCGGCGTGAGATTCGGGCATATCGGTTATATCCATTGGCAGAATGAGGTTACTTCGCCAGAACAGGTTCTTAATAGATTCATCTCTATACCAATTTCAAGGGGAATTTCACTTCGGTATTTACATTACCTCGTTATATCTGCTATTATTAAAGGTGGTCTGAAGGCGGCTGTTGTTTTTTGTTACCGAATGCAGAAAGAGCAAGGGGGTGCGGTTTAATGTAAGAGATATTCTCGTCTATGTTACATCACTATCGCCCAGTAGCCTGAGCTGCTCGCCAAGCTGTAAGATACGATCACCATTACGCGCTCAGAATTAGTCCGCCATTAGTGTCCGAAAGCACGAATGTATCGCTACTATAGTACCACTGCCACTATCGCGCCGTAGACCACCCTAACAGAATACGTTCTCAACCAGCCATTTCTAGTGAAACCAACGCAGTGCACCGGCACATGCATTGTTCTTGCCTGAGTTCCCAGGTCGAAGGCAAAGGGAGCTGTAAAGTTTCCAGCGCCGAGGGCGTCTCCAACCGTGCTCGCTGCCTTCACAAGCTTGACGCCACGTCGTGAGCCAAGGTTGATGACCGCCTGTGCAAGGTCTGCCGTCTCCGTCACGCTGCGCACGTACCCTGGATCAAACGCACACCGACCACCAGAGAAATGATTATTGTTACAAGAGACAAACATTGTGAATATGCCCGTAGGCTAGGATGCAGAACGTAAACTCTTGAAGCTGTCAGTATTGCTTCGCGCAGAGCTATTTCGCTGAGCAGTAAACGTACAGAACCGTCACCTGAAGATGAGCGTTCGTGCACAACGCTGCTTTACCGCCCTTCGCAGAAAACGAGTATATAAAGATACTGCATGAAAACGCCTATTGTTCTGTTTGAAAGACGTGGGCGTGAGAAATGAGCTGATAAGTACCCTGGATTGAAAAATATCAGCGCATTATTTATACAGCACCAGCATGCCAAGCCGTGCGAACAAGGCAACGAGTCGTACACCCGCCGCCTCATGTCAGCCCAACAGACGTTTAAGAAAAAGGCGCAGTTGCGCCCGAAAGGCGAAGCATCGATTGCGATAGCCTATAAGTACATAGGCAGCTATACGAAGTAAGTAAAGTAGTTTTATCGACCGTATAAACTTGGAAACAGTCGCTTACTAAACGAAATAACAAGCATGGTGTCAGCGTGGACAAGCAAACATGAACACGTCACACTCGATGAGCGCGGACACTCGCTGTCAAAACGCTGGTGTGAGGAAGCGCAGCAGCAGCAGCGAGTGAAGTGACCTTCGTGCGGCATATTGCTTAAACGCAAGAGCGGCGAAAATGCAGCAGGCACAGAGGTACAAGTCGTCTGCAGATCCCTTTCAATATACGGCCCGCGCGATGGGGCACGGTCGTGCAAGGTACACACACTGGTTGGCGGAGTCGAAGCCGCTCCCCCCCCCCCCCCCCCCACGATGCCCACCCGTTTTCCTCCACATGGGGTGCGGCAGTTGGAGTCGCGATCGTCAGTTCACTTGCGCCCGGTCGCGAAATGCGCAAAGACGGCGGCGCGTTTGCTCTCCGCTTTCTTCCTTCGCGTGCGCTAGGTTGAGCCGCTTATGTCGGCTTCCCTCGCGTGCTTTCACATGCACATACAGAAAAACAGCTCGTTTCTAAGGCAACACCACATTCACTAGAGGCGCTTTTTTACCGCTTTGAAGCATCGAACTCGTGGCTCAGTGGTAACGTCTCCGTCTCACACTCCGGAGACCCTGGTTCGATTCCCACCCAGCCCATCTTGCAAGTTGTTTTTTATTCATAAAGTGCCTGCTGGGATTTATCGCTCACAGCCAACGCCGCCGACGCCGACACCGACACCGACGCCGACGACACCGGCTTTTCTGCGACACGAGCTCCTTAACGCTGTCGCGTTAATACGACGCACGACGACGGTGTTATCGTCCTTGGGCTGTAATACAGAACGCCACGGCGACTCCGACAATGGCAAGACGGCGCCTGGACTGTTCGCGTAATTGTTATCGCAATAATAGTGACTAGTTGTCTATTTGCAGTTTAAATTGAATATTCAAGGCAAGGCACAAATACCATACCGTCAGAAAGAAGAAGACGCCGTAAGGGCATTGCCGCGTTTCACAGACGCGATAAATGATAGGAACCGGAGCCTCGATCACTGTGCATAAACTGTTCGGAAAGTAAGGATGGTTTACTCTCAGCTGATAACGAAGCCGATGTTTTCTTGAGAGCCTCGGCACTGTCATGAGGAACGGCCTGTTCATTTGTTCTAACATGTTTTCCATCTATATTCTCTACTTTATACTAAAAGCAGGTGCATAAAATGATCGCCTCACTTCATCACCCCATTAAAGTTTCTCTGTCAAGGAAGGGTTACTTCAAGGTGCACTAAAGACGGTATCTGGATGAATATACATTCACTCATTTGCTATTTGGCGGCCTCACAACGTCTCAGTTGTGCGACAGAATGATGTTGACGCACAGAAAATCCTGCGTAGACGGACGGCACAGTTCTGCAGCCAATAAAACGGGCTGCTAAAACCTGTCTCGGTTACGTATCTCTTGTACTCGTGCTGAAGCGCTCGGGGAACTCGGCCTCGTGTTCTTGGGTGGGGGTATGTTGTAATCGATGTACAATTTTTGGGGAGTTTACTTAATTTCTCCATACATATATTCTTTAGATAGCCCTTTTCGACACCCGTAAACCAGTCTGGCGTATAAATTTAATGTTTCAACGCGTTAATGATGCAGCCGCATGTTGCTTTTGTACCTGTTGCCTTTGTGGAACAGGATGCGCTGAGCGCGGCTACTGGCGACAGTAAAACTTCTAATGATATGATAACCTGCTGGCCATGCGTTTTCGAACTTGCATTTTATCCAGTACCGTTCGCTTCCCTTGTTTTTGCTTCCTTCCTGAACTGTAGTGCTGTACCAATTCCTCAGTTCTAGCGCAGCGCGAACCGCGCACGGCTTTCTGAAGCACTCGCCTGCCCTACGAGATTGCATACCATGCCGCAACGCCTCAGGGTCCAGCGGGATTCGAGGCAGCGCTCGTGGGAAGGGCGTCCTCACGCTGGCCACCCTGTCGCAGAACACGAGGAAGAGCAGGGAGCCCATGAGCAGCAGCAGCGTGTAGAACACCACGTGCCTTCCGAGGTGCAGGAGCCGGTACCGCAGCAGCGCCAGCAGCCCACGCCAGAGCACGCTGCCGCTGCGGGCCACGTGCACCTTGGCGCCGGGAGCCACGTTGAGGCCTCCAGTGGGCGGCACCATTGCCTCGCCAGACATGTAGCTCACGCGAATCTGCCACGCAAACGTCACCCACACTTTGCACCACGACTTCGTTGTCAGCAGCACGACAGTAAAAAATTGTTTTATCTGCGAGCAAGGCAAAGGTCTGTCACACTGACATACGTTATCCCAGCTTTGCGTCAGCCGAACACAGTACCTCTGAACGCAGTGTCATCTGAGCGCAGTACCTAATGGTTTGCCGTCTTCAAGTATGATACCAAAGAAGCAACCCTTTGGTTTTTCACGTACGTTTATCTAGTGGAACCTATATGTGACGTTTCCACCGTGCACTATTGCCTAGAGCCTGCGATTCTGCTTATTCGCAAGAAGCAGCACCCAAGGGAAAATTTTTTTTTTTAGGTTCAGAAGCCTAGCAAGCTGCCCTTGCTTTATTCGGAAAGCACAGAGAAATCACTTTGGCCTCCTAAGAGCTTCTCTTTAGTGCACGTTTAACACCTAGCCTTAGTACATTCACCTAAGGGAACCCTCGCCAGGCACCACTGTAAATTTTAGCAATACGTTGTAAGTTATAAAATGCCATCTAGGAATCGTTTTACTGTAAAGCTTTTTTCAAACACTTCCCTATTAGCCCCGAGATTAACCTACTGCCGTCTGCTACAGTTCGGATGGTGTCCAGCAGCCTTCTGCGGTGCTTGTTAAGCTCACGCCCCCTATGCTTGGATACTTATGATGGTCGTCTCAAACATATTTTTACGATGCCTTTCTTCGCGAAAATTTATTTAAAGAGCTCATTTTATTGTCGGCAATATATTTCTGAAAGGCAACGCTACAGTGCCAGCCAAAGGAGCTCCGACCAGCCCACTGCCGGTTTTTCATGCGTGGATCTACACTTTGCAGCGGTAGCTGGCGTGAATAATAAAAATATAAGAGCAATAATTACCATAGCACATCAGAATCTACTTGACATACCCTATCTGCCGTGATGTCACAAGCATGTCAAAATCACTGGCTATATATGACTTCTACCACATTTGCATGGAATTTAATCTGCTCAAACAATGTTAGCTCACTACGATTAGTTCATAGTATAATATGAAATTTTAGCTTTTCTTCAAGTAAACGCTCGGCAGTGGCACGAAGACATAATTTGCACTACAGTTTGGATTCTACCAATTGCTTCTTCAACTGGTCCGCAAAATGAGGCCTTTCTTGAAGGTTAAAGTTAAGTGGTGGTAATTTGAAATATAGGTGATTGAGGACTGCAGCTGTGTGCAACATGCGGAAACGTATCTACCAATTTTCATTCCCTTTTCCCCACGACACGTTCAAGTGACTTCAGAAATTTACTCGCCCGTGTTGCTTGAGGAACAGACTTGTCGAAGCTATTTCGGGAAGTGACACAAGCTACTCGGATTAAAAATTTGAGTGAAATATGTCTTTTTGACCGCGAAGCTGCAGTCAGAAACAAGTCGAAGCCTCGTTTATTAGTACTATGGGACATATAGACGATATCAATATTCCCCATTGAAGTAAAAAATCAAGTGAATTCATATGATTTTTGCGGTGTCTTCCTGATGATGTGTGGCGTTTTATGGCGCAAGGGCCAGGTTTGGCCAGATCGCCAAGGCAATGGTAATTACATCAAAGTGAAGCGATAAATTACGAGCAATGAATGTAGCAAGTCTGTAAAGGGGCCTAAAAGACGGTCACTGCAAAGTGTGTAAGAGCTACATGTAATAAATCTATGACAATGACTATGAAGCCTGCCAAGGACGCGAAGGATGCGTTGTAAAAGAATTACAATGTGCTAAAATTGGTCATTTGGATAAAAATTTGAAAATTCACTACTGCCCTAACAAAGCCCTTGAAGCGCAAGGACCTGAAGGCGTGTGCTGTACAAGGACTACTATCGCAGCAGTATCTTAGAGAGAGGATGCGCTACGATACTATTGGTCCATTAACATGTAAAATCACATCATTAAAGAAACCTAGGACAGCTTTGGTGGTAAAAGGGGATTCCTTACCAAGAAACATACCGGGATCGAGAGGGAGACAACACCGGTATGCTAGTGGAAAATGTTTCCTTCTTTCTCTTTCGGCTACCCGACACTCCACGAGGACGTGGAGGATGGTGAGCCTTTCGCCACATCTCCCACAGGTAGCAGGTTCGTTGCCAGTAAGCAGAAAATTTTGAGTCTTATTGTGTCTTCCTTATGATGAGCGTAGGCGAGGCTCTCCTATGTACTGATAAAGCGAATAGTTCTGTTTGTATAAATAAGCAACGAAAGATCGGGACATGACGAGGCCGAAGGTGTCTGAATTTCAGTTTTCAAGGCAGCCTAAGCTACGCTGTAGTGACTCGAGTATACTTTAGGTATTGCAATTCACGCTCTAAAGACCAGCTTTACGTTTTCAATTCGAAGTTGCAATGAACTGATGAGTTTCTCAAACAATACGTGCCTCGCCATAAAGACAGTCGGTTCCTTGCGTTGCGTGAGGATTTTACCATATTGTCGATAAAGGCTGCTGATGGCCGCCATGAAACATTTCATCACTTGCAATTGATTGGCTCACGATCTTAACCGCTATACTTCTCTTTCAGGTGATTCCTGTTATGGCATTTGGGAAGCATATACATACTATACATGATGCGCCGTCATGTTGACAGCCAAGAGCTATGCGTTTTACAGGTGCCTGTTCTGGAATACGGCGGAAGTAGTAGCGAAATGTTTCCAACAAAATGCGGCTAACTATTCCTTTTACGCGTTAATTAAGGAGGCATATTTCACTAGAACAACTCACCAGATCAATAACAGTCATGATAAAAATTTTGCCTGGCAGTGTCCTTCTAATTCGGATTTATAATGTTGACAATAAATACCAAGATTTTTCTCCCATGTACAGTTCATTGTCTTTCATAGCTAATTCCTAAGGAAATTTCATGTGTTTAGCGGAGCATTACACATAATTCGCCTGTTAAATTCGCAGACATTCATTCACGGAAGATTTATGCACTGACATGGTGCATGTAAGCTTTGCAAGAGCAGTAGACCGCTATAACGCAACGTAGCTTGCGTTACCAAAGCCGCAAATGTTCTCGACTCAGACGGCTTGCGAGAAAACACTGCGGTTCAGGCATGGCAGCAGAAACGAGCCGACATATCCTACACTAAGTAGGACTCGAGTCACCAATAATCCGACGCATGCGCAAACGGAACGAACGCGCGCGGCAGTCGAAGGAGCCGGAGCGAACGGCGTCCTCTCACTGACGTCACTCACGAGAGGGCTAATAGAGGTTTTCATCGCGCGAATAGCAGAGCGCTCGCTACCACCCTTTCCTCCTCTCTTGCTTGTGCAAGGCGGTGTGGAGCGGCTTGAACGTGTTGCTGTCGCGTGCTGCAGAACGACCAAGAGAGGTTTTAGCTCGTTCGTAGTGAAATGTATGGGATGCCACTGAACACATGATCGTCGGGTAAACATTGTGTAGCCTTTAGCGGCAGCGGTAACTACAATGCGCGGAAATTTCTCGTGGGTGCGTAAAAAAGCGACCTGCATCATTACTCTTGCTGTGTACACATCTTCTAAACTAGTTTTGTCTGTATTGGTTTCCACTCGATGAAGGTAAACGGCATCTCTAAATTGCCAGGGGGAACTAAAAAATATTATTACTATCTGATCGCTTGGCCCGGGAAATAAAACACAAAGTGGATGCTCGTCTAACAAACGAGGTTGTCGTGCAATGTATGTACATATAATAACTTAAAGGCTTAAGTTGTAAAAGCAAACAGCCCTACTTATTCTGTACCAGAGCACCCACGCTGTTAGGATCGTGATATGTTTCGCAACTACTCACTGCTGATAAATCACAGCTTAGAACTACAGTGAGAATTCTGTAGAATAGTTAAATTAGTGAAACGAATTTTCATAAATACAAAACTGATCTCCGAAGCTGGTTGGTGGGTGCTCCGTCTGCCTCAACGCCGCAGAAACTGCTGACTCAATTCGCTTTAGTAGAACCTACAGAACCGTTTCTGACGTAGAAGACACCTTTTCATACTTCATACTAAACCACCCCCAGGAACTGCCGCTGAGCGTATACCTGGCATACAACACGGAGCGCTCGCCCAAGCCAGCAATGCCGACTGCCTATAGACGTCGCCACTGCATACGCAATATGGTGGCGCCCACGAAAAAGCGGTCTATTCGCGACTCAAAGTAAGTACTAGCTACCTAGCGGCCGCGCCGAGAAGCAGCCGATCCAGGCTCAGGTTTGAAGTGAAAAAGGGTGTCCTATTATGGCATGTGCCGCATGCCTCGTATAGTTCTCAAATCACCGTGATGCCGCTGCGCACAAGCCCGAAAATGAAGCCAGATATGGAGAGTTTTGTTATGTACTATTGCGCCTGTCATCGCCGTGCAGAGATAGCGAAGTATGATTTCATCGTCTCTATAAAGAAGCAGACGACGCGCATCGGAGACGGACTTGGATAAGAAATTTACGCAATGGGAAAGGTGACTGATGCTATACCGGTGTCGAAACACTTCACTCGGATCGACTTCCTTGCTCCTGGCGAGCAGACAAACTCTTTCTTTTTTTTTTCATATCGCAGAGTGTACTTCTTTCAGAACGCTTAAGCTTAATTTGGTTTTATTCGTTTATAGTTGTCTGCATCAGCATTAGTGTTCTACTAATGCTTTAAGCAGCACCAATGCTCCCACTAATGTACTTTTGTCTGCAGGCAACTGACTCGGAAGGTCAGAGGTTGATCATGACACATGTTATGCCACGAAGCGACATATCGTTTTTATAGCTTGCTTTAACTTAGCGGTACAAGTAGAAGATGCAGTTTTCTCATTTTATTCGGCGAGTAGCCAGTTTATTTGTTCGCAAGAAATTTAGAAGAAACTGCAAACAGCGCTATAGTTCTAGTTTCGCTGCGTTCGACCTGCGCGCAGCACCGCTAGTTTGCTTTCCAACAATGTGCACATAGTTCATTTCCATTAGAAACTGGTTCAGTTCGTTTCCAAGTCATGCATTTGCACTAATACAACTGAATTTGGGAAATGAAAACTCTGGCTGTATTTCGGACACTTGCTGGGAGAAGCTCAATTTGATGCGATCGGTAATTCACTTTTCACGTTTCACCACGTTTGAAAATGGCTGCGGGCAGCGGGTGTCTGTTGTGTTCCCAAGCCCGGGCCCTACGACGAACACTCCGTGCTGCGAGCACAAACAAGTGTCAGTCATAAGACGCAGATGACATTTTCACGCGCATAGGTTAAGTATAAACAGAAGGTGCACTCATAATCGCAAACGGAACACTCATTTCTTTTATACCAAGGCACACTAACCAGGTAACATTACAGTTTTCAACCTCGTTCTATCAAACCAGAATACTCCTTTATAGCTTCCGAAAGATCGACAGACGTTACTGCTATATACTGTGAGATGCTATATGTGATATACTGAAACAAGGGTAGCAGTGTGAAGTGGTCGATACAGGTCGAAAAGAGCCAAGTATGCTAACTGTACCAGTGGAGCAACCTCGCGAACAAGCGCTTGCGCCATTCGGAGGCCCGCTACGCACGAACGCTTCCTTTCTTTAACCTTCGGCTCGCTTGAAAGGCTCTATATCTTTAAGGAATCTGATGCGGCTCCCTAAGCAGTCCGGACATTTGCACGCACCGCACAAGCATTTCCGCGATTTCGGCGGCCATGTCCTTCATACCGGTCAAAACAAGGGGATCAGCAACAAGGACTCTCTCGGCTTTCACAAAACGCCTAGATTCGACGACCCAAAAGAGAAACGTGACCACAGCACCAAGCGGTGAAGCCGCCGTGCAACTGGAAGTCGTAGACATCTTTGTTCATTTGCACAGCGTTTCCAGCTCAAGTAGTGGGTTATGGAGTTGCCAATAGGACTAGATAGAAGAAATTGAATGCCCTGTTACCATACCACCTGGATTCGAGCCCGACTAACAACACAGATGCTCTCACCCTCTGCTTCCAGTAGCGTGCCCGAGCGACGCTGCTTCCGCGCCTTCTGATAGCTATCAGCACTCAGCACACTCTGTGCCCATCGCAGATCGCTTTCGAGATAAGGCTTATGCGGCTGCATTATAGGCGACATCGCTATAAAGGTATCGATATATAAAACAAAGAGAGCGGCAGCAGCAGCGAGTAAATTGACCTTTTTGTTACCACTCGTTTCAACGCGAATTAGGCGGCGAGAACACAGCGCACACGAAGCTAAAAGCACTCGGCGCACTCTGTGCCCATCGCAGATTGCTTTCGAGACAGGGCTTGCGTCGCCGCGCCATACGCAGAGGCCGCAGGAGTACGGTTGAGAACGATTGAAAATGGTTCGACGCTGATGGATAAGGTGCTAAAGAGCGATAACGGCTTTTAATGATCGGTGCGTCAGGAGCGCACCTGGTGCCGCCACCTGCAAGAGTTTGCTTGCTTTGTCACTCTAACATGAGCCGCCATCCAGATCAGTTTGTGTCGCTGCATCGCTGCCGTTTATACTCGTCGGATCAAATTTCATAAGATTGATAATGACACCGCGTAGCGTGGAGATTAGCAAGTGGCACAATGCTTACGCATACTCAAACGATTCCCAGCGGAGTTGAGGCGTCAATTCTTCTGGTCTCGTTTTTTCTGCGCGCGGCGCATTTCTAGCGGCGTCATCAAGGTAAATATACCTGGTAGCAAAGCTTCCGTAGGAGCCCATACGTTCAAAACATGGCGGTTCATCGGTGGTTCATGGGGCTAGCGCCATCTGCATGTGGTGGGAACAGTTCCGGTGGAAGAAAGAATAATGTGACGCCATATCCGTTAAAAGCAAAAGTGACGTAATTTTGTTTTGGAAGGCGCGAAATTTGTTTTGTTGTTCTGCCTTTGGAGCTATATATTCAAATGTCCCGCCATTCGACTTGATGGGCGTTTCGAGCTTTCAGCACGGAAAGTGATGCAGGAAAAGGCCAGCCGCACGGTTGTTGAAATCGCACCCCTGCAGAGAACATACTTTCTTTGGAGGCCGACGAAAGCTTTAGGTGTAGAGCGCTGATCCTATCGTCGGATGCCCAGCCCGTCGGCCAGCGCAGTCGCACGAAAACAACCACACAATTATCTGGCGGTCGCAATTCACTACTTTTAAGAAACGATGAAGGTACCCGCGTCATCAAATTCAGACAAACTTCGACAAGCAATAAAGCACAACGTGTCAGGGGGGGGGGGACGGGGGGTTCAACAGGTGAATTTTACGAGCACGCCTTTCTGCACATTTAAAGACGTACATTGCAGTGCGAGTGATAGCGGCGTCAACGCCCCCTGTAACAATGGGCGCTGAAAAAAAGTGTACTTAATAATAATAATAATAAATTAAATAAAGTTGTATGTTCATAACTCGTCACGACTATATAAAATTGGCCAGGAATATTATTTTCGTTGAATGAAGCTAACTGTGTCTCACTTGAATTAAAAAAACGCTTTTTTCTTTCGCAATCTTTGTTCCCTCCAAACGTAGTCGTGCCTCAATCGCTGCTCCCATAACGCCCCTTGCTGATGTCGATAACAATTTGTACTGAACCGCTTTTCGCCCGAAGCTTCGCGACCTATGTGGATCGACCTTGGCGGCGTTGTCGTAATGAACAATATATACGGTGCCCAATGAATGACGTTGTTAGGACGGCGTCCTACGTCACGATATTCCTGCGTGTTACCTTGACTGTCTGGCATGGAGCGACGCTTTTTCGAGAGTGAGGACGTGTGGCACTCAATTTAAAATTTCACCTGCTTCCGCCACTTGCAGCGCTGGGAAGTTTTTCAAGCACGACCTTCAACACGTGAAGTACGCGCTGCACTTGTCTGTTTAAAGTGGCTAAGCCTTTTTAGTGACCCTTTAATTGTGCATACCACTTTGCGCACGTTGTGCATTAGAACGGTAGCTAACAGCGCTATAGCGTAAAGCAATTCCAATCAGTTTTTATTCGAATTCTGCCACTAGCCCTCTACGATTTGTAAAACATGTTTCTGGTCACCCACCCCCACATCGCGTGCATGTCACGACGTCACGAAAACCACGAAAACTCTCCATCTGATATGACGCGTACACGGTGATGCATGATTAGGCAAAAAGCTGAAGGTTCTTTCCCATTTTTTTGAGGACGAAGAAGAAGTCGCAGAGTAGTGCGGACGTGCCCACATCGGCTCCCTTTTTCCAAGGTTTTCGGCTGTTTTGCGAAGCCGACCCACGGAAACTATACCTTTTATGAAGCGGCAAGTTCCGAGGATTCCGCAGACAGTGGACTCTTATCGGTGGGTGGACTTTTCACCATTTTGTGACTCCTCGAATCTCTGACCACGCCGCGAGAGCGCCAAGCCTAACGGGCTACGCCTACTTACGCGGCAGTGCGAGAAGGCGTAGGCCTAACCCCCCGCCGGCGCGGGCGACCGGCGTTCCAAGCGAACTACTGACGAACAGAAACCATGCCCGGGGCCATACTCGTCGAGGGGATGGAAATCGCCCCGGAGGAGCTCGATGAAGCGGGATGGACGACCGCCCTCGGCAGCAAACGAAAACAACCAACGAGTACGCCGTCATATGGCGGGCAACGTGTCACCAAGAATATGCCGGCTGGCAGCCGCACGGCCAACTCGCCGGCCAAAAGGTTCATGAAGCAAGTAACGGCAGCCTCGAGGCTACCGAAATTACCCAAGGACCAAATCAAGATCATCGTGCGCCCCAAAGGAGGCCTTGACGTTTCCAAAACGGATATCATACTCCTCGCCCAAGCCCTGGCCATGGCGGCGGCCTTGACGGAACAGCAGACTGCCGAGGACACCGTGTGCCCAAACAAGATGCAGAACATTTTGGTTATCTCTACCCCTCACGATCAAAACGCGAAGGCGTATGCTAGAATCAGCAAGATACATACCAAGCTCGGCGCCTTTGAGGTGTCAGCCTACATTTCTGCCCCTGATGACACGTGCAAAGGTGTAATAAGAAACATCGACCCTTCATTTGACGAAGGAGCCCTTAGGAGGATGATTCTGAACCCAAGAAACCCTACGGCATTGGAAGTCAGAAGAATTAAGAACACACAAGTAGTTGTTATACTGTTCGACGGCATGCGAGTGCCCAACACGGTCATGTGTGGAGCCGCCCTCGTTCCATGCTTTCTGTACAAACGGCAGATGGATGTATGCTACGCGTGTGGCCACGTGGGTCACCGAGCCGACGTGTGCCCCAGTAGCGAAGAGGAAAAGAAGAAGTGCCACGGCTGTGGGAAATTGAAGTCATCAGAGTCACAAGAGGAGGAACACCAATGCACACCCAAATGTGAAGCATGCGGTGGCCCCCATATCACCGGGGATAGAACATGCAAACAACGCTACCAGATCCCATACATCGTTAGGCGTCGGCGTCGACGGCGACGACAAATGTTGCGAAAAGCACAGATGGCCAGCGGCGATGACATCAGCATCTCCTACGCAAAGAACTCGGCGACACCTGCGGCAGCATATGGTGGCTCCAACCTGCAATCCCGCTCACAATCGAGGGGGCGCTCTCACTCCAGGAGGCGAATCGGCTCAGGGAAAGGCGGGAATTCCAGCGCATCCAGGTCGAGATCCCGGTCCCGGTCTCGCTCCCAGCCCGCGAAACGGGCCACGTGGGCCGACAAGGTCAAGGGCTCCGGCACAGCACCGTCGATGGGAAAGAAGACTACGACGGCCAAAAGAGCAAGCGGTGAGGCACAGTCAGAGCAAGTGAATGATCCGCGAATCCAATCCCTTGAGGCGGAAAATCAACAGCTCAGGCGCGAACTTGCAGAGCTTAAAGAAGCCTTAAATAGCATTAGAGGGCAAATCTCGAACCACGATGAGGATAAAATTAAAGATCTAGGCCCACTTGCTGGTAAATCCAAGCGTAAAGCTCCCAACCCAGAACCGGTGAGCGAGACAGAAGAGGAGGATGAGATGGCTGAGCCGAGCGAAGCCATAGCTACCGCGGCCGATCCTCCTGCCAAAATAAACAGCAGAGGCAAGCTAGCTGCCATAGAAAAGACCTTAGGACGCATGATGGAAATGCTCTCCGGGATGGAGACGAGATTAACTCAACTAGAGAGACCCAAGGTCCAAGCCAAAGGCAGGCTTACGGTGTCGACAGTGCAGAATCAGGCAAACCCGAATCCCGAAAGTGGGGCTAAAGGGCTAATTCATCATACTCAGTAGGCAAAATGGCGAACGCAAACAGCACGAATCTGAAAATCTGGCAGTGGAACTGCGCAAGTTTCCAGAGGCGAAAGGCCCCACTAGGACAGTTTATCAGGTCTATTGCGGACAAGCCGCAAGTTATATTGTTACAGGAAACGCTATGTACAGCTGAAATTTCCCTCTCGGGGTACCGCACGGTAGCATACAGGAGAGAAAAGGGCAGAGGTATCGCTACCCTAATCAGAAAAAACATCTCGTTCGTTGAGCACGAGGTCCGCGCGTACAAAGCGGGCCTCGAGGCCCAGTTAATAGAGATCGTACCCAACAGAACAATCAATTCTAAAATTTTCATCCTCAACGTGTACAGCGCACCATCGGATAGGAAAAGAGACTTTAAAGCATTACTAAGCACCACGTCTAGGGTGGCGAGAAACGCGCCTCTCGTTGTCGCGGGTGACTTTAACGCACCCAATACGGAATGGGGGTACAGTTACAAAAGTGCAAAAGGGACAAACTTGGCCTTCAACGCTGCAGAGCTCGGCTTAATACTTGTCACAGACCCGAGGCTCCCCACCAGATCCGGTAATTCGGTCAGTCGAGATACGACTCCCGATCTCACCTTCCTCCGAGGTATCGAGGGCACGTGGGACAACCTCCAGGAGGGGCTAGGCAGTGACCATTACATACTTGAAATTATGTTGCGTGTCAAACCCAGACCACCCGCGAGATATGAGTATGTGGACTGGGACTTGTTTCGAAAAATCCGAAATGAAACAGTCCCGCCAGACGAAACTTATGCAGATCTGCTGATAATCTGAACAAGGCGGTTAAAGGAGCAACCAAAGAAATCATTACGGATGTTGAAGTTCCTAAAATGGACTCGAGACTTGCTCACCTTCTGGAGGCTAAACACGCCCTCTCAGCCAGGTGGAAGACCCAAAAGCTTAATCGTAGACTCAGATCGAAAATCGCGCTTCTTAACAAGGAGATTGAAACCCATTCGGCCCAGCTCGCCCGGCAACAATGGGATGAGACGTGTACCGAAACGGACGGGCGTATGCGAAGAGGTAGCAAATGGAGCTTACTTAAAAGTCTCCTCAACGATAAACAATCTAAGGACACTCTTAGCCTTGCAACGGATAGGCTCATTAAAAAGCAAACCGCAATCGGTCTCACCGACAGGGAATTAGCCAACAACTTAGCACGTACTTATCTCCCCCTCGCCGAAGACGCGGATCGCCCAGTAGAGCGTTTGAACTACATGGGATTGTCGGCACCTGATCTAGACGAACCTTTCACCGTGTCAGAGATCAGACACGTTCTCTTCAATCTAAATGGCAGATCAGCCCCGGGACCAGATGGAATCACGAACAAACTACTTAGGAACCTAGACGATAGGGCAATCGAGATAGTCACGGCCAAAATAAATGAGGTATGGAAAAGTGGACAGGTCCCGATAGACTGGCGTACCGCAAAAGTGGTACTCATACCCAAACCAGGAAAACCTCCACATATAAATAATCTGCGGCCTATTTCCCTTACATCATGCATCGCCAAGGTTGCGGAGCACGCGATACATAACAGGATCACTGAACATATTGAAAACAAGGAGCTATTTAGACACAATCTAATCGGCTTTAGACAGGCGTTGTCCACGCAGGACGCTATGCTTTTGCTTAAGAAAGCAATCCTAAATAACCCTACTCGCGACGTGAGAGGGATCCTCGCACTGGACCTCTCCAAGGCTTTCGACAGGGTCGCGCATAAACACATCCTGACAGAGATTTCGTCTCTCAACCTGGGCCAGCGGTTTCATGATTACACCAGATCCTTCCTCGCTGATCGCAAGGCTCACCTTCGACTAGGCATGGTCACGGGAGGACCCTACGAACTAGGCACCTGCGGCACCCCGCAGGGCTCAGTCCTCTCCCCACTCTTGTTTAATATAGCCATGCACAAACTCTCCACTCGCCTCGCTGCAATTCCGAACGTGGGTCACGCCATTTATGCGGACGATATTACGATCTGGGCGCCGGGCGGATCGCTAGCCATGCTCGAACAGTCGTTACAAAGCGCGTTGGAGGCTACCGAAGATTTTCTTTCAAACACAGGCCTTGAACTCTCCCCCGCTAAATCAGAGCTACTGTTATACCGCCAGTCCAGACAGGGGGTCAGAAATCTTGCGCCTCTGGAAACTCTGCCGGTAGAAATTCGAGCTAAAAATGGGCATCCCATACCGAGGAAGGACTCGGTCAAGATACTAGTTCTCCTCATTGATGCCAAGGGCTGTAACTCGACGGCCCTCAACAGGCTCACTGGACAGGCTAGTAATGTCCTAAGACTTGTAGCCCGCGTCTCAAATCGAAGAGGCGGTCTTAAAGAGGATAATTTGCTCAGAGCTTATCAGGCATTCTTCCTGAGTCATGTCACCTACATCGCGCCGTACCTTAATTGGGGTAAAGCGGAAAAGGCCAAGCTCGACTCCCTAATCAGAACCGGCCTCAAGCGCGTGCTCGGCCTTCCGCAGTCCACAAGCACTGAGAAGCTGCTGGAGCTAGGACTCCATAACACCATCGATGAGCTGATAGAAGCTCACACAGCGGCTCAGATAATGAGACTTTCATCCACTAAGCCAGGGATTAAGATTTTAGAAGAAGCAGGAATCCAACCCAGACATGAACCGGCGACCAAAGTTAGCTTGACCCGGGAAACCAGAGCTCACATCATGGTTGACCCCGTCCCGCGAAACATCCACCCAGTGCATAACCAAGGCAGAAGATTCGCGAGAGCCAAGTCCATCCTTAAAAGGATCAATCAGCAGAAGCTAGATGCCCTCTTTGTCGATGCTGCCAGATATGACAGTGGGGATAAGTTCGCTGTCACGGTGGTAGACGTGGGGGGCAACCTGGTCAATGCAGCCTCTGTTTATACTAAGTTTGCCCATGTGGCGGAGGAAGCGGCGATCGCTCTGGCTTTTCACAGCTCAAAAGTTCCCGCTATCATCTTCTCGGACTCGCGCACCGCGGTTAGATCGTTCTCGTCCGCCCTCATATCTGAACAGGCGTACAGTATTGTGATCAAAGCACTACAAAGGACTAGGGAGAGTACCGAAGGAGGATACCAAATCTCGTGGTTCCCAGCCCATCTAGACAGCTCAATTAACCCGCTTGGATGTAATCCTAACGAGCAGGCCCACCGGAGAGCGCGCGATTTCACGCACCGCGCTGTCGCGGGTAGCCAGGCTTGGAACGAGGTCAACATCCACAAAGATCCATTAAGTACATTCCACGAAATTGTTTCTCATTATCGACTAGGCAGGAGGACATTTCCACCCCCTCACCCCAAATTGAATAAACCTCAGGCTACCACACTAAGACTCCTGCAAACCCGTACATATCCCACTCCTCGGTCTCTTCACAGGATAGATCCTGAACACTCACAGTCGTGCCCCAAATGTGGTCATGACTCATGCTCCTTTGACCACATGCTCTGGCTGTGCCCAGCCCTTAACGCCTCTCCACCCATCACGAAAGAACAATGGCAGGACTCTCTCAAGAGCAGCAATCTCAACATTCAACTCCAGGCTGTCCAGAGGGCCCACGACATTGCCGCGGGACTTGATCTCCCGGTTCCATCGTGGGCGGAGCCACCGACTTGATCTTCGGGAGCCTTCGGTTTGGCTCCCCGAGGTCTCAGTCCCTCAGGACTCAAATAAAGTTCTTGTCATGTCATGTCATGTCTTTCCCATTTTACGTCTCTTCTTGCCATTCGCCCTGCAGCATTTGTCAGAACTTTTTCAGGCTGCGCCCACTTCGCCTTCCTGTCAGGCGACGTCACAAATTCGCGAAAACTCAGCACGTCAAAGTAAATATGAATATTATGCCAACAAAACTGAATTCCTCTCGGCACTGCCGGCGACTGCCCCGTTCCGAGCTCATAAAAAGTAGGTTGCCCACCGATCGCTCAGGCACTTCCCACATGGTGTTGCCAAAGGAAAATAGATTTTTCTGAGTATAAGAAAAATGTTGCGTGGAATATAACGTTTCCGAGCCGTTTTGGCAAGTACACGACATCACTCTGTCAATTCTTCTTCGGTGAGGATCCGTTTTAGCAGAGTTTCCGAAGTACGCCACCGCGATTTTCGTCCAGCCTGAGGAAGTGGAAGCGAACAAGCAAGAGGAAGTGGACCAATCGCAGACGTCGTTATCATCCGCCTTTTCAGGTTATGTACTTTCACTGCACCAGCTCGGACCCACGAAACCTTCTTCACTTTTGCATCCTCCTCTCCTATCGTAAGCCAATTTGATAAGAATGTCAGGTCAAGGTAGGCAGTGTATTTAATTTTGATGGAAAGTAAAGTTGTCTATTATAGACGAGGAGAGCTTTTGATTGGACTCTTCAAAGAGCACTGTGGGTAACCACCCGCTGATTTTTTGTTGGTGGTTACGTAACTTTGACGTCAGGAGTTTTTAATAAAATATTAAAGGAATAGTTTCACGTTTTACGGCCCTAGGTTCACACAGAGAGATACGTAAATACAACACCTTAAGGACAAGAAGGTTGAAGAATGAAACAATTCAGCTAGAAAAATAAGACATGCTCAAGGAAATAAGAAATCCAATATAGACAGGACCCTCCAAGTGTGAAACAATGTTACACGAAGGAAAGCAATGCACCTATGAAAAAAAACTACATAGAGCAAGATATTTGGTCAATATCGCCAGTTCTCCATAGGCATGTCACAGGTACTTTGTTTCAATCTGTAAGTTACGCAGAAAGCAATATTTTTTTAGAAAGGTTAGTTCTGGTGAATTAAAGCGTTAAAATTCCGCGGGCGGTGTGTTACAAGTGGCTTTAGATATAGATCTGGGTTAAGAGGAAAAGTATTGTTTCTCCGCGAAAAATTCCAAGTCGTCGGTGTTAGTTTTGTTATAAAGCTCTAACGGAATACGTACATATTTCAGTTTAGGCCGGGTGAGTGAGCAATAAGCAGTTAAGAGTGTGAGTGTCAGGTGAGCCTGTCTGTATTTAAATCTAAGGAAGGGAAGCTTTTGTAAAGCCCATTTCGACGTTTTGGAAACTTGCGTGTTCAAGACAATTTATTTGACATTGCTACACCTACATACACACATTGATTAACTTATGTGAGAGGTTCAGAAGCAATGCTGTAGGCATAGGATAGATACTGTGCCGTTATAGAATATCTTAAGGTAATATAGCACGCAGACGATGTTGTTCCATTAACAACTCACCATTTCCTAAATGTGATAACCCTCCTAGTTTGGTTCATAGGTCTTTAACATCTGCGAGAAAAATTCGGCAAAGCGAATTGAGGTGATGACCGGCCTTCCATCTACCTCACTACTGATTGTGGATGACGCATGTTGTAATATGTCTTGTATGTAGCACAATATCTTCGACTTTTGAGAAAGCGAAGGTTTTCAAACTATATCACGGGAATAAGCATTTTCGGGTCAAGACCACAGTCTTCTGTATGACCATAGTTTTCACATTGTTATGCTATGGAGCGTTTCATAATTTTGTCACTCTACCTTGAAATTCAGAGTAAGCAAGCACAATATAACGAGAGAAGCATACGTATCAGAACTGCGAACACCTTGCTGTCCACGCTGCATCACTCACCAGTACGTCCTCCAAGCTCACGTAGGGAAAGCCGACGTCACGGATGTACAGAGATGGCGCCGAAGCGTTCAGTGAGCGGAAGGTGTGTCCGAAGTTGAGCAACTTCCTCGTGCCCAGCGAGAAGAGGAGCTCGTTGGCGGCCTGGCGACAAGATTTTCACAAGATAGTCGCAGTAATCTCTAGCTTCACTTGCGTTCGAGCAATACCAGCGAGAAATGTAAAGAAAGATCGTCAATACAACCACACATGACCTTACGCCGGTGCAATCACTTTTCCTATTCTCCCAGATAAAACAAGCTCCTCGTGGTGTAACGTGTAATGCTGCATGCGTAAAAAAGTTTTACATTTCTGCAGGAGCCACAACTAGCGTTAACGCTCTCGCCTTTTTTGTTCTCCCTCTCTTTGGTAAACGTGGCCTCCTATGACATGGGCGGCTTACCTGATGATGTCAGAATGGAAAACATGTAACTACAATGTATTTACTAGTTACATACGTGGCGTACTTGATGTTGTAGGGCTACTTTATGCTGTACCATCTCAAGAGGCAGAGCGCGTACGCCATTATACGCGGTTGTTGCGACAAAACGTGCCAAGGAGGCCCGTTTAGCCTTCAGCGTCTTAAATATGTTTTATCTCTTTTAACCAACCACAGCAACAAAGTGATTGAAGAGGACACTGTAGCATAAGGCTGCGGATAATTATTGCGTATCAAGACCAACATATCGTTTTTGATGTGCTGAGTTTGATACGTTAAACATGGCACGCCAAAAAAAGTTTCACACCAAGGAGAATTAGATAAAGCTGTTCACCTTGATTCGTGGCCGTGGCCATGCAGAGTACCGCATGACCATGCATAAATTGCACATTGCGTAAATTTTGAGAAAAATAAAAAAATTAAGGGGTTTTACGTGCCAAAACCCCTTCCTGATTTTGAGGCACGCGGTAGTGAAGGACTTCGGAAATTTTGACCACTTGGGGTTTTTGACGTGCACCTAAATCTAAATACCACGGGTGTTTTCGCATTTCGCCCCCATCGAAATGCGGCCGCCGTGACCGGGATTCGATCCCGCGACCTCGTGCTCAGCAGCCCAACACCATAGCCACTGAGCAACCATGGCGGGTAGAAAAATAAAAATGAGCAGTAATTCAGTTATACCTTTATTGCTGTAGTAAGTTGTTATTTAGTAATTGGTAAGTAAATTTATGCAAAACTGAAAGTTAGCTGCGCGGTATAAGAAACGAAACTATATAAGGCCATGTATTATAGTTACAGCACCTAAATGATTATTTTTGAATATCAAAAGTGAGTAGCATATATTAAGGGTTGCATACCACTGGTCATTGGCGGAAAAGTGATCGTACAATACCATTATCGCACTTTTGCGCTGTAGAAAACCTTTAGAAATACACAGTTCAGAAAAGCAGTTCCTGAGTAATAAATTGCTAAATGTATATCTGATTCCAAGATTAGTTTTTCCTTATGAAAATGATATCGGTATCGTCAAAAATTATTGTTAGCAAGTCTTTCTAATTTTGTTTGATGTGCAGGGATGGTTAGGTAATTTAAGGTTTACTGCGCAGAGTTCATTCGCTGGCGCGCAAACATGGCATTGCGGCCGCTGTGACCATAAGTTGGACATACGAGCTTATACATAGTAGCAGAACGCCGTAGTCATTCAGCAAGCATTGGCGGGTAGATTGCAGAAGTGCTCAACCTGTACAGGTAGTAGGGAAATGCGTGCCGAGAGTGATACGAACCTTGGATATGAGCTTCGCGTGCGGCAGGCACTCTCGAAGCTCCGCTTCCACGAAAGCAGAGCGGCAGTCGGTTGTGTCGCGGATCAGGCGACAGCGGTAGGGGACAGCGTATGCGTCTCTGAGGAACGCTGGCGACCCGACGCACTGCACGACGCCTCGGGCCAGGATGGCCACCTAGGGTGAACGCAGGTGCGGTGGTGCAATACGGTGGACACGGGCATGAGTTACGCGTTGTGGACAAAAAGCTACTCACCAATCACGATGAAGATGATTTTAACATTCATAACCATGATGGGCATCAGCCTATATTGTGTCAATGGCGAGACGAAGGCCTTGTCCACACATCTTCAATTAACCCTATCTCGTGGCAGCTATGCTAACAAGTACCTATAACTACATCCAGCGAGAGTTGGCAGTTGGGGGTGAAAACGTGGAGCTTTAACAAAGACGGCTGAAAGGAAACAGCAAAAGCGTAACAAGCTATGTATCGCAACGTGATAAATTCTCGTAAACTTGTACAAAAACGGCCTGTTGTGATCGGTCTCTCAAGTGTGGGAGACGTTCCAGCGTGCTTTCCCATGTCGAGATAATCTACCTCATCTCCGAAAAGGCTGTTGTTGTCGGCCTGGATTTTGACCTCTTAAGCGTCGGCCAGATTTCAGCGTGCTTTCCAATGTTGAGATAATTGCTCTCTTCTCCGAGAATGCGTCAGCCTCTCCACACTCGGAGCCGACACAAAGGGGAAGAGTTCGCTTACTTCACAAACTAACGAAGCCACTGACACTTTCCCAAGTACCCCAAACTTCCCAAGGAGACATCAACTACCACAAAACCGCGAGGGATTATTCAAGGTAGTCCTGGTCCCAATCTTAGGCAGAACCGCTCGAGTCTGGCACAGAGTCGCAACCATATACCAATGAAGTGAATGCATTCTTGCTACTTTTTTCATCATCGCGATGCCCACCTTCGTCGGCGTCCCCCGATTCTGGCGGTGAAGGCCCACCTCACACGGTCGAGATCGTATCAGGCCGAATGCATTAACGATCAATACCAAGTAGAGGTTGGATTTATGTAGAAATTAAGAGGGACGTCAGGATTTCGACAAGTCATGATACACCCGAAGGACATGACATGTGTTTGTTTATCGCAGCAGACGAGATGCAACGTAGACGCGGTCGAATTGGGCATAGTATGAAAACAACTGATACGATTGGGTAATCATTAATTATTGTGGAGCTTCTGTTGATGCATGGTATGAGAATTCATAATTACTTTTAAAGAGACATTTCATTTGACATAGAGTCGGAAGGATCCACTTTACTCATGTATCACAAATATGTGCACAATAAATAGTAGCCACCCGTCAAACGAAACGTAGTGGAGAAAGCAGCGGGTCGACGAATGGGCGGAAAAGGGTTGTGCTACAACCTGTTTAGAGAGAGAGTGTGTGTCTTCGGCTGCAACAATGCGAATAAAATGATGACAATTGCATAGACAAGGAAGCCACAGGTTCGATGCACTATTCCGGCATGGGGTCTTAGGTCGAAACATAGTAGTTCTGAAGAAAAGTAATGTACACCTACATCACTTCTATCGAAAATAGTCTTGTTTTGTGTGCCTTTTCATTTACCTACCAAACGCTGACTGTGCAGACCGTAGAGAAGAGAGCACGAAGTGAAATTTATAAGCATTGATCATTTTCATTGGCAGGCATATGCCCACAACAACAGGAGGTGTAGGAACCCGCACGAAACATTATACGTGACAAACATGTAAAAAACGTTTTAGTTTCCCGGATCACGTGGAAAGGCATTCACTAGCTGCAGAAATACACAGTTGGCATTTCCAAAATTGTATTTTTGGACTAGCTGCGGAAATATGTTTTTTGCCGGCATTTCCAAGCATTTTGGTGCTAGGTATGGCGCAGCTTTTGCAAAACGAGAAAGTAAGGATGCGTGACGCTGGGTGTGCTGGACAAACAAGTGGTTTAGTTTACCGTGTGCACAGAATTCAAGAAAAAGTTCACCTTTTTAACTTCGTTACCAATACTCGTTCGGCTTCGCAGCTACTGTTTTGTGTCAGTAGAGGCTGGCAGCTAGCGCATGCGAAACGACCTACTTTCTAATTAGAATATAAATTCGGTGCTGTTACGTGCCAAAATCAGAATCTGAATAGAAGGAGCGTCGTAATGGTGGACTCGGGATTTATATGGACCACCTGGGTGTTTCTCTTTACGTACACCGAATGCACAATACACGGACGTTTCTGCATTTCTCCTGTCGAAACGCGGCCGCCGCGGTCGGGATTTGATCCAGCGACCTCGTCTAGAGCAGTGTAACGCCAAAGCCGCTAAGCAACTACTGGGCTAACAGCGCACCTTGTCGACGACAAAGTCCAGTTCGTCTGGTCTCTGGCTGGTTATCAGTATGGCGCACTGGTCCTTGACAGTCTTGATGAGCTTTAGCATGCGGCGTCGCAGCATCACGTCCACGCCGCTCGTGAGGTCGTCAAGCACAAGCACCTGCAGGGACCACGGATGAGTTGCGCTTAATGATGCAATTACACGTGCCTGTGGAGACCTGGCTTGTCTTTTTTTGTTTTTAGTTGATGAACGAGATAAATCGTGACGGGCTCGAAAGGGAAGCCATGCTACGAAAGCGCTTTCGTGCCAATTTGCGCCTGCCACGGTTTTACCGATGCGACACCTTCAACTGTTCACGGGAGTGCTATTGGAGCAACTACAAGAGGTCACGTTGGTGTGCGTGAAAGTGAAAAAAAAAACAACAGAAAATCTCAACCAGGTTGCTGTTATTTCAGACATGTTTCATCGCACCTTGTCAACCTTTGAGCTCGTGTATAAACTTACCTTGGTGTCTACGATGACCACTCCAGTTTGTTATGGTATTAGGGCCGCGAAAATTCCATGTGAACTGGTAGTGAAACATTTTGTTACCTTAGAGTATCCTGCTGAGAAGATAAAATAATATATATATATGGGGTTTTACGTGCCAAAACCACTTTCTGATTATGAGGCACGCTGTAGTGGGGGACTCCGGAAATTTTTGACCACCTGGGGTTCTTTAACGTGCACCTAAATCTAAGTACACGGGTGTTTTCGCATTTTGCCCCCATCGAAATGCGGCCGCCGTGGCCGGGATTCAATCCCGTGACCTCGTGCTCAGCAGCCTAACACCATAGCCACTGAGCAACCACGGCGGGTGAGAAGATAAATTGAATCTAGCCTTTAAAACCAGACAACTGTAGAAAACCCTAAAGGCCACCTATAATCCAACGCAGCGTTGACGCGCGTGCGTGCTGCGCACGGGAACTCCATGCGAGCAAAAGCGCACCACTCTGTTTGGGGCGAGCTCCACCACTGGAAAAGCTGGCGCTGCCGTTGGCGTGACGTGGTATGAGAGATCACGTGGACAGAGCGCCAGCGTCGGCTGCTTCGGAAGCGCCGAATGAAATTTGAAAACGAAAGTTTGAAGTCCCACCTGCGGTAGTGGTTCCGATTAGGTGGGGAGGTTTTCCCACTTCGGGTGTATGCTTGACAACACTTGGAAGCACTACAATAGGCAGTGGCTGCCTTTAAAGGCGTCCAACATGATACGCTCCTGCGCGGTGCAGCAGTGCCGGACGTACGCGATGGAGCCCGGCGTTAGCCTTCCCACATATCCGTGGGACAAGAAGCTGCATGAAGCTTGGATCGCTAATTTAAGAACCAGCAAGCAGCCATCGGCTCTAACTCGGGCGCGCAGCAAGTATTACCGCGAGGAAGATTTCTGCTATGGCGTTGGGGCTGCTATGTTCAATGCGCAGCAGAAAGCGCGCAGTGAGACTTTCGCCCGCGCAGGCTGCTCCGCTAATGTCATGAAGCTTTGGTCTATGAACTTGTTAATGCTACATACTGGCAAATTCACCGGAATGGAAAGGGAACGGTATGAAACGGATTAAAAAAATACATGGCCCGTGCTCATGTTTGTCTTAGCACGTACCAAACTATAAGTGCACTTGATTAACAATGAGCAGCGGGAAATTGCTCGCCGAGAAGAACGAAAAACATACAGCGCGACGCAACTAGAGAAATGACGATATTGAAACGTTGAAGGATTTAACTTTCGCTTTCAGCTTGCTTCGGTGCTTCCGAAGCAGCCGATGCGGTCGCTGTATCCACGTGATCACTCATACCACGTCACGTCGACGGCAGCGCCAGCTTTTCCAGTGATGGAGCTCGCCCCCAATAGAGGGGTCGGTTATTGCGCCACCGTAACGACGAACATGGTGTCGCCAACCTCCGCCGACGCTGGATGACACGCCCGCTGCGCCGAACTATGAAGTGCCCGTAGTGGGTGCATTGGTGAAACCGAGAATAGATCACTTCTACAATGAAGTGCTTGGTATGCAAAAAAAAGACTATCAAGAAAAATATTGGTGAATTTGCCACTTTCAATACTGAGGCAGCTCATCCGTTTTCGGCAACGCTACCAACAGCAGGGGTTAGCTAATATTAAACTTACGTTGTTATCAACTTGCCCAAATCGCAATCTTAGTGAAGACGCTCGTTTCGACGTACTTTATTAGATTAACAACACTTAGACGCTAGTTCATCTAAGGTACTGTTTTAGGAGAGTGTCACTCGGAAAAAGAAATAGAACTCTATTCTGACAGTTCTTTTTGCTTATTGTGTAAAGAGAAGAGTTCACCTCGTTGCGTTCTCATTAATACGGTTCTCTCACCTCACCTCTTATACACAGCCAAAGTGCGCTAAGAAACTTTTTAAGAAGCCGTCGCTTGATTCGTTTCCTTTATGCAAAAACGACGTCTTCCGGCGAACGTTGGGAATGGGCACTAAAGGGGTGACATGTAATGGCATTTATTACTGTCTGCCCTGTGAATAGGTCGTCACGTGATCACCCACCTTTGGTGCTGCCATAAGTGCAACGCAAAGTCCGGCGCATTTCCGGAGGCCTTGCGAGAGTTCGCTGACCAGGTCGTGCCGGCGTGGGTGCAGGAAGAACGTTCTAAGAAGTTCAAACACCAGCGTCGAAGACACGTTTTGGTCGGTCATCTGGGCGAAGCGTTAAATAAAATGGTAGGCCAGCCTAATCTCTGACAGGTAGTGGCACTCGCACTTCGGTGTTAATGCCAGTTAGGTTAAGCGTGCCAACGTCTTTTCCCTGGCATGGTATGCGGGCAAGGAGTGAGGGAGCGCGACGAGTAGAGTAGAGATACAGTAACTCTAGCGACGAGTATGCGCAGCGTGCGCCACCTGGCGAGGGGCAACCCTCTAGCGAGCGGCGCAAGGAGTGCACCTTACCCTCCCTCTCCGGTGCTGACGTCAGAGCATGTAACGAGCGCGCGCGCAGCTGTTGCAAGCAAGCGAGCGAGCCAGCAGGCGTCCTCTGGGAGAGGAGAAGCGAGAGGAGGGAGTGACGTCCCATCTGCCCTGCTAAGCAGATGTTCAGTCCATGCGAGACAAATGGTTTCGATTTTTAGCTGCTTAAATGCCATTCCACCTTCTTGTGTGTGACTTCATTGGAGACGTCAATACTTCCGATTTCTACTTCCGGGATTCCAGGAATTTCGCCGAAGTCATTCTCACGAGGCGCGTCTCTAAAGCCTGCGATTCCATGCTTTGATATGGGTTAAGCAGTGATTAATTTTAATTATTCTAGATACTTAAGTAACTCAACCGGTAACTGAACTTATGCTCTAATATGATATCTGTAATGAAACCCATGAATTTTGTACTCTATCTTTCTTTATTTTTTTCTGATTTATTTTAAATTTCGTCCCCGCTGGTCTCAGGAGATGAACCGGAAGTGCTGCGCACAAAAGAAGAGTGTCACGCACTGCTTGTACCACTAAAACGATTATATCATTCTCATAGTGTGCAAGCAGCCTGACCGCACATGCTATAAAATGCGACAATGAACGAGAAGAATACGGCGCTTATGGGGACAAGCTTATTTGTTATTTATGCAGCACAAGAAATGTAGACAACGAATTCAGATAAATGATGGGGCATATTATTATGTTTAACTGGAATGCAGAAATACATGAAATAGCGAAAGAGAAGCGGACGCAAAAAAGAGTGCCTCCCGCCGGAACCGATCCTGCACCTTCTGCGTTAGGCGTGCGATGCCTTACCAGTTAAGCTAGCGTGGATACCATCTACTCGTCTGCTTGCATTGATGTTTATGTATGTGCCCAAGATTAAAACCACTCGTGTGTTAGCGAGCACCACTCAGCCCCCTTGACAGGCAAAATAACACGTATACGAATTCGTCGGTCACCACCATTAAGCCGCGCTCACGTGCTCTCAGTTACCAGCGAAACAAAGGTCTATTGGAAGAGACAAGCCGAACTACGTCCCTTCCGCGCGCTCTTGAAAAGCAAGCAGCTAGACTCACGCATATCCATTATTTCTAATCTTAATGATCGTTGCAGCTCGGCCTTCTCCTTACCGAAATTGTCGAGGTACCAAATACACTAATAATAACTGCATTGCCATTGCGAAAGATGCCGTACACGAATTCTTGAACGCTACACACAGTCAAGACAAGTAAAATATTAAATTTTTTCATAAAAGAATACACGCATATATGTAAAAAACTGTGCCCGAAATAACTGATATCAATGCTTTCATGTTTTCTGTCTATTAATAAATGAAGAATCACCAGGTGAAATTTAGAAATTTATAATTTTGAAACCAGCAAAGCAGTGCATGCCGCTGATATGATAAACGTAAAGGCCATGAAATAAACAAGTTGAGCACAAATATTTTAATGAAACTTTGTCATTCAAGAACCTTGTTTACAGTTTTGGTCATATGCAATGACCGAGAAAAAATCTCAATGTCCTAACCTTTGCTGCAATTTATTGCGCAAGATCAGCCCTCACCGGTCGCGTATTGCGAGCGATTCCTCCGAAATTATAGTCGCATCAGAAAGCACATATAAAAAGCAGGATTTCTGCAAAATATACGAGGGCGAGTGAAATGAAAGTGAGCCAATGCGAATATATGACAAACGGGGAACTTTTTAAAATGTAGTCTCCAGGAGCATTTAGGCATTTGTTGCACTGATTAACGAGTCGCAAGATTCCCGTCTCATAAAACTCCTTTAGTTGCTGTTTCAAAAAGACTGTAACTGACTGCTTCACGTCATCGTCTGACACGAATCTGGTTGCCTCGAGCTGGTTTTTCAAAAGCTCCAAATGTTCAAGTCTGAAGGCGACAGGTCGGGGCTGTATGGCGGATGTTCCAGCTTTTCCCACTTGAACTTTACCAGTTTTGTATTAGCCACATCAGTGACGTGGGCACTGGCACTGTCGTGGAGCAAGATGACCCCATTCATCAATTTTCCAAGTCGTTTGTTCTTGATGGCAACACGCAGCCGATCCAGCGTTTAACAATATCGTAAACGATTGATAATCTCTCCAGATTACAAATTCGATCAGTAATGGCTCCTGACGATCGAAAAAGAAAATCAACAACACCTTTACGGCGGTGGTGAATTCGAATGTTTCCACTGTAAGCATTGCCGTCGTGTTTCAGGTTCGTAATAGTGGCAGCATGATTCGTCCCCGGAGGCAATTGCAGACATGAATTTGTAACCCTCATTGTGATACCGGATCAGAATAGTCCGGATCAGAACAGATCAGAATAATCCGGATCATGAGACTGAAATAATCAGAAGAATAAGAATGGGCTGGGGTGCGTTTGGCAGGCATTCTCAGATCATGAACAGCACGTTGGCATTATCCCTAAAGAGAAAAGTGTATAACAGCTGTTTCTTACCAATACTCTCCTATAGTGCAGAAAGCTGGAGGCTTACGAAAAGGTTTTTTAAAAGGACGATGCAACGAGCTATGGAAAGAAAAATGATGGGTGTAACGGGAGGATAAGAAGAGAGCAGATTGGTTGAGGGAACAGACGCGAATTAACGACATCTTAGTTGAAATCAAGAAAAATAAATGGGCATGGGCAGGGCACGTAATGAAGAGGGAAGATAACCGGTGGTCATTAAGCGTTACGGTGTGGATTCCAAGAAACTGGAAGCGTAGCAGGGGGCGGCAGACAGTTAGGTGGACGGATGAGATTAGGTTTGCAAGGACAACATGGCCACAATTAGTACATGACCGGGGTAGTTGGAGAAGTACGGGAGAGGCCTTTGCCCTGCAGTGGGCGTAGCCAGGCTGATGATGATGAGGTGTGTTCGCAAAGTCACAGTGCCGTGTGAATTTAGAAAAGCATGACTGAAATTTAGGCCGATTAAGGCAAATAAAACGCAACACACAAACATGCTCCTTCGTAATACTAACATTTGTACCTCGAAAATCACGCTTCGTAAACACATACAAATAGTTTATGAGCCGATCACACCAAGAATGCTGCGCTTTATATTAGATGTCAACTGGAGTTGAGTCTGCCTGCTGTATTATATTTTCAAAATGGCAGTTTTAAGGTAACTTTCTTTAAGCCGCTTGCACATTAGTGCTAATGAAAGCTAATAAAACACGAACAGGACAGTTGAAACGCTTTAACAAATTTTTCGGGTCCCGAAAGTGTGTACTTTGTAATTCTGTACCTTATATGTGTTAAATGAGGTTTCAAACTTTCGAATGCAGGAACCCCAATTTCGTTCGTCTAATCAACGTAACATTTGATTCAATTTATTGTACAACTTATGATATGTGCTGTGCCAATGTTGCAGTCCAGGGCCGCTATCTCGTACACGTTCGTAAAGCCGACGTTCGATTTCGCCTTCCGCGATTGGACTAGATTGACCTAGGCCGCGATATCGGCGCAGCCTGGACAATCGCACGAGGCGAAATCGAACGTCGTCTTTTCGAAGGTGTACAAGATAGCGGCCCAGCACTCTAGCTGCAGCTCATCTTCGAACTGCAACACGTCTTAACGCGATGCAAAGGGCCGCGATGAGACGGGAGAGAGGGCACCACAGGAGATAGCATCTCGGTTGCGCATGCCTTGCGCCGCCTGGCAACTGCGGGGACGGTCTGCTTTATTCTGAACTGGTTGTCTACTTCTTTCGTGTCGCGTAAATGACAAATAATCTATTCCCAATAATCGCTATATTCTTCTCGTTCATTGTCGTATGTTGTAGTCTGCGCGGCCAGGCTGCTTGTACACTGAAAAAGTGACGTTATCGCGTTAGTGGCACCAGCATCGAGTGATAATCTTGTCTCGCGCGCGGCAATTGCGGTTTGTCTCCTGGAGCGATCCGGGAAAAAATTCTAAATAAATCAGGAAAAAAAACAGAAAAATAGTACAGTACAACATTCATGGGATTCATTATAGATACGATATCAGAGCATAAGTTTAGTTACAAGTTGAATTACTGAAGTGTCTACAATAATTAGAATCCATCTATCTAGCTAGCTAGCTAGTTAACCATTACTGAAGTCGTTTCCCGGCAAACTTGAATCCCTCGGTAGTCCACGGTCTAATGCGTGGACCATGGGGCTGCTATGGAGAGGGAACAGAGTACGAAAGCAACCGTGCGGCCAACTTCGGTCACGAAGATATAACATTGGGCGTGTGCTGTTGTTCGATGAACCTTGTTCACCGCACCTTTGCTCAGTGGGAATGCGCCACTTAGTATGCGCAGCTTTCAATGTACGTCGGCCCTCCAACTTCGGTCACTGGGTACGTGCTGATCTTCGTGATGCTCTTTCACGCCACGTTGAACCTCTTTCTAGCAAACTTGGGTCACTGGTTATCTACCGCTCTTCAATGACAAGAAATATACTTTAAAATTACGCCAATACTGGGAGGAATAAAACGCGCCTCATCAGTATTCAGACAATTTAGTGTAAATGACAATTAGGCACCGCCCCGCACGCACTTCGTGGCGGCGCCACTAGATGGCACAGCGTGTTCTGGGAGAAGCATGCACGCGCCGTACATGATGAGTTTTCGCTGTGGAAATACAATGTATCGCTAGATTGCTTCAATGCCAATCGCGCATCAGCACCAAAATACATCGTGACATAGATACCGCCTGATTTTGTTACGCACAACCACATGAAGCCAAAAGGTAATGGAGACAAGGAAAGCATTATGTAAATTAATGCTTCTTTTATTTGAAGTGCAAAAGTCATAAGGCTAGGGTAACTGAAAGTGGACGCATAAACTACTTGCCGCTAGTGAGAGCTGCCCACACTCTCTGCATGAATGAGTACGTTGCTGTAAAAATTAACCTACAGCAGCGGCTGTTCATTTTTGTACGTTTGGGTGACTAATGTTCTGCGTTATCGTTACTACAAGTACCCGCATGGCCATTCAAAGTTTAGGCAAAAGTCTGAACTATCCGTAATTTCAATTCAGGATGAAACATTTATAAGAAAAGGAATCACCTGGGAGAAGTAGTGCAGGTTCTCGCTGACAGTCATGTAGGGAAAGAGCATGCAGGTCTGTGGTAGAAAGCCAACGTGGCGCCTAGCCGCGCGAGGTGATTGGCGGACGCTGTGCTGGCACACGAAGACGTCACCTCCGGATGGCGCCTCATAGCCGACGACGATGTTGGCCAGAGTCGACTTGCCGCTGCCGTTGGGGCCCAGCAGCGCCAAGGCTTCGCCCTCGTAGACGCGCAGCCGGACGTTTTTCAATACGACGCGGTGCCCGAAGACCTGAGGCCGCAGAGTACCACCGTTTGCCAATAGTTGTAATATGTGACATTCCCTTTTGCAGCAGGTGAGTACACCATTTTCTTGTTTTTTTGAGAACTAAAATATTGACTGGACGACGAACAGCTAGTATGGTACCGATCTCTCTAAGACCTTTGCACCCTATTCCGGACTCAAGTCCGTCCCATTGTCTTCGGTAGGGCTCCCGGTTACCACCAAAGTAGTGTGAAGGCTTTTCAGCACTGTCGTAGGTGCTTTGTACGAATGAGAAAAACTTCAAATAACCAGATTAGTGGCTTGTGCCAGCACTCCCTTTCAAATGCGGTGCTCTTATCATCATAAATTTCATCTCAGTTTTTTCCCTTGAGCGAAGCAAAGCATCTGTGTTCTGTTTGTGGCGTTAATAGTAGAAGACCAGCTAAGGTCCCCAAATATTCAGGGTGCGTCAGCACCATCTACTGGAGATTGCCAGTTCAACCTAGTTTTCTCCTCAAGAAGCCATTACTGTTGAAGAGCAGCGTGAGACACCCTAGACGTTGCAGCCAAGACAACTGGCGTCAGGAACGAAAGCACAATTTAGACGAATGAGGCAAGCCCTCGCTTTGTATTTGAACGCTGACTGCGGCTCACCTCGCGTAGCTTCGTACAATGACAGTGTTTTGCAATGGGAACCGCGACAATCACTGTTATAGCGCAAAGTTCAAGGAATTGTGACTCATTTGGCAAGGCATGCTCAATGTAACCTTGTCTATTGCAACCGGCGTACAGTAGGGGACACAAATGCACATGTGATCAGATTACGCCCATGCTGCAAACAAACGTGCTGGGAGCTGTGCTTTGATACACATGTGCTGCCATAGCAGAAAGCACATGGGGTCTCAAATCAAGTGTCTCACACCAAATCAAATCAAGCTAAATATGCACTCGATTTGATTCTGCCACTGCGAGCTTGTTTGAGCCATTGTACATGTAAGTAGGAGAAAACCGCCCATTAAACGGTCCAGGTATACCCACCTCTAGCACTGTTACCACATTTATTTGAGCATATTGCTTCAGATACACAACGCTTAATTTTGTTCGCCGCGTAATCGCAGGCAGAATCTTCGACCTAACAATGCAAATACCTGAGACAATCAAGTTGGCGCGATGTGACAATATGTGTGCAAGTGTACCATTGATTGTCCACACCAACAACAGTATATTTGAACATGAAAATCTCGTTTGATATTTGGTGGAATAATCTGTACTTTATGGCATTGTTATTAGAAAACAACATTGCGTGTGCCCGTCTTTCGTTTCTGACTTTTTCTGGCAAACTCCATACAGTGTTCTTTCTTTACTCTGCAACGTATAGAATGCCACAGAAGCCTCACACTACCAACGCTACCCGACCACATGGTCAGTTCCTTTTCGAGAACATACCATGGCTGAAGTAGTAGTGACCTTCAAATAAATAGATTAATAAACGACTTGATATTCACAGTGATAGATACATCCTGTACGACGAAACGAAACCTCATGTTGTATTTCTCTAGTTCTTTATAAAGATGTGTTACAATTTGGTTTACTGTGTGACGTTGCAGTTCTTGTTTCTGATCTCTGTAGGTATTTTTTAGTCCTGCTGTTGTGATCGCTATCAATCCCAGTATTACTTTTTTATTTATTTGTTTTACGCTTATCATGTCCTTGTGGTTCATGCGTTCACCGTAAGCTTATTTAGAACTGTTTTCCAGCATACGCCTGATTCCATGGGTCTCGCCAAGCTATCGTTAGACAAACGTTTTGTTCCGTAAATTTGAATTGGCACGGAATGCAGAAATAAAAGTGAAACGAAATTTGGAGATATGCACTCTTTCTGCGAATAATAAAGTAAGTTGGAAGGGCGCGCCGGCAGTGCTTCATTTCGCACTGCGAGTACAATAAGCACAACGCTACATTAAGATTCCGTGCTCCACTGTTTTAGCTACACGTGCTAGCAGGATTTCCGCGCTTTAAGCTCCCAGTTGTGACCGGCAGCTTGCTACGTCATGCGTTTGCTGGTGCGTTATCACGTACTTGTTACATTCACAACAACCCATTGAACGCTTTGTGAGGAGTAGTAGCTTGGCTTTTAATATCAAGCGAAATCTGCAGGTAATCTTAGAGAAACAGGTAGTAAATTCTCAGGTGTCCCTGACACACCCTTTTTAATGCATGGACTTAAAGCACCGCCAAAGCGAACACATTGGAGCACATGTAGTTTTGCGTTCGTTAGGACCTATTGTTTTGTCAAATCAATGACATACATGAACTAGTCAATTGCTAACCGGTTATAGTTTAAAAGAGTTCGAGCAAGCATTGAAACGGCTGCAGGATACTAGCTCTACAGAAAGCATGCACCCCTTTTTTGGATGCCCGGGAACTTCAATTTTACTGATATGTTTGACCCGTTACAAGCTTCATCTTTATCATAAGTGATTTCTTAGGAGGGGCTACTACCTTTGTCACGTTGTCCACGTATATTCCTGGTGGCTCATAGAGTCGGTGCTCGCTTCGCTCGAACAGCTCGTGCTCGGGATCGGGAACTTGCCACGGTGTCCGGAGTTTAGATGACTGCACGCACGCGCACGCTATCATGTAGAACTTCCCCACAGCACATCAAGTCACGAGGCAGTGTTCATGCAGGTAGTAGTACTCAATAATGCCAACTGCTATCCACACGCTGCCAAGTGGTGTCGGCTCAAGTAGGGTATCTGTAACAACGTGATCAACATGAATGAACACTGGATAATCACTAAAGGAGATAACTGTAGCTTCAATGTACGATATTATAAATCATTACGTAACATACGCCTATATTCACAGAAACAGATAGCTCGACTGAACGAGATGGTATTTCGGAAGAGTAAGCCATCTTACTTCAGTCGTTTGATCGTGAGTTTTATTATAAAAATGGCTGTGGCTTAGGTAAGGTTAAGCCCAGGATGCGAAGCATACTAGCCTTTATTTTAGTTGTTGAACCACTGTTTAGCCTAGTGAACTGCTGCTGCTTGGCTATATTTGGTTCGGCTAGACGAAGAAACAACTTATGCATTACTGCTTCGCCTTCAAGAGTGGAACGCGACAGCGTTCCCGTCGACCCGCCAAGGGGTGTAAGACAATGGGCTACAGGGCAGCGACTACGCGCCCCGCATTGGACGCGGTGAGCGTCGAACAAAGCAGCGTTCGGCGCGGCAACGAAATGTGCGCCTGAGCAAGAGACGCACGCCTTAGAAACAGCTCGTTTCTAAGGCAACACCGCATTCACTAGAGGCGCTTTTGTACCGCTTTGAAGCATCGTACTCGTGGCTCAGTGGTAGCGTCTCCGTCCCACACTCCGGAGACCCTGGTTCGATTCCCACCCAGCCCGTCTTGCAAGAGTTGAGCCAAAGCCACTTCTCCTCTGTCGTGACGTCACGGTGTCACGTGGTTTCAAGGCGACACCGCCGCGCCTGAGGAGCTGGGTTGAGCTCTCGTAATATGCTTCGCATAAAAACATTTGACGCACCGTATTATACCCTAACAGTCAGTGATAACATTTGCTTTCCACTTTCCTTTGAGTCCGTCAAGCTGTTTGCATGCGCTTTCTGTGACGGCTTGGGCTGTTCTTATTTCCTGAACCAATATTCAGCACACTGCGATCCTAGTTTATCTGTTTGTGCGTGCTCACGTGCTTTGATTGCTTGTTTTAGAAGTGATATAAAAGCGCGTAACAAACACAGCGACGAACAAAAGAAAGTCTCGCAACAATCAGTGGTACATACCGGGGCCACAATATTGAACGGAAGAACCCTTTCGATAATGTAGCCCTTGTGGGGTGAAGACGCTTCTAATTGCAAACATGCCACTGGGTAGAGTGATGTACTGAATAAATCAGGTCGGCAAGACCTTGCGTTTTAAGCACTTTTTAATGAAATGCATGGATCACTCACGTATAAGCCTGCATCAATACGTTGATTTAAACGATTTCGGTAATTATTCACTCAATCTTTTATTGTTTCGTCCTGGAATAATTATGTACATACGCAGTGCAGTGTACAACTACGCACGCCGTCGGTACTTCAGCGTGAAATTTCGGATGCATACTTCTAGTCGATTGTCTTCCTGCAGCGCAGTTTTGAGCTAGACTTTAAAATTTGTAACAAACCGCATTCAGTCTTTACCTGTTGGAGTCTCGAAAACCTCCCAAAATTATCCCAGATTTGGCTACGAAACTGAGAATTTATAACCTGCTATCTCTTCTTTTCTCTCTCTGCTCTAAAAAGCGGATTTCATGTGCCCATGATTTTGCTCGCCAACTACACTGCGGCTAGCCAAAAAGAAAGCAACCTTTTTCAAATTACAACTATGATGACAACAGCAACGGAAATCAATCAACCAATCAACCACGTATTCAATATGCCCAGCAACAACCCTGTGGGCTGGGTGCTGGTGCAGAGAAAAAAGAAACACAAGGAAGATAAAAATGTAGAACAACTACGACTAAGACCTATGCTGACAGTAGTAATACTAATTATAATACCATTAATAATAATAAAGTGCAGGAATTTCTTGTTCGTAAACGTATTACGAAATACCGGCTCGCCTGAGCCGTGTCATCTTTACAGTGCAGTGTTTGCACCAGCTTATAAGTTCCAACTTGAATCAATACTGCAGTTGGAGTAGCATTTACTCTAGCTGAAGTGTCACAAGATGGCGGCAATAGCGCCGCAGTGCGGAACTCCTGCATTCGTTTGATGCATACCAGAATATGTTGACCGGCTGGATAAACATATCCGATAATTAAATACCCGGCGTGGCTATGGTTATACGCTCCATGGCTATGACGTTCAAATTTTACCACAAGGTCCCATGTTCGAATCCCGGCCGCGCCTGCCGCAGTCCGATGTTGGAGGAAATAAACAAAAAAAAGGTCATACATCATGACTCGCGTGCATATTAAAGATTTCTGAATAAGCTCGTAGCCCCAGAATAGAGAATGCGGCGTCTTTCCTCGTGATATTGGGTTAACACAAAAAAAGATACGTTTTTTGCAACGTGCTCGAAAAGTTCACGATGCCGCAGTATTTTCATTTCACTCTTATAATAAACTTGCCGTCACCTCGCATTTAATAATAAAAACTTGCCGTCACCTCGCATTTACCGGCATAAACGCCGTAGGTATAGCCACAGTCGATGGCACATCAGGTAGCCCTTTCGTTCTGCCTTCAGATATCACACTGACGTTGACTACAGTAGGTTCAGAAGTCTCAGACAGGATATGGAATACGTTCTTCCATAAGAGGAAGCTTCAGCTCGGGTGATCCTATCTAAATACATGTAAAAGGAGAATTCGTTTTTCTCAGCAACCACTGCACGAAATTTGGCGAGGTTTGTTACGTTTAAAAGAACAAATCAAAATCTAGTGACTGTTGGTTACGAATTTTCGACTTCGATCGTTAGTTTTTATTAAAAAGTGGCGAAAATCGGAACTCTTAAGAAAACGAAATTGCCAAGTTTACAACGTAACTGGACAATGAAACATGATATCAGAATCCTGTGAATTGCATCTAATAGTTCATCTAATGTGGAAAAAATTGATATGTTACATATGAATCTTGAACAATACAGTAATATGGAAATACAGCTTTTGCGGAACGCTTGCAAACAATGTAACTAAATCATATAAAATATAAAATCACATATCAAATTTTCCATTTTAAAGGTTCCAACAGCTGCCGTTGACAGAGCTATTATTCTATAAAATTTGTGCTTCTAGTTTTTGAACTTTCGAATTTTCGAAAATATATTTAACAAATCCAAGCCCTAAATCGATATCCCGCTTGCAGCAGTCACTAGAATTGAACTTTCTCTCTGATATGCAACACATTTCATTCAAATCGGTCCAGGGTTTATCTCAGAAAACTGTTTTTCCGCTGTACATGTATTTCAATAGTACGCGTTGGAGTTGGGCCCGAGCTAAAGCTTCCTCCTAAATATTTATCGCGCATTTACCATCTGCATCACCATATCTCGTTGTATCTTGCATATAGACAATGTTCCGGAGAAGGGAAAGGAATATTACATTTTTATTATTGGCACTGCCTATAGAAAATAACCGACATGGTAGACGAAGAAAAAAAAAAGAATAGTGCCGTTGATAGAAAAGTAATGGCGGCAGTGAGGATTGAACTCACGACCACTGGTTTACGAGACGAGCGCTCTGTCACTGAGCTGTGGTGGCGACGAAGGAAGAATCGACAACGTTGCATGATTTTTAGCGAAGCGACAAAATTAACCGCACAGGAAACGAAAATGTATTCAGCAGAAATACGCGTACGTACAAATTGCTGGCTCGCACAGTAACCGGCCCATTAAGAACAGATATAGAACAAGGGAAGAAAAATAACTGAAGAAAAAGAAGAGGGGGGCAGTTCTCATTGCAGGCCAATAGAAAAGCGTGTTTGCTTGCAAATAGCAGTAACAAAAAGGAGGTGGTCCCTGCAAACAGAGGGAAGTAGGCGTATTATTTTTTTTCCTGCACTCGCTGAACACGTCATTCCGTACAAAGTAGACATCATTGGAGAGAGGTGACTGGCAAATTATTTATGAGAAAGGAATGATAAAAAACTGAAGAGCTATTGATAAATGCGGCACATTTATTTCTAGAGCAAAATGGCTGAATGCATTATCGGTTAATCAAAATAAATATTCGTCGTAAGTGCCCAAATGCGACACGCATATTGAAGAGGTGCCGATAGAGCTTTCTGTAAGAATAACGCATACTCAAAGCTGGTGTACTTGAGTCGTCAAAAATCGAAGCGCAGCTTCCAAATGAACAACAGAAAGCAAGAAAATTGCAACGGAATAAAAGAAAATCGCCGCGAGAAAAAAAAAGGAACCACACAGCCGCCAGTGAGGATCGAACTCACGACCGCTGGTTTACAAGACCAGCGCTCTGCCACTGAGCTATAGCGGCGATGAAGCCCAGGCCTGTTAAGACGCTACCTAATAGGGAAGGCATATATGTTTGATCGTCGCAATTGCGCGAAACCCTGACGTTAGTGTCATAAGTATGTATGTTATACGTTTCACGACAACGGTGACGACGCCCACTGTTCCCTTACAATATAATGCTGGGAGAAGACCAAACTCACATGAACTTGGGCTGCCCATGGTTTCTCGCACAGCCTTAACTTGTTACCGTTCTTTCTTTTTTACTAGATTTTCTTTGTTTGTTTGTTTCGATATTTGCAACCGTACATTAGGCATTATGAAGGAACAGGATCAACGTATGTAATTTGTCTTTATTGGGGAGCATAGTTTCAACGTACTGCCAAGCTTTCAGTAGGGAGTTTTAGAAAAGCGTTTGCAACCAAACGTAAACGCATTACGTACGTAAAGAAATAGCATTGTCCTCACTGCGCATGCTCCAAACATTACTGTTTTTGTGGTAGTCTACGTGCGCTATGATAACGTACATTGTCAGACAAATTTAACGTTCGTAACGCCTGTAAACGCGCGCAAAAAATTTGTGCTGTAAAAATAGCGCCCGTGGTTTCCGCTACAGTAGGAATTCTTGTGATGGCCACAGCCTCACTGATCATTACTAACTATTGAAATGAGCTGTCGCTTCCTCTAAACTAATCGGAAACGTTCTTTATAAACGCTTAGCACGTCCGATTTCTAAAGTCGTTTGTCAATTGTGGCGTCTGCAGGCCTAGCGAGATGCGTTTGCTTAGAAACGACAGGATGATTGGTAAGGGAATGTCTTGGCTTGGATACGTTTAGCACTAGGCACCCCGTCTTGCACAGTCTTCCTTACTTTGGCGCTGTAATACGGTAAACTAAACTACTAAAGGGACGAGCACCGTAACGTCTCGCAAAGATGTTTGCGTCTAATATAAAGCGACAAACGGTATTCCAAGACTATATACACAAAAAAGGCGGACGCAATATTTTAACACAATAGAACGCTGTTTTGTGGTTGTCCAGAAAGATATTAAACACCTACTCATGTCCCTGGTCTGTCGTGGAAGAGCTAGCTCCACTATCTTTCCGGGAGGGCGCCGAGCAACTAATTGATAACCACTGTGATAGGCATCATGGCATTGCGCCAATTACCGAGATAAAGAAAAGACACGTAGCGAATGCTTCTTACTAGGGCCGATGCAGCTACACTGAGTGCTGCTTGGCTACAGTGAAACAACACCAAGTATTTTTTATGGGGAACACACACACACACGGAAAGAAAGCGTTGTCATGTCTCTATCCCTACCATTCTTTTTCAACTAGTCTGCGTCGCTTGAAGATATTAGCAGAAAGAAAAATGTCGACGACAATATTGTAGTTCACCTAGAACATTGCTTAAATTTCATGATGCTGAAAAGTTGCCTAAATTACCTATTACCTTTTTAGTTGCTCACTTAAGGGTACATGTTTCAAATACGAAATTAAACCTCAGGAGTATTTTATATACGTCTGCTCATCAGAAATCCTAATACTAGCATCACTTTTGGGATATTCGCTACTAAAATCCGCTAAAGATCCCCACCGTACGACTACGCATTTTCCCGAACTCTTAGACGCATGCCCTTTAGAAGTGTTCTCCCCAAAATGCTAATGCAGTTCGTAGCAAACTTTAAGGTAGCATATCTAAAAGGTGGTGGCAGTCTAAGAATTAATGCTACGCCGATGTGACATCGGAACAGTGTGGCTAACAGTGAAATTTGGGAATTCAGTAGATTAAAATGATCCTCTTCGAAGTGCACGATAAGCTGCGGTACTGTAAATAAGTTGGTACGCTACTGCATGGTAAATAAGTAGACCTTATGTTCTATGTCGCGTTTTCATTTTTTTTAGCTGTGGAAGTACTACCGGTCGCAAGCATGTACTCGAGGCTCGGTAGCGGTATACAAAAATCTGTGATCATTCCGTTGGATCTTCTGGGGAGACATAGCTCAATGGCCAAGTGGGTCCATACATAATGCGGCTACACATACCGTCCCTGAAATAATTGGACACGTGTGCGTGTGTCGGTATGCATGCGAGCGTGTGCGCGCGCAAGAGTCTGTGTACGCATCTGTGCACGCGTGTTTGCGCTTGTCGCGCCGAATTCGTGACGGAAGGTGATTGCTCCCAGCTTACAGGTAGGCATGAAACGCAACATAGCAAAATACTCCTCGTTTCTCTTTGTTTGGTGCCACTTGAAATGAACACCGGCCTCCAGATCTCAACGGTCCACTCAGATGAGAGTAGCAGTCGCCCAAGTCGCACCGGCTAAGCCCAATTTATACAGGTCATATATTTTCGACAGATGTAGTACTAATGCCGGGCAGATCGTGGAGGAGTGGGGAAGTTTCAAATATTTTAACACCATTTCAGCAGTGTGGTGAAGAAATCTCGCCAGAGATACCGCTACCATGCATGTGATTTCCCTGTTAATTTTCCGCCGCTAAAATGTACAAAGCGCCGGTCAGTGGAAAAATGACTTTTTAAATGCGCAAATTAACCATTCAACAGTCACTTACGTTCTCATACAGGTCTGATACTATCGCGTTAACCAACTGGTGTATGAATCATGGCAAAAAAAGGTTTGGAAATAGAACGTAGATGTTAATGTACGTAAACACCGCTAAACTGCCGGACGAAGACAGGGACACAGACCACAGCGCAGACTAGCAACAAAGTGTATTTATTCTTATAGTCAGCATACACAGAGTGCGGCAGGTAATTGAGAACACACATTTCGTGACCCCCGTTGTTTAGGTATATTTATAACCATGGCAGAACTTCACCTAACTCAGAAAATGAAGAGGCATGCAGTTATAATGTCATTGGCTGCAGGACACCGTGATTCAGAGATTGCAATATCCTTGAAGGTTGCCCGATCATTCGTGTTCAAAGTTCGGAAAGATCTGGAGGCTGCCAAGGGTGATGTGGACGCTGTTTAACAAAGGAAACGACATTGTCACTGTTCTTACACTCCTAGGACACTTAAATTCATTAGTCGCGTCCAAGGTATCATTCATGAAGACCCTGGCAAGTATATAAGGGCCCTCGCCAAGGAAGAGGAGGTTGACGAGGCCACTGTGAGACGTGTGGTTCGTGAGGACCTTCACTACAAGTCTTATGCTATGCGGAGAGGACAGTTCTTGTCTGAGAAAACCTAGGAGAACCGCCCGACTAGACATAACCGTCTCCTTACCAAGCTGAAACACCTAGAGGAGCCTGGCATGTTGTGGCTTTTCTTCGTTGAAAAGAGCTTCGTCCGACGACCAGTACTGAACCACAGAAATGATCGCTGGCTGTGCAAAGGCCTCGCGGATGTTCCAACTGTCATGTGCACAAAATTTCAGCATCATTGATGGTCCTGAGCGCCATGAGCAGTGAAGGGGACGTGGTGTCTTCACATTTTTACTCTCCAAGGTGCCAGAGGTAACGCTGTTGCTTACACTGAGTTATTGGACACGGTTGTGAAGCCCTGGATTTATGCTGTAGCACGTGAGAGGCAGAATCTTTCCCACTCGGTACCATCCCACTCAGCCCATTCCACGCAAGAATGAATGGACGAAAACCTCCACGACCACATTACTCCAAACTTGTGGTCTCCCAGCTCACCAGATCTCAATCCAATGGACTACTACGTATGGGGAATAGTTGAGAGGGAGTTACTGTTGATGCAATGGCGAATGTTCCGAAAACACACCTCATCACAGCCTGTGGTCGGTTTGGACAGTGTATGGAGTCTGTGATCGCTGATCTCGGCGGTTTCATTGAATGACGACATTCATTGCATGCATCGCCACCTGTACACAACGTTAAATAGGCATAAATAATCTGTATCCAGTATCTGTGTCTGTTTGCGTGTGGGCGTAACTTTGTTCTCAAATACGTGCCGCACCCGGTATATACTCTACCGCTATCTCAAAGTAATTCATTCCTACTACATCAAGTTTTGATATTCCGATAGGGTATATATATGCTGATTGAAAGAATGAAGACACTTGGTCGTTAGCGCTGTAGTCTGTGTCCCTCTCTTCGTCCGGTTGTTTAGAGCTGTTTACTGCTCGTAATGTTGAACCAACCAGTCCAAATGCTTACTCTTCTGAAGGTAAAAGTAAATCTAGCACATCACATGAAAAGTCCATTCTTTTATAGTTAAGAAAAGTGAGCTGGAAAGTGTTGTACCTTGCATTGATAATCAGCACATCACGCCATGAGTCATTGTACATGCAAGTAGTAGTACGCAATAATGCCAGCTGCAGTCCACGCGCTCACAAGCGGTATGCGCAAGGCCCATCGCGTCCTTGTATGCTAGGTTATAGGTTATTAGGAAACGCGTTGCAGCGCGCAATTATTGCTTACACCGCAAGTAGGGTATCTGTAGCAACGTGATCAACATGGCTGAACACTGGATAATCATTGAAGGAGAGAACTGTAGCTTCACTGTGCCATCTTATAAATAATTACATAACATACGCCTATATTCACAGAAACAGACATCTCGTCTGAACGAGATGATATTTCGCAAAAATAAGCCATGTTGCTGCAGTCCTTCGTGAGTGTTACTATGAAACAAAACTTCTCACGCACCGTATTGTAACCTGATAGCCAGTGATAACACTTTCTTTGCACTTTCTTTTGACTCCGTCTAGCTGTTTGCATGCGCATTTTGTGATGGACTGCACTGTTCTCATTTCCTGCACGAGTATCCAGCACACTGTGAACCTATCTTTTTGTGCGTGCTCATGTGATTTGATTGCTTGTTATAAAAGTGGCAGCACATGTAACAGACACAGTGTCGAACAAAAGAAAATCTCGCGACACTCAGCGGTACATACGGGGGACACAATATGAAACGCAAGCATCTTTTCGCTAACGTAGGCTTTGTGGGGTGAAGACGCTTCTAATTGCAAGCATGCCACTGGGTAGAGTGACGTGCTCAAAAGATCAGGTGGACAAGGCCTCGCCTTTCAAACACAAATGCACGAATCACTCACGTATAAGCCTGCCTCAATCTGTTGATTTCAACGACTTCAGTAATTATTCACTCAATCTTTCATTGTCTTGTCCTGGAATAATTATGTTCCTACGCAGTGCAGTGTACAACAAGTACGAAAGCCTTCGGTAGTTAAGTGTGAAACTTCCAATCCACAGTTCAAGGCGATTGTGTTCCTGCATTGCAATTTTGAACTTAACTTTAAAACTTGAAACAAACAGCACTGAGTCTTTTCCTGTGGGACTCTCGAAAACCTCCTGAAGTTATCCCCGATTTGGCTACGAAACTGAAAATTTATAACCTGCTATCTGTTCTTATGTCTTTTCTCTTTCCGCTCCAAAAAGCGGCTTTCATGTGTGGACGATTTCTCTAGTCAACTACAGTGTGGCTAGCCAGAATGAAAGTATCCTTTTCTCAAATTACAACCACGATGACGGCAGTAACGGCAATCAATCAATCAATCAATCAATCAATCAATCAATCAATCAATCAATCAATCAATCAATCAATCAATCAATCAATCAATCAATCAATCAATAAACAAACGAATAAAATAAATAAATAAACAAACAAATAAATAAATAAATAAATAAAAAATAAATGCATCAATCAATTAATCAATCAATCAGTCACTCATGCATTCAATATGCCGAGCTACAACCCTGTGGTCTGGGTGCTGGTGCAGAGAAAAAAGAAACACAAAGAAGTAAAAATGTAGAACAACTATGACTAAGACTTATGCTGACAGTAATATTACTAAAATTATTACTAATAATAGTAATATTGTCCAGGAATTTCCCAGCTCGTAAACGTATTATGGAAGACCGTCTCCGCTGAGCAGTGTCATATTTGCCGTGCAGTGTTTGCACCAGCTTAAAAGTTCGCTCATGCATCAACAACGCAGTGTGAGTAGCACATATTCTAGTGAAGTGTCACAAGATGGCGGAAATAGCGGTGCAGTGCGCAACTCCTGCATTCGTTTCACGCATACCAGAATATGTTGACCGGCTGGATAAGCTATCTGACAGTTAGATAGCCGGCGTGGCCATGGTTATCCCCTCCGTGGCGATGGCGTTCAAGTTTTACTAAAATGTCCCATATTCGAATCCAGGCAGCGCGTGCAGCAGTTCGATGTTGTCGGAATACACAAAAAAAGGTCATACACCATGACTCGCGCGCATAATAAAGAGTTCTGATGAGCTCGTATCCCCAGAATACCGAAAGGCGGCATCATTCCTCGTGATATTGGGTTAACACAAAAAAGATATTTTTTTTTTGCAACGTGCTCGAAAAGTTTACGATGCAGCAGTATTTTACTTCCACTTGTATCAAAAGCCAACATATGCAGCAATAATAGAAACTTGCAGCCACCTCCCGTTTAGCGGCACAAACGCCATAGTTATAGCCAAAGTAAGTAGTACATCAGGTAGCCCTTTCGGTCTACCTTCAAACATCACAGTGACGTGCACTGCAGTAGGTTCAGAAGCCTCATAAACAGCAAACGAAATATGTTCTTCCTTAAGAGGAAGCTTTAGCGCAGGTCATCATCACCAGCCTGGCTACGCCCACTGCAGGGCAAAGGCCTCTCCCATACTTCTCCGACTACCCTTGTCATGCACTAATTGTGGCCATGTTGTCCCTGCAAGCTTCTTAACGTCCTCTACCCATTTTCTGCCACCCCATGCTATGCTTCCCTTCCTTTGGAATCCAGTCTGTAACCCTTAATGACCATCGGTTATCTTCCCTCCTCATTACATGTCCTGCCCATACCCATTTCTTTTCCTGGATTTCAACTAAGATATCATTAACCCGCGTTTGTTCCCTCACGCAATCTGTTCTTTTCTTATCCCTTAACGCCACACCCATCAGTCTTCTTTCCATAGCTCGTTGCGTCGTCTTCAATTTAGGCAGAACCCTTTTCGTAAGCATCCAGGTTTCTACCCCATACGTGAGAACCGATAAAACACAGGTGTTATACACTTTTCTCTTGAGGGATAGTGGCAACCTGCTGTTCATGATTTGAGAATGCTTGCGAAGCGCACCCCAGCCCATTCCTATTCTTCTGATTATTTCAGTCTCATAATCCGGATCTGTAGTCGCTACCTGCCCTAAGTAAGAGTATTGCCTTACCACCTCCAGTGCTTCGCTTGCTATCGTAAACTGCTGTTCTCTTCCGAGACGGTTAAACATTACTTTAGTATTCTGCAGATCAATTTTTAGACCTACTCTTCTGCTTTTTCTCTCCAGGTCAGTGAGCATGCATTGCAATTGGTCTCCTGAGTTACTAATCAAGGCAATATCATCAGCGAAGCGCAAGTTGCTGAGGTACTCTCCATCAACCTTTATCCCCAATGCTTCCCACTCCAGGTCTCTGAATACCTCCTGTAAACACGCTGTGAATAGCATTGGAGAGATTGTATCTCCCTGTCTGACGCCTTTCTTTATTGGGATTTTGTTGCTTTCTTTATGGAGGACTACGGTGGCTGTGGAGCCGCTATAGATATTCTTAGGGTTGGCGTCTGGCACCACGTCTTGAAGGAATTTCAACCGACCATCTCACCCTGCCTTGTCGAAATGAGGCGTGACTTTGCTTGCTATTGTTTGCTAAAGAACTTTCTCTAACCCGACCTTCTTCCACCAGGCCTCGAAGAAATGAAGCGTGACTTTCTAATTCGCGATGTCCATTTCGATGTCTGCTTGTCTGCCGGAAGCCCCGCAATGTACAGGCCTGCTTTGTGTGTGTATGTGAGTGTGGGTGTGCGAGTTTAGGGAGACCCTTTTCTCGAATTGGACCTATAGGAGAACTTCTACGAACCCGCAACGCGCAGAAGAGGCGTACAGGCGTCTAAAATTCCAGAAGGCGGGACGACCTCTTCCTTTCAGCAGGCTCGGTATAACCAGAAGAGGGGGGGCCCTCTTTTGTGCCGGTCATGTGACGTCGACGGAAGCAAGATCCCGCTCACGATTGTAGAGAGCCTATTTAAGGGGCTCCGAAATGTACATTTGAACACTTCATTCTCTTCTCATTTTCGTTCATCTACCTTTGAATAAACCGCACATGTTTCGCACTAGAAATCGTCTTGCCCTTGCTTGGTCGCCATGGTCTACCGGATGCCTGCAATCCGCCGACAATGCTACGTTACCCAATAAGTAACGTCGGTCGAGCTTCGATAGGCAGGCGCCGCTACTACTCGGCAGCAGTACGATACGCTACCCTGGAGTACGCAACAATATCTTTCAGCATTGTTACATATGCCTCGTCTACACCGTGATTCCGTAGTGTCTCCATGACTGCTGAGGTTTCGACTGAATCAAACGCTTTTTCATAATCAATGAAAGCTATATATAAGGGTTGGTTATATTCCGCACATTTCTCTATCACCTGATCGATAGTGTGAATATGGTCGATTGTTGAGTAGCCTTTACGGAATCCAGCCTGGTCCTTTGGTTGATAGAAGTCTAAGGTGTTCTTTATTCTATTTGCGATTACCTTAGTAAATACTTTGTAGGCAACGGACAGTAAGCTCATCGGTCTATAATTTTTCAAGTCTTTGGCGTGCCCTTTTTTATGGACTAGGATCATGTTAGCGGTCTTGCTAGATTCTGCTGCGCTCGACGTCATGAGTCTTTCTAGAACAATGTTCCCAAATCCTTCAACAAATCTGCTGTTACCTGATCCTCCCCAGCTCCCTTCCCCCTTTGCATAGCTCCCAAGGCGTTCTTTACTTCTTCCGTCGTTAGTTGTGGGATTTCAAATTCCTCTAGGCTGTTCTCTCTCACATTATCATTGTAGATGCTACGGGTACTGTATAAATCTCTATAGAACTCCTCAGCCACGTGAATTATCTCATCCATATTAGTAATGATATTGCCGGCTTTGTCTCGTAGAGCAAGCGTCGAATTCTTGTGTATTCCTAGTTTCTTCTTCACGGCTTTTAGGCTTCCTCCGTTCCTGAGAGCATGTTAAATTCTATGCATGTTATAGTTCCTTAGGTCAGCTGTTTTACGATTGTTGATTAACGTACGTAGAAAGTTCTGCCAGTTCTATTCTAGCTGGAGGGTTAGAGGCTTTCATACTATGGCGTTTCTTGATCTGATCTTTGGTCTCCTGCGATAGCTTACTGGTATCCTGTCTAACGGAGTTACCGCCGACTTCTATTGCACACTTCTTAATGATGCCCATAAGATTGGCGTTCATTGCTTCAACACTAAGGTCCTCTTCCTGAGTTAAAGCCGAATACCTGTTCTGTAGCTTGATCCGGAATTCCTCTAGTTTCCCTCTTACGGCCAACTCATTGACTGGCTTCTTATGTACCAGTTTCTTCCGTTCCCTCCTCAAGTCTAGGCTAATTCGAGTTCTCACCATCCTATGGTCACTGCAGCGCACCTTGCCGAGCAGGTCCACATCTTGTATGATGCCAGGGTTAGCGCAGAGTATAAAGCCTATCTCATTTCTAGTCTCGCCATTCGGGATCCTCCATGTCCACTTTCGGCTAACCCGCTTGCGGAAGAATTCATTATCCGCATATTATTCTGTTCTGCAAACTGTAGTAATAACTCTCCCCTGCTACTCCTAAAGCCTATGCCATATTCCCCCACTGACTTGTCTCCTGCCTGCTTCTTGCCTACCCTGGCATTGAAGTCGCCCATCAGTATAGTGTATTTTGTTTTGACTTTACCGATCGCCGATTCCACGTCTTCGTAAAAGCTTTCGACTTCTTGTCATCATGACTCGATGTAGGGGCGTAGACCTGTACGACCTCCAATTTGGACCTCTTATTGGGTTTCGCAAGGAGACCTGCCACCCTGTGGGTAATGCTATAGAATTGCTGCATCTTACCAGCTATATCCTTATTAATCAGTAATCCGACTCCTAGTTCTCGTCTCTCCGCTAAGCCCCGGTAGCACAGGACGTGCCCGCTTTTTAGGCACTCTATATGCTTCTTTTGTCCTCCTAACCTCACTGAACCCTACTATATCGCATTTGCTACCATCTAATTTCTCCAAGAACACTGCTAGACTCGGCTCACTAGATAACATTCTAACGTTAAACGTTGCCAGGTTCAGATTCCAATGGCGGCCTTTACTCCTATCTAAATACATGTAAAAGGAGACTTCGTTTATCTCAGCAACCACTGTACCGAGTTTGGCGAGGTTTGTTGCATTTAAAAAAACAAATTTAAATCTAGTGACTGTTGGCTACGAATGTTTGATTTATGTCGTCAGTTCTTATTAAAAAGTCGGGAAAATCAAACATTCTAATAAAACGAAACTACTAAGGTTACAACGTAACTCAGCAATGAAACATGATATCACAGTTCTGTGAATTCCATCTAATAGTGCATCTAATGCGGAAAAAATTGATATGTTACGCATGAACTTCGAGAAATACAGTACTGTGGAAATATAGCTTTTGCGGCACCCTTCACACAACGTATCGAAATTATCTAAGATATAAAATGACATATCACATTTGTACGCTCTTAATGTTCTAACAGATGCGTTTACAGAACCGCGATATCTGTTCTTGATGTAGAGCTAATATTCTATAAAATTCGCGCTTATATGTTTTGAAATTTCGAATTTTCGAAAATATTTTAAACAAATTCATGCCTTAAATCGAAATTCCGCTTGCAGTAGTCACTAGAATTGAACTTTCTCTCGGAAATGCAACACATTTCATTAATATCGGTCAAGGGGTTATTTCCGAAAACCATTTTTGCCCCTTACATGTATTTCAATAGTCCGCGTCGGAGTTGGGCCCGAGCTAAAGCTTCCTCTTAACCCTTTTTTCAAACTATTTATCGCGCATTTACCATCTGCATCACCACATGTCGGGATATCTTGCATATAGACAATGTTCCAGAGAAGGGAACGGAATCACATCTTTTTTATCAGTACTGCGCCCAGAAAATAACCGACATGGTAGACGATGAAAAAAAAAAGAATAGTGCCGTTGATAGAAAAGTAATGGCGGCAGTGAGGATTGAACGCACGACCGCTGCTTTACGTGACCAGCGCTCTGCCACTGAGCTATGGTGGCGATGAAGGTAAGATCGACAACATCGTGTGATTTTGAGTGAAGCCACGAAATTAGCCACACAGGAAATGAAAATGTATTCAGTAGAAATACGCGTACGTACAAATTGCTGGTTCGCACAGTAACCGGCCCATTAAGAACAGATATATAACAATTCAAGGAAAAGAACTGAAGACAAAGAAGAGGGGGGAAGTTCTCATTGCAGACCAATAGAGAAGCGTGTTTGCTTGCAAATAGCAGTAACAAAAAGGAGGTGGTCCCTGCAAACAGAGGCAAGTAAGCGTATTATTTTTTGCCTGCACTCGCTGAACACATCATTCCGTACAAAGTAGACATCATTAGAGAGAGGTGACTGGCAAATTATTTATGAGAAAGGAATGATAAAAAACTGAAGAGCTATTGAAAAATGCGGCACATTAATTTCTAGAGCGAAATGGCTCAATGCATTGTCGGTTAATCAAAATAAATATTCGTCGTAAGTGCCCAAATGCGACACGCATATTGAAGAGGTGCCGATAGAGCTTTCTGTAAGAATAACGCATACTCAAAGCTGGTGTACTTGAGTCGTCAAAAATCGAAGCGCAGCTTCCAAATGAACAACAGAAAGCAAGAAAATTGCAACGGAATAAAAGAAAATCGCCGCGAGAAAAAAAAAAAAAGGAACCACACAGCCGCCAGTGAGGATCGAACTCACGACCGCTGGTTTACAAGACCAGCGCTCTGCCACTGAGCTATAGCGGCGATGACACTCACACGTGTTAACATGCAAGTTATTGAGGAAGGCATATTTCTTTCATCGTCGCAATCGCGGGAAACCGCGACGTTAGTGTCATAAGTATGTATATTATACGTCTTGCGATAATGGTGATGACAGCCCATTGTTCCCTTGCAATACAATGCTGGGAGAAGACCAAACAAAAACGAACTTGCGCTGCCCATGGTTTCTAGAAGAACCTTAACTTACAAATTTTTATACTAGGTTTTCGTTTGGTTGTTTGTTTCGATATTTGCCAACCGTACATGACGCTTTATGAAGGAAGAGGATCATCATATGTAATTTGTCTTTATTGGGGAGCATAGTTTCAACGTTCTCACAAGCTTTCAATAGGGAGTTTTAGAATAGCGGTTGCGACCAAGGGTAAACTCATTACGTGCGTAAAGAAATATCATTGTCTTCACTGCGCATGCTCCCAACATTAGTGGGTTTCTGGTAGTTTGAGTGCGCCCTGATAACGTAACTTGTCAGGCAAATTTAACATTTGTAATGCCTATAAACGCACGAAAAGAAATAGCGCTGTAAAAAATAGCACCCGTGATTTCCGCTACAGTTGGAATTCGCGTGATGGCGACATTGTCGCTCTCACTGATCGCCACTAACTATTCAAGTGAGCTTTCACTTTATCTAAATTCATCTGAAACGTTCTTTATGAACACATAGCATTTCCGATTTCTCAGGTCGTTCGTCTATTGCGGCGTCTGCAGGCTAGCGAGATGGGTTTGCTTAGAAACGACAGGATGATTGGTAATGGAATATATTGGGTTGGATAGGTTTAGCGCGAGGCACCCCGTCTTGTACCGTCTTCCTTACTATTGCGCTGTAATACGTTAATACGTTGAACTAAAAGTCCTGAAGGGACGAGCGCCGTAACGTCTCGCAAAGGTGTTTGCGTTTAACGTACATGAGGTGACAAACGGTATTCCAAAACTATACACACACAAAAAAAAGTGGACGCAGTTTTGTGGCTGACCAGCAAGCTATTAAACCCACTCATATCGCTGGTCTGTCGCGAAAGAGCTAGCTCCACTATCTTTTCGGAAGGGCGCCGAGCGACAGAATGATAACCACTGTGATAGGGGTCATGGCATTGAGCCAAGTACCGAGATAAAGAAAACACATCTAGCGAATGTTTCATATGGAGGGCTGATGCAGCTATACTGGGGCCGAATCTTATAAAGGCCGATCACCCGCCATGGTTGCTCAGTGGCTATGGTGTTAGGCTGCTGAGCACAAGGTCGCGGGATCGAATCCCGGCCACGGCGGCCGCATTTTGATGGGGGCGAAAACACCCGTGTACTTAGATTTAGGTTCACGTTAAACAACCCCAGGTGGTCGAAATTTCCGGAGTCCTCCACTACGGCGTGCCTCATAATCAGAAAGTGGTTTTGGCACGTAAAACCCATTATTTTTTTGTTTTATAAAAGCCGATCCAAACGACGGACCAAATTGCTCTTTTCGACTGCGGTCCGCGCATTACGTGATAGGACGTCACCAGTTCGTGCAGATCGCCGTTGGCCCACGCAAGGGCGCGGCCCTCGCGGTCCAACAAATCGCCTAGGCTTTTCCCGCGTCAGTTTTGGCGGCGGACCGCACGCAAACCGCAGTGATTTTGGCGTAGCCAACGAATGTTGTCCGGCAACAGAGTGTCTTAAGCAAAATCCAATCTAGTTTTCGGCTCAGCAAAAGCCAGTCGTTTCATGTCCGCCGCTCCGCCTACACATGCGTGCAGCAGATATATCTGTTAGACACCATGCCTCTTGGAGTGAAAAGGATGTTTTTTTATTTGGTATCCCTCATTGAGTAGTTCCCGGCTTTCTGGGACTCGAGCCGGAATGATTACAATGGTAACGCTAAAAAGCATTAGTGTAGCTGGTTGGTCTGCTCTGCCGTCTGCTATCACCATTGGTCCAGTGGTCTGTCGTGTGGATCGTCTGGCGTGTGGATGTGCTCTGCACCGGACCGGACCGCAGCGGGCCGTGACGTTGCATCACGTGATCAAAAATAACGTACAGCGCGAAGGATGAGGACTGCGATACACGACAGTCCTTGTCCTTCGCGCCGTACGTTATTTTTGATCATGAATTAACAACTAGCTCAAGCAACCACCCTTGTTCGCATCACGCGACCGATCGGCCCGCAGAATTGGTCCGTCGTGTGGATCGGCCTTAACGGTTCGGTTGGGGAGCCGTTCGTTTGGCCTCACCTGATTGGCCAAAGTTTGATTACGTCACAGGGCGTCAGAGGCAGCGGGGTGGTATCGCAATTTATGAATACGTCACGTATCTGTCAATCATTTTTCAAAGCGAACCGGTCGAAGGAACTGGCGAAGGTTTGGTCCTCTTTGGCTTGGGTTGCTGTGGCTTGGCTGTTGGCTTGCGACCTTGGCCACGCGCGCCGGTCGCGCTAACCCGGAGGCATGCGGGCGTCACGCGCGCGTGCGTTGGTTGCTTCGGAGGCTAATGCTTGCCTTCGTCGTCTGCTTGGCGTTGCTCTTTCGGTGTTGACGAAGGCTAGAAGTGCGATACGCGTTCGAAGGAGTGACGGATATTGAGTTGCACCGCACTTGGCGGCTTTCTGAGTAGACCTTTTCCAAGCTACGCTGTCAATTGGAGGAGACTCGGGTGCAAGCGTGCCAGTGGTTATTCCACGCAGAGGAAGGAATATTGTGCGCTGCGGTTTATCGCCACCGGCCTGCAGCCCCAGATGTCGGTCGGGCGCGAAGCATTCATCGTAATGGCGTAGATCTCTGCTGTCGACAATGTCCACAAAGTTGCTCTAGCAATTACGGTGTTGGCCGGTAGAAGGGCTGGGTCAGCTTTCCCGTGACCTCCGCTTCAAAGTCAATGCCAAGGATACATTAGCGTTGTGAGATCGAATTCCCAGTGCTATCCCCAGCGTGAATAGCTCGCAGATTGCCGTTCAGCAATCAGAAGGGCTCAACCTAGGCTAATTCAGCGCTTCCTTCGTTCGGCTGATAAAACTATACAGTCAGGATGGGAAGGTATTGTGGAGATCTTTTATTTCGCTGCTCTTTTTTATCTAGTTCGGGGGTGCTAGACTTCGTTCCTCAATTTTAGGGCACAGCACGCATCGTAAGCACCACACTCTTTGATTTTACTTCGCGCAGGCAATGCAGGGTCCGTATATTGTAATGTTCGATTTCAAGATCCATTGTTTCTATATCAAGCGACGAGCCGTGGGACAGATCGAAGGGATAGCGGCAGTGCGGCGGCGAGCGAGTCATGTCCGAGCCGATGACGAAGGGCGAAAAAAGTAGGAAAATTGATATATATATAGTCAGCTAGTAAAGGTGTACCTAAGAACCAGTTCACGGTTTTGTCGCGCTCGCTACTTAAGTGTTGGCTGTGCGTTCCTCATGCGTGCATCACACGAGCTCCTGGTAGCAGGCAACATAGCGCTGCGCTCTACCAACACAGTTACGCTTGCGATAACGCCTGTCGGCTGAGAATGAAAAAGAATGACATTAATAAATTACTCCTGCATTTCATAAACGCCCGGCACCACACGTTTATACTTCAGAACTTGGCCTATAAAATTTAATTGATATTTTACATTTATTTATCAGAGAGAAACATTCTGCAATTCTTCGATTAGCGCGTCATATAATGGCGTACACTTAAGAAGTGGCACCTCTCATCTATTGGTCGCGTCCTCTCCTTCCAGCACCGGCTTGGGAGTGGCACATTTAGTGACGTAAGCGGCGAAGCGAACGGTTTGTATTCAGAACCGTTATAAGATTCGGCCCCTGAGTGTTGCTTCGCTACAGTGAAACCATACCACGTATTTTTTACCTAGAACGCACACACACACACACACACACACACACACACACACACACACACGCACGCACACACACACACACGCACACACACACACACACACACACACACACACACACACACGCACGCACACACACACACACGCACATACACGCACACACACATGCCCACACGCACGCACAAGCACACACGCACGCGCGGACGCACGCGCACACACACACAAAAGAAACAAATCACTGTCATGTCTATATACCTAAAATTCTTTTTTCAGCTAGGCTGCGTCGCTAGCCGACATCAGCAGCAAGAAAAATGTGGACGACAATTTTGTAATTAACCTAGAACATTGTTTAGGCTACACGATGCTTAAAAGTTGTCTCAATTACGAATTACCTTTTTAGCTGCTCACTTTAGGGCACATGTTTCAGATAAGAAACTGAAGCCGAGGAGTATTTAATATACATCTGCTTATCAGAAATCCTAAGACTAACAGCACCTTTAGTATATTCGCTCCTAAAATCCGCTTAAAATCCCACCGTACGATTTTGCCTTTCCCCGAACTCTTAGACGGACGATAATTCGAACTATTCTCAGAACCGCTAAAGCAATTCGTAGCAAATATTGAAGCAGCATATATGAAAAATGGTGGCAATCTTATAATTTGTGCTAAGCCTTTGTGACATTGGAACAGTGTAGCTAACTGTGAAATTTGGGAATTCAGTAGATTAAAATGGTCCTCTTCGAAGTCCACGATAAGCTGCTGCACTGTAAATAAGTTGATAAGCTACTGCATTGTAAATGAGTTGAGGTTATGTTCTATGTCGCGTTTTGTTTTTTTAGCTGCGGAAGTACGACCGATTGGAAAAAATCTGAGCAATCTGCGCAAATCTGACAAGAATCTCTGAGCGTTTCGTTGGCTCTCCTGGGGAGACAAAGCTCAATGCCCAAGTGGGTCCATACATATTGCGGCTACACATACTGTGCCAGAAAATTTCTGTACATGTGTGCGTGTGTCGGTATGCATGCCAGCGTGTGCGCGCCAAGAGTCTCTGTACCCGTCTGTGCTCGCGTGTTTGCGTGATTCATGCCGAATTCGTGACGCAAAGTGATTGCTCCGGGCTCACAGGTAGGCATGAAGGGCAACGTAGTAAAGTACTCCTTGTTTCTGTTTGTTTCGTGCCACTTAAAATGAACACTTGCCTCAAGATATCGCCGTTCCACTCCAAGGAGAGCAGCAGTCGCCCAAGTCGTGCAGACTGAGCACAATTTAAAGAGGCTATGTATTTCCGACAGAGGTAGCACTAATTCAGGGCCCATGCTGGAGGAGTGGGGCTGTTTCAACTATGCTGATACCATTTCAGCAGCGCGGTGAAGAAAACTCGCCAGACATACCGCTACCATGCATGTAATTTCCCTGGTAATTTACCGCCGCTAAAATGTGCAAAGTGCCGGTCAGCGGAAAATTGGCGTTTTAAATGCACAAATTAAGCATCCAACAGTCACTTACGCTCTGCCACAGGTCAGGTACTATCACGTTAACGAGCTGGTTCATGAATCAGGGCAAAAAAATGGTCGGCAAGCGAACGTAGACGTTAAAGGTACGAGTAGTAAACAGCGCTAAACAGGACGAAGACAGGGACACAGACCACAGCGCTGACTAACAACAAAGTGTATTTGTTTTTACAGCCAGCACACACAGGGTGCGGCAGGTATATGGGAACACACATTTTGTGACCCCCATTCTCTAGGTACATAATAGCTGCAAATACTTTTTTGATGCAGGTAAGCATGGCAGAACTTCAGCTAACTCAGCAAATGAAGAGGAATGCAGTTATCGTGTCCTTGGCTGCAGGACACCGTGATTAAGAGATCGCAACATTCTTGAAGGTTGCCCGATCATTCGTGTTCAAAGTTCGGAAAGAACTGGAGGCTGCCAAGGGTGATGTAGATGCTGTTTAACAAAGGAAACGAATTTGTCACTGTTCTGACACTGCTAGGACACTTGAATTCATTAGTCACGTCCAAGATATCATTGATGAAGACCCTGGCAAGTATATAAGGGCCCTCGCCAAGGAAGAGGAGGTTGACGAGGCCACTGTGAGACGTGTGGTTCGTGAGGACCTTCACTACAAGTCTTATGCCATGCGGAGAGGACAGTTCTTGTCTGAGAAAACCTAGGAGAACCGCCCGACTAGAGATAACCGTCTCCTTACCAACCTGAAACACCTAGAGGAGCCTGGCATGTTCTGGTTTTTCTCCGTTGAAAAGAGCTTCGTCTCACGACCAGTACTGAACCACAGAAATGGTCGCTGGCTGTGCAGAGGCCTCGAGGATGTTCCAACTGTCATGTGTACAAAATTTCAGCATCATTGATGGTCCTGAGCGCCATGAGCAGTGAAGGGGACGTGGTGTCTTCACATTTTTACTCTCCAAGGTGCCAGAGTTAACGCTGTTGCTTACGCTGAGGTATTGAACACGGTTGTGAAGCCCTAGATTTCTGCTGTAGCACGTGAGAGGCAGAATGTTTCTCACTCGGCACCATCCCACACAGCCCATTCCACGCAAGAATGAATGGACGAAAACCTCCACGACCACATTACTCCAAACTTGTGGTCTCCCAGCTCACCAGATCTCAATCCAATGGACTACTACGTATGGGGAACAGTTGAGAGTGAGTCCAATTGGCACCCACACAACACGCTTCACGCTTTCAGGGGAGTTACTGTTAACGCAAGGGCGAATGTTCCGAAAACACACCCCATCACACCCTGCGGTCGGTTTTAACGGTGTATGGAGTCTGTGATCGCTGATTTCGGCCGTTTCATTGAATGATGACATTCATTGCATGCATGGCCACCTGTACACAACGTTAAATAGGCATAAATGATATGTATCCAGTATCTGTGTCTGTTTGCGTGTGGGCGTGACTATGTTCTCAAATACGTGCCGCACCCGGTATATACTCTACCGCTATCTCAAAGTAATTCATTCCTACTACATCAAGTTTTGATATTCCAATAGGGTATATATATATGCTGACTGAAAGAATGAAGGCACTTTGTTGTTAGCGCTGTAGTCTGTGTCCCTCTCTTCATCCGGTTGTTTAGAGCTGTTTACTGCTCCTAATGTTCAACCAACCAGGCCAAATGCTTTCTCTTCTGATGGTAAAGGTAAATCTAGCACATCACATGAAAAGTCCATTCTTTTATAGTTAAGAAAAGTGAGCTGGAAAGTGTTGTACCTTGCATTGATAATCAGCACATCACGCCATGAGTCATTGTATATGCAAGTAGTAGTACGCAATAATGCCAGCTGCTATCCACGCGCTTACAAGCGGTATGCGCGAGGCCCATCGCGTCCTTGTATTCTAGGTTATAGGTTATTAGGAAACGCGTTCGAGCGCACAATTATTGCTTACACCGCAAGTAGGGTATCTGTAACAACGTGATCAACATGTCTGAACACTGGATAATCATTGAAGGGAGAACTGTAGCTTCATTGTGCCATCTTATCAATCGCAACATAACATACGGCTATATTAACAGAAACAGATATTTCGTCTGATCGAGATGACATCTCGCAAAAATAAGCCATTTTGCTGAAGTCATTCGTGAGTGTTACTATAAAACAAAAATTAGACGCACCATATTATACACTGATAGCCAGTGTTAACACTTGCTTTGCATTTTCTTTTCACTCCGTCAAGCTGTTTGCATGCGCATTCTGTGATTGCGCATTCTGCATGCGCATTCTCATTTGCTGCACCAGTATCCAGCACACTGCGAACCTAGTTAATCTTTTTGTGTGGGCTCATGTGATTCCATTGCTTGTTATATAAGTGACAGAACACGTAACAGACACAGCGACGAAGAAAAGAAAAGTCTCGCGACAATCAGCGGTACATACGCGGGACACAATATCAAACGGAAGCAGCTTTTCGATAACGTAGCCATCGTGGGGTGAAGACGCTTCTCATTGCAAACATGCCACTGGGTAGAGTGACGTGCTGAAGCGATTAGGTCAACAAGGCCTCGGCTTTCACACACAAATGCACGAATCGTTCCCGTATAAGCCTGCATCAATCTGTTGATTTCAACAGATTGATACAACGACTTCAGTAATTATTGACTCAATCTTTCATTTTCCTGTCCTGGAATAATTATGTTCCTTCGCAGTGCAGTGTACAACAATTACGCAAGCCTTCGGTAGATAAGTGTGGAACTTGCACTGCATAGTTCTAGGCGATTGTGTTCCTGCAGTGCAATTATGAGCTATACCCTAAAATTTGTAAGAGACAGCATTGAGTCGTTGCCTGTGTGACGATCGAAAACCTGCTGAAATTATCCCAGATTTGGCTACCAAACTGAGAATTCGTAACCTGCTATCTTTTTTAATTTTTTTTTTTATCTTTTTATCTTTCTGCTCTAAAAAGCGGTTTTCATGTGTCAAAGATTTCGCTAGTCAACTACAGTGTGGCTAGCCAGAATGAAAGTACCGTTTTTTCAAATTACTACCACGATGACCACAGCAACGGCAATCAATCAATCAATCAACGATTGAATAAATCATGTATTCAATATACCGAGCTACAACCTTGTGGTCTGGGTGCTGGTGCAGAGAAAAAAGAAACACAAGGAAGTAAAAATGTAGAACAACTATGACTAAGACTTATGCCGAGAGTAATAATACTTTATTTATACTATTAATAATGATATAGTGCACGAATTTACCGTTCGTCAACGCACTACGCAATGGCGGCTCGCCGGAGCCGTGTTATTTTTGGCGTGCAGTATTTGCACCAGCTTACTAGTTAAAAAATTAAATTATGGGGTTTTACGTGCCAAAACCACTTTCTGATTATGAGGCACGCCGTAGTGGAGGACTCCGGAAATTTTGACCACCTGGGGTTCTTTAACGTGCCCCTAAATCTAAGTACACGGGTGTTTTCGCATTTCGCCCCCATCGAAATGCGCCCGCCGTGACCGGGATTCGATCCCGCGACTTCGTGCTCAGCAGCCCAACACCATAGCCACTGAGCAACCACGGCGGGTGCTTACAAGTTCGAACGTGCATCAACAATGCAGTTGTAGTAGCATTTACTGTAACTGAAGTGTCACAAGATGGCGGAAATAGCGCTGCAGTGCGCAACTGCTGCATTCGTTTCACGTATAGCAGAATATGTTGAAGGATAAAGCTATCCGATAATTGAATACCCGGCGTGGTTAAGGTTATCCGCTCTGTGGCCATGGCGTTCAACATTTACCGCAAGGTCCCATGCTGCCATCCCGGCCGCGCTGCCGCAGTTCGATGTTGGCGGAATAAGCAAAAAAAAAGTCATACAGCATGACTCGCGTGCATGTTAAAGAGTTCTGAATAAGCTCCTAGCCCCAGAATATCGAATGCGGCGTCATTCCTCGTGATATTGGGTTAACACAAACAAGATATTTTTTTTTGCAACGTGCTCAAATTTTTCACGATGCCGCAGTATTTTTTTTTTGCACTCTTATCAAAAGCCAACATACACGGCTATAATAAAAACTTGCAATTACTTCGCGTTTAGCGGCATAGACGCTGTAGGCATAGCCACAGTAAGTGGCTCATCAGGTAGCCCTTTCGGTCTACCTTCAGACATCACACTGACGTGGACTGTTGTAGGTTTAGAAGTGTCATAAACAGCAAACAAAATATGTTCTTCCTTAAGAGGGAGCTTTAGCTCGGGTGGTCCTATCTAAATACATGTAAAAGGAGAATTAGTTTTTCTCAGCAATCAATGCATAAAATTGGGCGAGGTTTGTTGTATGTGAAAGAACAGCTTAACATCTAGTGACTGCTGGTTTAGAATTTTTTATTTAGGTCGTCAGTTTTTATTAGGAAGTGGCGAAAATCTAAAAGTTTAACAACACGAAACTACAAATTTACAACGTAACTCAGCAATAAAACATGATATGACAATTCTGTGAATTAAATCTAATAATGCATCTAATGCGAAAAAAAATTGATACTTTACACATGAATTTCGAGAAATACAGTAATATGAAATACAGCTTTTGCGGAACCCTTGCACACAACGTAAGGAAATCATGGAAGATAAAACATGACATATCAAATTTATCCGCTTTGAATGTTCTAACGGAATCGTTTACAGAACCGCAATATCTGTTCTCGATGCAGACCTATTAATATATAAATTCCTGCTTCTATAATTTTCTAACTTTTCAAATTTTTGAAAATCGTTATAACGAAATTCAGGCCCTAAATAGAAATTCTGCTCTCAGCAGTAACTAGAATTGAGCTTTCTCACTGAAATGCAACACATTTCATTCAAATCGGTCCAGGGTTTATCTCAGAAAAGCGTTTTTGCGCTGTACATGTATTTCAATAGTACGCGTCGGAGTTGGGCCCGAGCTAAAGCTTCCTCCTAAATATTTATCGCGCATTTACCATCTGCATCACCATGTGTCGTTGTATCTTGCATATAGCAATGTTCCGGAGAAGGGAATGGAATCTTACACTTTTTTATCGGTACTGCCTCCAGAAAATAACCGACATGGTAGACAAAAAATAATAGTGTCATTGATGAAAAAGTAATGCCGCCAGTGAGGATTGAAGTCACGACCCCTGGTTTACGAGACCAGCGCTCTGCCACTGAGCTACGATGGCGACGATGTAAGCATCGACAACATTGCGTGCTTTTTAGTGAAGCCACAAAATAAACCACGGGAAATGAAAATGTATTCAGCAGAAATAAGCACTGGCTCGCACAGTAACTGCCCCCCCCCCCCCGAAAAAAAAAAAACAGGTATAGAGGAACTGAAGAAAAAGCAGAGGGGAGCAGTTCTCATTGTGGACTAATACATAACGCGTGTTTGCTTGCAAACAAAAGTAACAAAAAGGAGTTGCCCCTTGCAAACAGAGGCAATAAGCGTATTATTTTTTTCCCGCAGTCGCTGAACACGTCATTCCGTACGAATTAGACTTCATTAGAGAGAGGGGAATGCAAATGATTTATGACAAAGCAATGATAGGAAACTGAGGAACTATTGAAAAAGGCGGCACATTAATTTATAGTGCAAAATTGCTCAAGGCATTTTCGTTTATTGAAAATAAATTTTCGCTGTGAGTGCCCAAATGCGACACGTATTTCAAAGAGGTGCCGATGGAGCTTTGTGTAAAAATAAAGCGTCGTCTGAGCATGTGTACTTGGATGCTTCAATCGTCAAACATCGAAGTGCAGCTACGGAATAAAGAAAAGAAAAGCAGAAAATTGCAACGGATGAAAAGAAAATTTCCGCAAGAAAAAAGAACAACTGCACAGCCGCCAGTTAGGATTGAACTCACGACCGCTGGTTTACAAGACCAGCGCTCTGCCACTGAGCTATAGCGGCGATGCCTCTCGCACGTGTTGAGATGCTAGTTATTCAGGAAGGCAAATTTCTTTCATCGTCGCAATCGCGGGAAATCATGACGTTAGCGTCATAAGTATTTATTTTATACGTCTGGCGAAAACGGTGACGACGGCCCACTGTTCCCTTGCAGTACAATGCCGGGAGAAGACCACACTCACATGAACTTGGGCTGCCCATGGTTTCTAGCACAGCCTTCACTTCTTACCGCTTTTTTGCTAGTTTTTCGTTTGTTTGTTTGTTTCGATATTTGCCAACCGTACATTACGCTTTATTAAGGAAGAGGATCCCCATATGTAATTTGTCTTTATTTGGGAGCGTACTCTCAACGTTCTCACAAGCTTTCAGTAGGGAGTTTTAGAATAGCGTTTGCGACCAAGCGTAAACTCACTACGTACGTAAAGAAATATCATTGTCCTCACTGCGCATGATGCGAACATTACTGCGTTTCTGGTAGTTTGCGTGCGCCCTGATAACGTACCTTGTCAGGCAAATTTAACATTCGTAACGCCTATAAAGGCACGAAATGAAATAGCGGTGTACAAAATAGCACCCGTGGTTTCCGCTATAGTACGAATTCGCATGATGGCCACATTGTGGCTCTCGCTGATCGCCACCAACTATTCAAATGAACTTTCGCTTCCTCATCTGAAATGTTCTTTATGAACGCTTAGTACGTCGGGATTTCTCAGGTCGTTCGTCAATTGCGGCGTCTGCAGGCCTAGCGAGATGCGTTTGCTTAGAAACGGCAGAATGATTGGTAATGGACTGTCTTGGCTTGGATACGTTTAGCACGAGGCACCCCGTCTGCTACCGTCTTCCTATCTTCTCGGCTGTAATACTTCAATCTAAAAGTCCTGAAGGGATGATCACCGTAACGTCTCGCAAAGATGCTTGCATAAGGCGACATAAGGCGACAAACGGTATTCCAAAACTATACACACAAGAACATGGACGAAATATTTTAGCACAATAGAACGCAGTGATGTGGTTGTCCAGAAAGATATTAAACACCTACTCATATCGCTGGTCTGTCGCGAAAGAACTTGCTACAATATCTTCCTGGGAGGGCGCAGAGCGACTGACTGATAAAGGCCGATCCACACGACGGACCAAATGGCTCTTTTAGACCGCGGTCCGCGCATCACGTAATAGGACGTCATCAGCTCCTGCATATCGCCGTTGGCCCGCGCAGGAACGCGGCCCTCGCGGTCCAACAAATCGCCGAGGCTTTTCCTGCTTCAGTTTTGGCGGCGGACCGCATGCAAACCGCAGCGATTTTGGTGTAGTCAACGAATGTTGTCCGGCAACAGAGTGTCTTCAGCCAAATCCAATCTAGTTTTCGGCTCAGTAAAAGCCAGTCAAGCTAGTCGTTTGATGTCCGCCGTTCCGCCTACACATATTTTTTAAACACCGTGTCCTCTTGGAGTGACGAGGAGGTTTTTTTATTTTGTATCCCTCGTTGAGCAGTTCCCGGCTTTGTGGGACTCGAGCCGGAATGATAAGGATAATAACACTCTGGCCGAGAGTGTAGCTGGTGGGTCTGCTCTGCCGTCTGCTATGGCGGTCCGCCATGTAGACTTGCTGTGCGCCAGACCGGACCGCGGAGGGCCGTGATGTCGCATCACGTGACAGATCGGCAGACTTGGTCCGTCGTGTGGATCGGCCTTAACCACTGTCTTAGGCATGCATGATGGCATTGCGCCAAGTACCGAGATAAAGAAAATACATGTAGTGAATGCTTTTTACTAGGGATGATGCAGCTATACTGAGTGTAGCTGCACACACACACACAAACACACACACACACACACACACACACACACACACACGCACGCACACACGCACACACACGCACGCACACACACACACACCCACACACATGCACACACGCACACACGCGCGCACACACGCACACACGCACGCACACACGCACACATCGGAAGAAAAGCGTTGTCATATCTATACCCCTACCATTCTTTTTGAGCTAGTCTGCGTCGCTTGCCGATTTAGCAGAAAGAAAAATGTCGACGACAATATTGTAATTTACCTACAACATTGCCTAAATTACATGATGCTTAAAGT